>NC_000081.6:28607278-28914778 GCF_000001635.26 Mus musculus | reverse complement strand
ATTTTAATCTCCTTCAGCTAATACACAGCTCAAGAAAAGTGGCCAGACACAAAATTAACTCAAATAAATCAGTAGCCCTCCATTATACAAATTATAAATATGCCAAGAAAGAAATTAGGGAAACAACACCATTTAAAATAGTCACAAATATTACAAAATATCTTAGTGTAACTCTAACCAAGCAAGTGAAAAATCTGACAAGAACTTAAGGTCCCCGAAGAAAGATATTGAAGAATATATCAGAAGATGGAAAGGTCTCCCATGCTCATGGACAGGTAGGATTAACAGAGCAAAATGAACATCTTACCAAATGCAATCTATGGATTCAATGCAATCCCCATCAAAATTCCAACACATTTTTTAATAGACCTTGAAAGAGTAATTCTCAGCTTTATATATAAAACAACCTTGTGAAGGATGCACCATTCATGATCTCTAGCTATGCTACAGAGCAATAATAAAGTAATAAAAACTGCATGGCAATGATACATAAACAGAGAGGTCGATTAATAGAACCTAATCAAAGATGCGGAAACAAATGCACACACCTACAGACACTTGAATTTTGACAAAGAAACCAAAACCATATAATGGAAAATAAAAGCATCTTCAAAACGTGGGGCTATATTATATGTATGCATATAGAAGAATGCAAAGAGATTCATATTCATCACTCTATAGAAAACTCAAGAGCAAGTGAATAAAGACATCAATATAAAATAAAATACGCTAAATATAATAGAAGAGAAAATGACAGCACATGTTGGACAAGATGTAGAGCAAAGGGAATAATTCTTTATTGCTGGTGGGATGGCAGAAATCAATTTGGCCACTTCACAGAAAACTGGGAATAGTTCTACGTCAAGACCCAGCTATACCACTCCTGGGCATATACTCAAAATATGTACCACCATACCACAAGGACACTTGTGGTATGTTCATAGAAGCTTTACTCATAATAGCCAAAAACTGGAAACAGCCCAGATGTCCATATCCATAGAATGAATAAAGAAAATGCAATTCAATCACTTCTTGGCCTTTTGGCTAAGATTAAGTGAAGAAAATGCAATTCATTTGCACATTGGAATACACCTAGCTATTAAAAACAAGGACATCATGACATTTTCAGGCAAATCAGTGGTAATAGAAATATCATCCTGAATGAGGTAATCCCAACCCAGAAATACATGTTTGTTATGTATTCACTTATAAGTGGACATTAGCCATAGAGTAGAGTATACCCATGCTAAACTCTGCAGACCCAAGAAACTAAATAATAAGGAGGGCCCAAGGGAATATGTATGAATCTCACTCAAAAAGGGAAGCAAAATAGTCATCAAAGGTGAGTGGAGGGAGGTAAGAGGGTGGGAAATAGGGTGAGAAGAGAAATGGGTATGGAGGTCAGGTGTGGGAGGGGCTTAAGAGAGGGCTGGGAGTAAGAATGAAAATTGGGGCAGGGTCATCTCTGGAACTAGCTGAAGATCTGACACCGAAGAGGCTTCACGAAGTCTATAGGGATGACCCTAGCTGATATCCCTACCGTTGGGGTATATGGAGACTTAAGTGTTCACCTTTTGTAGCCAGGAGGGACTTCCAGTGGAGGGCAGGGGGACATCAGCTCACCCAGAAATTCTTTATATATTTTACATATTAAACCTCTGTTTGATGTGTAGTTGGTAAATACCTTTTCCCATTCTTTAGCCTGCCATTTAATCTGAAAAGCAGTATTCTGGTTTTAGTTCCATGTGTTCCCATTTTATTTTTGTTTCAAAAACTAATTTATTAATTTGCTTATCATCCCAATATCTGCCGTCCCCTCTCTTCCCATTCCCCACCTCACACAGCTTCTCTTTATTTCCCGCTCCTCTTTTTCTCTGAAAAGTGTGAGGTGCATCTTAGGTAACAGCCCACCCTGTCCCTACAAGTCACTGCAGGAATAGACACATCCTCTCCCACAGAGAGACTTGGCAAGATGGTTATGGGAATGGGGTCCACAGGCAGGCAGCAGATACAGAAACAGCAGACTCCTTGTGGTGGTCAGAGGACATCTCACGTGAACTAGTGTTCTCTGCTTTCACATGTAAGTTCCAGGAATTGAACTCAGAATGTCGGGCTTGGTAGGAAACACACTCATTCCCTTAGCCATCTCATAAGCCCTGGTGTTATTTTAGTAGATTGTAGCATGGGTTGAATTGTATCTCATCTGAATGAAGAGGACCATATAAATCATATGACTGGATTGTCTCTAAGGTGTCCAGTCAGATAATAAGCAATGATCTCAGAATCCCTGGGAATGCTAGAACAGTATGCGTTCCTATTAGCTTTGGTGGTCCTCTCTGTAAATTTATCTTAGTAAAATTGCCATTCCTTAATTTTGTTCTTCCCCTATATAGATCTAGTGGGAAACTGTGGGTTTACCTCACATGTTCCTGTGAGGGTCTCTCAGATTTCTGTGCTTCAATGGTAGCTCTGAAATCTATGTGTGAGTATAGAAAAGATCATTGATAATTTGTGTCAATGAATGACAGCAGTTTATTGCTACATACTAGTGTCTTCCTCATAAGCATTATAAGCAGAGGTGTTTTCTCTGATTTGTATGTGGTATAGGCTTGCGTGTTTGCTTTCATTTTAAAGAAAGGGTTGACCTATATACCCCTAAGTGTCTTGTTACTAGCTATGTAGAACAGGTTGACCTTAAACTAGTGGTGAACTATCGTCCTCTGTGTCTCAAGTGCTGGGATTATGGAACAGTGTGGCTGTACATAGCTATGGTACATCCAATAGTTTTTTAGCCATATATATCTTCTATTTAATATGATGAAACTATTAGACAGTACTGGTAAAATAATTGGATGATTTTTTTTCATTTATCTGTGAATCATAAATGGGAAGCAGTAAAAATTACATTCAACTTTAACTGTGAGCATTGTCCAAGGAAATAAAAATAGTTATTGTAGACTAGGATTTGACAATGTGAAAGGAACTTTAAGAATAGTATATCTTTAAATATTTTATTTCATCTAACAATAAATGAAACAGTTTCTCATTGCCATGAATACAAGATAACATTTATCACTGTGAGTGCTTTTTAAAAAAAATATCATCTCCAGTGTCTGAAAATGAAGTTATAAAAGTAGACACAAGGGAGAATATAATGTCGGAAATATGAACAGGTTTTTTTGGTGTGCCAAATAGTAAATTAGATGCTTCAGGCAGAGGGCACACATCAAAAAGCTAGAAAATTTTGGAAACTTTGTCCTATCCTCCATGCGCAAATAAAAAAGTATTTAAGAGTTATACTGCACAACTGACAAAGAATTGACATTAAGAATAAGCTATGTTCTTGTTTCCAACAGAATTCATCTGTTAGAAGAAGTTTCAAATCCTAGGGGAAAGCAAAGAGCTCAAGGCTGGATAACTTAGAAGCAAAAAGCAAATTGTTCATCAGCAAATAGAGAAAACCATGTCTTTACAAACCACCTTGTTGCAAACACCACCAATATCAGCAGAGTCGCTGACCTTGATTTCAAATAAGTCATTGTAATTGATCTTGGGCTTTTCAAAGATCTTGTGATATTATCATGTTGCTAAGTTCACAGGAGAAATTTGACAAGTAAATGCTTGGAATCAAGACTCAGAAATTACTGTGAAAAGTCTTAGACTTATTTGAAGTCCAATCTTTGAGCCCTTTGATTTGTCTCTTCTTTATCTCTGGTGTTGGTTTTCTGTTACTGGGTTGGCTGGCATATGTAATATCTTTTCCCTGCATTTATTGGGTTTCTCCCTCCTTAGTATTCTTCGATCTCTGAATCCTATAGAAATTTTTTGTATGATTAATACATCAAGGATAGAAAATAAAAGATGTACTGGGAAGCCTGCTAATTGGTTTACAACAGCATATGTGGACCTGGATTGCTTAGATTAAAATAATAGGTGTAACTGTTTTGTCATTATTGAAACAGCTTATCACAAGTCTGAGTATAATTTTGAGTCTTAATAGGAATAGCCTGTTTCATAGAGGCTTCGGTCTATGATTTCAGATAAACCAAATAAATTTTCATATATAAAAATGAAGGGTTTAAAAAAAGGAAGAGAACACAAAATGGAGAGGGAGACTCAGGGTGCATCTGCGGAGAGTCTGGATAAAGTGGGGATGTTTATGATCAAGATATATGGTTACATTTATGAAAATAAAAGAAATAAAAACTGAAAACATTAATTCCGTTGAATCTGTAAATTGCTTTCAGTAGGATGGTCATTTTCATATTCTTCTACAAATCAATTGGCATGGGAATCATTCCATCTTCTAACAGATTCTTCAGTCTCTTTCTGCAAAGAAGAACATTTTCATGGTAGAGATACTTCATATGCAGCTAGATCCATGAGTCCCACCATGTGCTTTCTTTGGTTGGTGGTTTAGTCCCAGGGAGCTCTGGGGGTACTGGTTAGTTCATATTGTTGTTCCTCCTATGAAGCTGTAAACCCCTCAGCTCCTTGGGTGCTTTCTTTAGCTCCTTCATTGGGCACCCTGTGCTCTGTCCAATGGATAGCAGTGAGCATCCACTTCTGATTTTTGTATAACCTTAAATTTGCTTTGAGTATTGACCATTTTTGAAAGTTTTCTAGTGGAACGTTTTATTTTTGTCATATTAGAGCCTAGGAAAAGTAAACTTTATGGATATATAGTTCTACTGAAATCCAGAGAAATATTTGTTTTTTCTCATAGCTCTTTTTGTAACATTAGTCATACATTATATCACTTAAAATTATAACACAATTTCAATGTAATATTATATAATTTACATTGTTATTGTTGTTAGCTAAATATACTTTTAATTTTTCTTTTTCTAATATAATATGTTTAATTATAAATGATGTTTATATATTTAAGATGATGCAATATGTTGCTATAAAGAACTTCTATTCCTCTTCATTTGAGGACTTATAGAGGGAAACGTGTTGAATTCTGTCAAAGGTCATTGCTGCATTTATGAAGATGATTATGTGAATTTTGCCATTAAGTCTATTTATGTGATTTCTTACATTTATTGAATTGAATCTTTCAACATGTTGAGTATAAAACCAACTTGAATCTTGTGCATAATCTTTCATACATGCTTATATTTGAATTGCACATATTTTATTGAGGATTTTTGCATCTATTTTCATCAGGGATAGTGTTTGTTGTTGTGTCCTTACTTGGTTTTGGAATTAGTGTCATAATAGCTTGTGGAATATGTTTGGAAGTGTTTTTTTTCTTCCTTCCATCCTTACTTCCTTCTTCCCCTCTCTCTCCCTCCTCCCCTCTCCATCTTTTCATCTATCTTTCAGTTTGTTGCAGTTTATCTTTAAACGTCTGCAAGAAATCAGTTGTGAATCCAATTAGCCTTGGGTTTTTATTACTGTTTTGATCCTTTTATCTCTTATGGGTCTGTTTTAATTGCTTATCTCATATTGAATTAAACTGGATGACTCATCAATATAGCAATCCATGCATATATTTTAGATTTTCTAACTTCATGGAATACAAGTTTGTACAGTATTTCCTTACAATATCATTGACTTACTCTTGACTATTGTAAACTTTCTCTGTTCATTTCTGATTCTCTTAATTTAGGTTTTCTCTTTACTTTATTGTTTTTATTGATCATCTGTTCATTCATAGAACAAATACTTGGATTTGTTGATTCTTTGCATTATTTCTTTTGCTTCTCTTTAATTTCCATGGTGATATTTATTATTTACTGGCATCTATTAGAATTATTTTTCCCTTGTTTTTCCGAAACTTAAAGCTTCATTAATAAGTCATTTATTTGTGTTCTTCATAAAATTTTAATATAGACACTTGGAGTCATAGCTTTCTCCTGGCTGTTATTACTGTGCTTCAAGATTTCTTTTTCATTTTTAGCTCACTCCAAGATTTTAAAATTTCCTTTCTTGATTTCTTCTTTGGTCTGCTAATCATTCTACAATGTGTTCGTTAAGTAATAGCCTAGGGTAAAATTGAGCCTTCCCTGTATAGGGATTTTTTTTAGCACCAGTTATGCTTTTATGACTCAATATTTTGGGCCTTCTTATATGTACTTTTAAAAAACATAACATGTTTTCTTGCCATTGAGTGGTAAGACTAATTTGTCAAGCACTTTAACTAGGGATAATATTTTAGCTGATATGTTATTGTAGAATATAGAAATAGTGATATGTAACATAGTACTGTGTCATGTATTTGTCTAGCTTTTCTAAAAAGGCAGACATAGAGTGCAGCAATATGGACAGGATCCTGGAGAAACACAGTCTGGTCTTCATGGTTAGAAACAGAGATGAAAGCCAGCAAACCACAGTGTATTAGTTCATCATGTTGGCTGCATGGAGATACATCAGCCCGGGTCACTCAGTTAGTGACCATAACATTTCTCCAACTGACTCATAAACTACTGGTCATTTGTCTATAATTCTATTTATGCCATTAGGTTTTGTTTTACCTATTTCTTCTAAACATTAAAGTTAAATTATGTACTTTAATTTTCTCAATAATTCATATAATGATTGGGAAAATATTAGAGCATGGAAAAAGTAAGACTTATTATTCATAACTTCATATAAATCCAGAAAAATATATATATATATATATTTACAGGTCTTATCTTTTTTTTACCTTTTTTTCTTTTTCTTTTATTAAGTATTTATTTCATTTACATATCCAATGCTATCCCAAAAGTCACCCATACGGTTCCCCACCCACTCCCCCACCCACCCACTCCCACTTCTTGGCCCTGTCATTCCCCTGTACTGAGGCATATAAGACCAATGGGCCTCTCTTTCCAGTGATGGCCAACTAGGCCATCTTCTGCTACATATGCAGCTAGAGACACGAGCTCCTGGGGGTACTGGTTAGTTCACATTGTTGTTCCACCTATAGGGTTGCAGATCCCTTTAGCTCCTTGGGTACTTTCTCTAGCTCCTCCATTGGGGGCCCTGTGATCCATCCAATAGCTGACTGTGAGCATCGACTTCTGTGTTTGCTAGGTCCCGGCATAACCTCACAAGCGACAGCTATATCTGGGTCTTTTCAGCAAAATCTTGCTAGTGTATGTAATGGTGTCAGCGTTTGGAGGCTGATTATGGGATGGATCCTCAGGTATGGCAGTCTCTAGATGGTCCATCCTTTCGTCTCAGCTCCAAATTTTGTCTCTGTAACTCCTTCCATGGTTGTTTTGTTCCCAATTCTAAGAAGGGGCAAAGTGTCCACACTTTGGTCTTTGTTCTTCTTGATTTTCATGTGTTTTGCAAATTGTATCTTATATATTGGGTATTTCTTCTCAATGGATACATACTTAGTTCTAAGTGCAAGATAATTGCCTCACATTCTGTACTTCCAGAGTGTGTCATAATTTTCTCTTGATGCATATCAAGCCCTCACAGCTAGGATGTTTAAGACAATATGCACTATTTCTGGTTTAGTAAACCAGTGCTGTTCTCACACTGCTATAGTCAATCTGAACTGATTAGTCTGCTGAGGGCAGGCATTATCAAACCCAAGACTACCCTTGCTTTCAGTGGAGTTACACTCACTTTGCTGAAGAAGACTGAAACCAGGTAATGAATTAAGGGTTATTTTCCAGTAGCACTGTTAGCAAGTGATCATAATTCATAGTGATTTTTTTGTATTATAACTGCTTTAAATCTGTAATGATAATTTTAAGTATTGAAAATAAATACATTTATTAAAAACCTTTACATACCTAAAGGAAAGAAAATGACATGTATTCACTTTTCCCTCTAGCCTTATCCACCTCCTTCTTTTCACTGTCTCCTATTCCTTCTCTGCATTGTAGCCTATGCACCCAAAATACCCGCTTCCAAGTTCATTTCACTTATGGTTTATTACACTAAACATGCCCTCCTTAAGAGCCTCCATTTATACTAACAAGGACCTCCCTCTAGAGTTTACTTGTATCTAGTCATACTTAATCCCACATAAATGCTTGCAGTGTTACATATACATATGTAACAGCTGAAAGCTCAGATCTGTGAAGAAGAGACAGCCTGAAGTATTTTTGTTCCTGAGCCCAGGTTAAATATTTTCCCCTGACATAAATTCCCAGAAAATTTTGTAATCTTGTTTTTTTGTTGTGGCTGAATAAATTCCCTCATGGTCTGTACCACACTTTCTCTACCCATTCATCTGTCAGTGACTTCATTCCCTTGTGATCCTGAAAAAAAGTATCCATACACATGGTTGAGGCAGGAGTGGGTGGATGGGTGGGGGAGCACCCTCAAAAAAGTAGGCGAGAGGGACAAGTTGGGAGTGGATGGGAGTTGTGCAGGGGAAACTGGGAAGGGATATAACCTTTGAAATGTAAATAAATAAAATAATCAATTAAAAAAACCCAACTGTGCAAGTGGGTTTGTGGTAGGAATAGAGTCCTTTGATATAGTATAACTGTCTTTAATGTATTATAGAAGTCTCCAAACATAGTTTCATCACACCTTTACTAGCTTAGACTTATGCCAATAGTGAATAATTGTCCCTCTTTCCCTCATCCTCACCAGCAATTGTCATTATTTGTTGCTGTCACATGAGATATTCTGACTAGAGTGAGATGGGAGTTCAAACAAGTTTAATTTACATCTACTTGGTGTCTAACCATGTTTTTTTTTGGGGGGGGGGTTGATTTTCATAGCTCTTTAGACATTCCTGATATTGATCCCTTGTCTGATGTATAACTGACAAAACTATTTCCCTGTTCAGTAGTCTGTTCATTTTACTATGTTCACCATTCAATGTGGAAGAGGGCAATAGTTCACAGGAGCTTTTGGTTCCACTTGTCAATCTATGAAGTTATTTCCTGGGCTATTGGGATTACAGGAATTCTTGCTTGTCCATACACATTGGTCCATTTTATGATTTCCTTTTGAACTTTTCACATTTCAGATTTTAAATTGAGGTCTTAAATAGATGAGGCTGGTCTTGAACTCACACAGATGCACCTGATTGTACCACAAATATTGGAATAAATGGTACATGCTTCCACATGCAGTCAAAACTAAAGACTTCGATCCAATTGGGATTTTAATTATCTGTTTTGGTAAGGTAAGGGATATGAAATTGATTGAATTCTTCTGCAAGTGTACATCTAGTTTTGCCAGTATATTCTATTCCATTGGTTGATGGACCTGTTTATGTCACTGTGACATAAAATCATTGTCATGAGAGCACTGTAATATGCTTGAAGCTATATTACATATGGATAGGTTCCTTCTTTGGACAATTGCTTTTTCAGTCTGTGGCCCAGTGTCGGGGAATACTAGGACAGAGAAGCAGGAGTGGGTAGGTTGATGAGCAGGGGGAGGGAGGATGGGATAGGGGGTTTTTCAGAGAGGAAACGAGGAAAGGGGATAACACTTGAAATGTAAATAAAGAGAATATCTAATAAAAATGTTTTGAATTGTAAAAGAATAAATAGAAAATATTCTATTTCTTATAAAGTATACATTCATTAAAGAAAAACAGAGCAAAAACCCCACATGTATATTGTTTCTAGTTATATGAAGGATGTGTTTAGAATTGTATGGGTATTGCATTGAACCTGTATATTACCTTTGGCAGCATAGCCATCTTCACATAATTAATTTTGTTAGTTCAAGAGCACAGCAGTTCTTTCCATCATTGAGTGTCTTCTTTCTCAGCATCTTAAAGTTGTTCTTGTTGAGTTTTTTCTCCCCTATTAGTTTTGTTCCAAGTTATGCTTTATAGGTGCTGTTTTGAGTGACATATTTTTATATCTGAGATTACTACTAGTGTATTTAAAAGTTACTGATAATTAGTGCTAACTTTCTATTTTGAAACTTTACTGAAAGTGTTGAATGTATCTAAAATTTTCCAGTGGAGTTTATGAAGTCTTTAAGTTATAAATCAAATCTTGTGTACGTGAGTATATTTTACCTTTTTCCTCTCCAATTTTATTTCTCCTTATATCCCATTTACATATCTCTCTGGCCTTACTGTTCTAGCCATGTCTTAGAGCATTGTATTGACTAAGAGTAGAGACAACAGAAAGCCTATTTACTCTAGAAATCAGAGAGTATTCAGTTTCTCCCCTTTGATGTGATAACATGCATTGATTTTTATTTTTTATCTATAGCCCTTGCTTTCTTGAGGTGTATTTTTTACAGTCCTAATATCTTTAGGAGTTTTTTGAGATAGTCATGCTGAACTTTTTTTTCCCCAGGACTTTTCTACATATATTTAAATTATCATGGGGTTTCTTTATTTAAATAGATTAGTATGAAATATTATATTATTGATTTGTGTACATTTAACTCGAACAGTTCTTTAGATTTACATTAAACATTCAATGACCTCCAGTAGCAGCAGCTCATTCATCATAGAAGCTGATCACCTCAAATTTCAACAGTATTGTTGCCTGTCTGTCTAATATGCTTTTCCACAACTCCTTCTTATAGTTGTTCCTACTCCTCTATATTATTTCTTAATATAGCTTGCATCTTGTTTGGTTTGGTTCTTTCCTTATTCCTATAACTTGTCATACAACCATTGTTTTTTGTTTTGTTTTATTTGGTTTTTGTTTTCTAGGGTTTTTTTGTTTTCTTGTTTGGTTGGTTTGGTGTGTGTGTGTGTGTGTGTGTGTGTGTGTGTGTGTGTGTGTGTGTAAGAACTGAACTCAGGGCCTAAAAAAGTGTTCTACCACTGAGACAAATCCCCAACTCTATAACCACTCAACTTTTAAGTGATGATAAATAAAGATATGCTTATATTTATAGTCCAACCTCGTTGCATGTTTTTCTCAGTTTTGAAGTCAACAAAGCCAGTCAAAATTTTCTTAATTTTCTATTCTCTCTCATCTTACCTTTTTCATTATCCTAGACATAAAGAGATATTATAACTAACTTGACTACATTTTATTTAAACAAGTGTCCATGTAAATGACTGAATAATCTGCTTTTTGATCATGGTAGAGTCAATTGAGTGGTTACTTAATACACTGGCAAATCTCCTGCCATATTACGTTACATGTTACATTAGGATGTTCTGTTCCATTTGATTCTCTCTAGTATAGCTTTAGCTGAGAAATGCTAAGTAGTGACAGTGGCGTTAAAACTTTGCTAAAACATACCTACCTTTCTGTATTTGTATATTAGTGAGCCCATCACAATAATACTTACTGCACAGTACAACTATGAATAGACACTCATATTTACAAGTTCAGTTTCCAGTATTATAGAAAATTTCTGAAGAATAGTAGAAAGCTTAAGAGTCTCCCTAACAAATGGGCAAATTTTTACTTCTGGATGACATCATAGTTGTCTATTTTTAAATTTTTATAATGTATTTCCTTTTGTACAATTTCATATGTTAATCTATGCATTATGATCATATTCATCCATACCTTATAAAACATTTGGGGCATCTATATCACTGTATCCACAGACAAGGAAACAATATAGAAATGGTATAGAAATATTATATTTATAAAAGACCTTTGCTTTAAATAATGGAAAATGTCTATTATGTTAATAATTAAATTAATAATCTGCTCAGCTGTCTTGGCTTACATTTTAAGTATAGGTCTATGTGCCACCATTTGTTTATAGAAGAGTTGAAAGTTCAAGGCTAATTGCAATCCAGATGGTTTGTTCAATAGCTTGGGAATATGGTTCAATCAGTGCTCTTACAGCAGTTCCTAAAGCCCTGCATTCTATGTTCTTCATCTCTTTCATTTTTGAGTGGCTCTAAATTTTCATCAGCAGTGTTACTGTCACTTGGCAAGTTCTGCAAAAATAAAACACGCTGTTGGTATTGTATTGATCCTATAATAATGTTGACAAAATCTACACTTTTATATAGCAATGCTTTAAACCATGGATATATAAAGTTTGTATCTAGATCTTTTTAATTAAGCCAAGTAATATTTTGTAACCTCTACTGAGTATTTCTTAGACAATATCCATTTTTAGTTCTACACACATATCATTTGATGTTTTTAAAAATTAATATACATTGTGAATTGTGTCCTTTGTGCCAATACTGGATTGTAGCCAATGAGATGAAAGTAATCATGATGCAAGCCTGGGATTTTGAACGCTGCACGTCATCTAACATGATGGAGACAGTCTGTTACAGGGTCTTTTACAAGGTCACTCCGTTTGGTCTGTATGGTCCCAGCCAAGTTCCTGACAAGAGGAGAGCTATCCTTGGCCAGGCATGTTGAGCTGAACTGTCCCATATGTGAACAAAATGGTAGAAATGCTCAGTATAAGTGAGAAGAGCTGCCAGGAAGAATTGAGAACCTCTGCTGTGAATTCTCTAGTTAGCTCTGTACCCCATTTTTTTTTTTAATTGGGTTATTTGGTTTGTTGGTGTTTAACTTCTTGAGTCCTTTATGTATTTCGGACATTGGCACTCTGTTAGATGTAAGGCTACTGAAAATCTTTTCCCAAAATGGAGGCTGCTTTTTTGTCCTACTGACAGCGAGCTTTGATTTACAGAAGCTTTGTAGTTCCATGAGGTCTCAATATCAATTTGTTGATCTAGTGCCTGATCCATTGGTGTTCTGTTTGGGAAATTGTCTCCTGTATCAATGTATTCAAGGATATTTCCCACTTTCTTTTTTATTAGATTTAGTATATCAGGCTTTATGTTGAGGTCATTGATCCACTTGGAATTGATTTTTGTGCTGGGTGAAAAATAAGGATCTATTTCATCTTCTACCTGCAGACATCCAGTTAGAGCAGCAACATTTGTTGAAGATGTTTAATTTCCCCCATTGTATAGTTTTGGATTCTTTGTCAAAAATCAAGTGTCCATAGGTGTTTGGGTTTATTTATGGGTCTTTGATTTTATTCTATTGATGAACCTGTTTATTTGTATACCAATACCATGCAGTTTTATTACTAGTTTTTGGCAGTACAGCTTGAGGTTGGGTTAGTGATTCATCCAGAATTTCTTTTAATATTCAGGATTGTTTTAGTCATTCTGAGCTTTTTGTTTTTTTCTTTTTTTTTCTTTTTTTTTCCATTTTTATTAGGTATTTAGCTCATTTACATTTCCAATGCTATACCAAAAGTCCCCCATACCCACCCACCCCCACTCTCCTACCCACCCACTCCCCCTTTTTGGCCCTGGCATTCCCCATTGCATACACTAGCAAGCGTTTGCTGAAAGGACCCTGATATAGCTGTCTCTTGTGAGACTAGGCCGGGGCCTAGCAAACACATAAGTGGATGCTCACAGTCAGCTATTAGATGGAGCACAGGGCCCCCAATGGAGGAGCTAGAGAAAGTACCCAAGGATCTAAAGGGATCTACAACCCTATAGGTGGAACAACATTATGAACTAACCAGTACCCTGGAGCTCTTGACTCTAGCTGCATATGTATGAAAAGATGGCCTAGTCGGCCATCACTGGAAAGAGAGGACCATTGGACACGCAAAATTTATATGCCCCAGTACAGGGGAATGCCAGGGCCAAAAAGTGCGAATGGGTGGGTAGGGGAGTGGGGGGGGAGGGTATGGGGGACTTTTGGGATAGCATTGGAAATGTAATTGAGGAAAATACATAATAAAAAATTTAAAAAATGTAAAAAGATGTTTATTATTACTTAGACCTACTGAATCATGAACATGGGAGAACTACCCCATCTACTGACTTTCAAATGGCCAAGAAGCACTTAAAGAAATGTTCAATATTCCTAGTTATCAAGGAAATGCAAGTCAAAATGACCCTGAGTTTCTACCTTACACCAATCAGAAAGGCTCAGATCAAAAATCTAGGGACACCATATAATGGTAAGAATGTGAAGAAAGGGGAACATGCCTCCATTGCTGTTAGGATTGCAAACATTTAGAACCACTTTGGAAATCAGTCCTATGGTTTCTCAGAAATGTAGAGGTATTTCTACCTGAAGACCTAACTGTACTGGTCCTGGCATATTCCCAAAATGCTCCATTATACCACAAGGACACATGCTCCACTATATTTATAGCAGATGTCCCTCAACTGAAGAATGAATACAAAAAATGTGGTTCATTCACAAAATGGAATGCAATTCATTTTACATGCAAATTGAAGGACATAGAAAATATCATCCTGAGTGAGATAACCCAGACCCAAAAGGACATGCATTGTATGTACTCACTTATAACTGGATATGAACTATAATGTCCAGCATACTCATGATATAAATCCATAGATCTAACGAATCTAAACAAGAAGGAAAGCCCAAGCAAGGATGCTTGACTCTTACATGGATGGCCTGGAAGGAAGTATAAAATAGTCATATGAGAAAGAGGGAGGGAACCTTGTGGGCAGGGCTGCCAGAAGGGAGCAGGTTGAGCGGATTCAGGTGTGGGAGGAGAGAGGACCAGAGGGCCAAGACAGTGAAAGAACATCTGCAGCAGATGGGGGTGGGTAGGTAGGGGGGAATATCTGGGAAATCCCAGAGACCTGTGATGGGGAAGGCTCCCATGAGTCAATGTGGGTAACCTTAGACAAGGCACCTAACAATAAAAACATGGAACTTGAAGAAACCACCTCCTATAGCCAGTCAGTACCCCAGAAGAGGGATAAGTACACAAACCCACCTATAAAACTTTTGACCCACAATTTGACTTGTCTAAAAATAAATGTAGGGACAAAGATTGAACAGAGACTGAAATAATGGCCAACCAATAACCTTCCCAACTTGAGATCTATCCCATGGGCAAGCATCAATCCCTGACACTATTAGTAATACTCTGTTGCGCTTGCAGACAGGAGCCTACTATACCTGTTCTCTGAAAGGTTCCGCTTAGCAATTGACTGAAACAGATGCAGATACTCACATCCAAACACTGGACAGAACTTGGAAATTCTTGTGGAAGGGTTGGGGGAAGGATTGAAGGACCTGAAAGGGATAGGAACATCATAGGAAAACCAACAGAGCCAACTAACCTGAACCCCTGATAGCTGATAGAGACTGAACCACCAACCAAGGAGCATATACAACTGGACTGAGAACTCTGGCACATATATAGCAGACCTGTTCCTTAGTCTCCATGTGGGTTCCCTCAACAAGTGGACCAGACCCTAAAGCTGTATCCTGACTGGAATCTTTTCTCCAACAGGGTTGCCTAGCTTGGCCTCAGTGGGAAAGGTTGCTCCCATACCTGGAGACTTGAAGCTCCAGGGTGTGGGTTATCCAGGTGGTTTCATACAGTCTCAGAAAAGAGGCAAGAGAATATAGTTTAAGGGACTTTGCGGAGGAGAACTGGGAGGGGTCATTGTTTGGGATGTTTATTAATTAATTAGTTAAAAGAGATTGAAACATATATATCCAAAGGTTAAAACCCCAATAAGAAGAAAAACCTATAGAAGAAAACATGAATAAATGTCTGTTTGCTTCTGGGTTACCTCACTCAGGGTGACTGTTTCTAGTTCCATCCATTTACCTACAAGTTTAATAATTTCATTTTCTTAATAGCTGAATAATATTCTTTTGTGTTAATGTACCACATATTTATTATCTATTCATCAGTTGATAGGCATATAATCTCTTACCAGTTTCTGTCTATTGTGAATAGTGAAGCTATGAATATTGATGAACAAGTGTCCTTATAGGGTCCTTTGGGTATATTCCCTAGAGTTGTATAGCTGAATACTGTGGTTGATCAGGCTTCAGCTTTTGTGAAGAACAGCCAAATTGCTTCCATAGTGCCTGTCATTGTTTACCCTCCCACCGGTAATGGATAAGTGTTCTGCTTTTACCATGCTCTCAACAGCTTGAACTATCATTTGTTTTATTGAGCTTAGCAATTAGGATGTAGTATCAAAGCCGTGTTAGCATGTCTTTCCCTTAAGGTTAAGGATGCTGAACATTAATAGGTGTTTCTTGGATATGTGTGTTTAAGCTTTGGTGAACATTATTTAATTCTATAGCCCATTTTTATTTGGGTTATTTGTTTTCATAATGTCTTCATAAGTTTAAGATTTATTATTTTATTTTACATATATGGAGGTTTTGCATGTATGCATGTATATGTACCTTGCATGTGACTATGAATAGTCATGAGCTGCCATGTGGGTATTGGGAAATAAACCTGGGTTCTCTGCAAGAATAGAAAGTGCTTTCAACCATGGGATCATCTTCCTAGGCTTTATTTGTTCTTTTGATATTTAGGTTTGTTTTTAATTCTATATATATTCTACATACTAACTCTCCATCAGATGCATAATTGACAATTTAAGAAAACATTTTAGATTAAACATGTTTGAAAGGTTAATTACTGTTGTCAGTTTGTGTCAGGTCTTCCACAGGAGCCATCCACCAGATATTTTTAATTTGCTATTTATCAACAATAGATGAAAGGTATAACATTTTGTCAGGAAATTATATATACACATTGAATCTACATGCTAAGAATAAAAGCCCTTTTATAAAGGGAAATTCAATTTTAATTATATGGTTTCTGGTTGCTTTCTACTCAATCAGCTTTTTTTTTTTTCTTTCAATTTTTACCCAATTGTTTGTCCTTTAGATAGCAGTTCTGGATAAAAATGTGTAGTTTTTCACTAAATCTGAATAAAAAGTAATCTTAAAATGATGTACAGAATATGTAGGACACTATTTATTGTAAAATACATCATTATTTTATCACCCTCTAAAAGAGAAAAGATATTTCTAATTAAGCTTTTCTTATCAGTGAGAATGTTTCATTACCTATTCCATCAATGAGCCATTATAGACTTATTTCCATTCACCCATCCTGTGCAGGCCAAAGCACAGAGGCATGTAAATGTAATAACTTGATTGCCATACCCATATGTTTCTGGAGGGAGTCTCACTGTGTATGTCTCCCTCCCATCATTTCTATTTTCATAATGATATTATTTTTACTCTTATCTGTCTAGAAAGTCTCACCAGTTTTCTTGTAATTTTTCTCAGAAATAGAGTTTAACTCATATATAATACACAAAAAATATAACACAGTGTCCAAGTTTACCTTTCTGATTTAACTGCAAGGAAACAGCAACCCTGTGTGACAAGATGTTGTCTGTGGCTTTTGTTCTAAAGGTTACAAACTTTATGATGTGTAATTCCTTCTCCATAAGCTTCTCTCTCTCCCTCTCGCTCTCTTCCTTCCCCTCCCCCTCCCCTTCCCTCCTCTCTCTCTCTCTTCCCCTCTCCCTCTCCCTCTCCCCCCTCTCTCCCTCTCTCTCCTCTCTCCCCCATCTCTTTCACACACACACACACACACACACACACACACACACACACACACACACACACACACACAGACAGACACCAATTCAGGTCTAGGTACCTGAATTAAAGGTTATATCAATGCAGTATTGACTCAAGTTAGAGGCTATTGAAATGTATACCCATGTCTAGACCTATATGATCTAACAAAGCCAACATGCTCTGATGAACCTATAGATCTGCTATTCTACTGTCATAAACAAAAACATTTGTAATGTCCTTTCTAATATCATGACTTGTCATTGATTCTGCAAAACTTTCCCCACGGTGATAGTAAACAAGGCATTAGCTTTTGGAGTTTGGGGGAACTTATACATCCTGGTATCCATCTTGAAGGTCATGTGACCATATATATGCTTTCCACAATAGTCATTTTCTTTCTGCCTCAAGACATGTCTATTTTGATTACAGAGATTCCTACAGCAATTATCTTGCCAAGAACTGATCTCAGTGACCCACTGTTAAGGCCAAGACTCCTTAAACATAGTCAGTGCTTGTCATCACTCTGCCAAGGTCACCTTGAGAATCCAAACAGGTTACATCTTCATTCAATGAGAAATTTAGAATATAATATGTGGTAAACATTGCAGCAAAAATCTGCCTGCCTTCTAAATAAGAATAAATTCAGCATTTATGGTCTAAAATAAAGAAATTAATTCCTTTAAAAATAGTCTAAGACATACCTTCCCAAGCTGATGCAATAAGTAAGACTCCAGCTGTTCATCTAACAGCCCTTGAAATCAATAGCAAGAGTGGCTTTAATCCAAGATGAGCCAGATGGGACACATTTTTAGCTCCAGTGGGCATAATGTTGGCAAAGAACTTCAGTAATGATCCTCCCTGTCACCAGGTCTGCCATGTCTTAGCCTAGAATGAAGTTCTAAGCATGAACTAGGGATGGAGCATAATTTCCTAGTGTCAGTGGGGGAAAGCAGAACTCACAGTGTAATAGAGAGGATTATAAATATTGTAATAGAGTTATTAGTGAGCTCAAACTGAAAAGCAGCTGGATTGTAGCTGTCAAAATGCTATAGCCTCAGGCTTGAATGGGAATGTGCACAGATGAAGAAACTTTGCATCAAATGTTCTGTTCCCTAGCACAACGGAGCTGAAAGGAAAGTGTTCTGCTCTGTGCTCAAGGGAAGAGGGGTCTCATTATTTGGAACGCCTTACCCAGGATTTTCTCTCAGGGAACAGCAGTGATGATATCTAAGGGAGTCTTTTTTGACAAAAGTTTCTCTGGTTGAAATATTGGGAACTGCGGGGCATGTCTCTGGAGGAATGAGGAGAACTTAAGAAACCTCTAATAGTATTTCTGGGATATAAGAATTTCCCAAGGCTCCCATTGTATGGCCATGAATACATGGATCAGAGAGTTGCAGGATTATCTGATAGTGACATTAAGCTCACTAGCTTACATGTCAATACACATAGGCATTCAAAAGTTGCAACTATTTAACCTGTAAACTGAATGACAGTATAGTCATCCAGGTTGCTATAATTAACACGTAAGAGGTAAGAGCTTAAAGACTGATGAGTTACTCCTGGATAATTCTGCTGTGATAATAGTGTTTTCATTGAAGTAAAAGAGTTTGTTTAATGGATATAATAGTTTGGGCTATTATTCTCTGGCTGTGAAAAAAAATAGTACACAGAAAGCAGAAGTTTTCAAGGAGCCAGAGCTGTTGAACTCTCATGGAAAGTGACTTCTTTCTCGCAACAGCAGAAAATTGTCAATAGCTCCCAGGCTAGATATAACACTGTACTAGCTCCTCTCTTCATTGATTCAGGTTCTGGGCATACTTGGACATGCATCAGAAGAAAGCTGAACTTGACCTTATTTTATACCTTTACAACTCAAAGCCATGTACAAACATAAACACTTATAATCCCAAATATACGCAAGAGTAAGGGAGAGGTAGGTTAAGTTTGAGACCTGCCTGACCATCATAAAAAGGTTTTATAAAGACATTAGTGATCACCTCAAAATAGAAGACATGAAAGTACTAGAAAATAGGATCGGAAACACTCTAAGAAGTTGCCTTAGGTGTTAATTTCTATGACCTCAAAGCAAATGTACATTTAAGATTGAACTAAAATCTTACAACAAAGAAAATAATCATCAAATACAAGATACAACCTACATGTGGGAAGATACTGACTAGCTGACAAAATATGAATATCTATGATCTCTAAAAAAATCAAAATATTTAATGTAAAGTAAAATCTTTAATCTTTAATTATTTAAATGATTCCCCTTATAAGAAGAAATACATATTGTCAACAAATATATAAAACAAATTCTATACAATTAGCTGCCAGGGAAAGCAAAGAAAATTACAATGATTTCATGTATACTTTAATTCAATTGAAGATAGAAAGAAAATTTAGTAAATTTGAGAGTATGGGGGAAAAGGATCTCTGGTTTGCTACTAGGGACAATGAATAAATCCAGTATGGAAAGCTTTATCCTCAAAAATACATAAATCTTATATAATCCTTACAATATGACTACTCATCTTTGGATTTTATGTACAAAAAATCTTAAGTGATCATGCCTCAATGATAAATATTTGTCTTATATCTCTTCATGTTTATTGTAACAACATTAACTAAGACATGAAGTGATGCTAGATATTCTTTAATGTATGAATGGATAAAGCAAATGGATATATACACAATGGAACTATATACTGACATAAGGAATACCTGTGTTCTTTCATTCATTATAAATATAACTGAGCTCAGAGACATTATGTTGCATGAAAGAAGCCAGACACAGGAAGGTAAGGGCTACATATATGTGAATATTTAAAGGAAACTCAACTTGAATATAGAGTAAGCGCTACTAGAGATTTGAGGCTTATCATGGATCAAGGAGGCTAGATTTTATTAATATATGTTGGATGAATGTTCTGATACATACCTATGAATGTCACTATTCTAAACAGATGACACTTCTTGAATCAAAACTTACAATAAATTATAAAAAGAACAATCTTAATATGTAAAAAAGTAAGGCTTTCCTTATTTCTGGCAGCAACAGGCTGAACGAATGTGCATGAGCAATGGATAAGCAACACTATTTACATTCCTTCAGCTTGTATAATTCTGTGGCTAAGGAGGCCTTGAGGAGTGTAAATAAGAAATAAATAGGCCTTTCCTAATAAAATATTTATGTCCATAAGGATTTTTAGGGAGTTTCTTCAGAATTAAAGTATAATTTCAATACATTGAATAAATTGAGCATTCTCTCACCTTAATTTCTTAAATAAGGGACATGAATTTTAAACGTGAAAAAGTGAGTGTCTAAACTCCAAATGTTTTATAGAAATCATACTCAAAAATTTAAGAGCCACTTAATCTTATTTATATTATTCTATAAAATGTGCTAGCTAACTTATTTTAAAATGAAAATTCAAGCATTAATTTATAAGGAAAGTTAGGTTAATTGCAATGGTTTTAAATGATTTGAGGATGTCCCTAAAAGACCCTCCTGTTGGGAACTTGGCCTCTGTCTCAGTAATGTTTCACAGTGGTGACCCCTTCAGTGCCAAGCATCTTCATATGCTGTTCTCTGAATAAAATGAAATCTCAAATACCATGTATGTATAAATTAACTATGTCCAAGGCATTTCTCCCAATACTAATGGTTTAAACTTTCCAAAACTCTGATTCTAAAAATTAAAAATTTCTGCAATTTCTAAAACTACCATAAAGAAAAGTATGGAGAGGATAGAGTTTGCAGAAACAACTTTCATTATAGAATCAGGGTTTCCCAAGTGGAAAAGCTGAAAGCATTTAGAACTCCATTCATAAAAGTGTCACTCAACATAAATTAATGGATAAAACAGCTTGGAAAGAAATCCTACAAACCAACTTATATGAGTGAAAGTAATCTAATTTTTACATTAAAAAATACAGTATTCCTCTTATTTTGGCTAAATATTGGAAAGTAAATAATAAATAAAACACCTGCAAAGGTTTGAATATACCCTAGCATTTGAAACACAAGATCTCCTATGCTCATGAATTGGTAGGATTAACATAGAAAAATGCCCATCTTACCAAAAGCAGTCTACAGATTCAACAGAATCCCAATCAAAATTCCAACACAATTCTTCACAGAAATGGAAAGAAGAACTCTCAACTTTATATTGAAAAAACAAAACAAAAAATGGCAAAAACAATTCTTAACAATAAAAGAACTTATGGAGGAATCAATAACTCTGATCTCAAGCTCTACTATAGAGCAATAGTGAAAAAAACGCACGGTATTGGTACAGAGATAGACAGGTCAATCAATGGTATAGACTTGAAGAACTAGAAATAAACCCACACACCTATGGACACTTGATCTTTGACAAAGAAGCCAAAACCATACAGTGGGAAAATGAAAGCATCTTCAACAAATGGTGCTGATCTATCTAGCAATTTGCATGTAGAAGAATGAAAATTGATCCATATTTATCACCTTGTACAAAATTCAATTCCAAATGGATCAAGGATCTTCACATAAAACCAGATACACTGAATCTAACAGAGGAGAAAGTGGGAAATAACATCAAACACATTGGCATAGGGGAAATTTTTCTGAACAGAACACCAAGGGCTCAGGCCATTGACAAATGGGAGTTTATAAAACTGAAAAGCAAAGGACACTGTCAATAGGACTAATCAGCAACCTCCAGATTGGGAAAATATCTTCACTCACCCTACAACTGGTAGAAGGGTAATATCCAAAATATTCAAGAACTTAGACTCTAAACAACCTAATAACCCAATTAGCTTGGGGAACAGAGCTAAACAGAGAATTCTCAACAGAGGAATCTCAAATGACCAAGAACCACTTAAACAAGTGTTCAACATCCTTAATCATCAGAGAAATGCAAATCAAATTGACTCTGAAATTCCAATCAAAATGGCTAAGTTCAAAAACTCAAGTCACAGTACATGCTGGACAGAATGTAGAGAAAGAGAAACAATCCTCCATTGCTATTTCAACCACTCTTGTAATCAATATGGCAATTCCTTAGAAAATTGGAAATACTTAGAATCTGAAGACCAGTAATGGGCATATATCCAAAAGATGTTGCTCCAACATATAACAAGGACACATGTTCCACTATGTTCATAGCAGCCTTATTTATAATAGCCAGAAGCTGGACACAACACAGATGTCCCTCAATGGAGGAATGGATACAGAAATATGGTACACTTACACATTGGAATACTATTCAGCTATTAAAAACAATGACTCCACAAATTTAGCATACAAATGGATGGAACTAGAAAATATCATCCTGAATAAGGTAACCCAGACCCAAAAGGCCATGCATAGTATATACTTCCTGACAAGTGTATATTAACCCAAATGTTCAGAATACCCATGATACAACTCACAGACCATATGACAAAAAGGGGGAAACTTTGGAAGGTAAATAAATAAAATAATTTAATGAAAATAAAAAAGAAAAGTAAACACAACACAAAGAGTACAAGCTAGGTATGCTATACCATTGATATCTGTAGGTTTTATATAAGATCATTTTCCTGGATAGGAAGACCTCAAACATTTGTGTGATCCAGAGTGGAATGTCTTGGATTGCTTTTTAAAGGAAATGGTTCTTGTAGGAATTGTATTTTTACTCATACGTAGCCCCTGCACAATTCTGATGGGATTCTTCAGACACTCTTTCCACCTGAGTATACCCTGTATTCTAAGGCTGCCATTTTTCCCTTTCCCTGCCTTCCAATTTTTCCTTTTTTCCTGATCTTGTTTTTTTTTTTATTTCATTTCCTGATCTTGCTTTTTGTCATATGCTAGGCAGTTTTGATTTGTATACCAGAAGGATATATTTTTGCCATTGTTATTAAAGCATACATAGCTTGCTTTTAGAAGAAGGGCTGACTTCTTTCGTGGACTGTAAGGATTTGTTAGTTAAATTGTAAGGATTTGTTAGTTAAATTGTATGTAGCAAATAAGAGTAAAAGTACCCAGAGTAAAGGGAATACTGGGAAATAGGAGTGTAAGAGATTCATATCAGGGCATGAGAGAGGACAGAAGCATGGGACCTTAGCAGAGGAAACCAGCCACATAGCTGAACTCAGGTTAGAATAAAAGGGCTAACAAGTTAAGAACAAAATTGGAGAACAAGCTGAAGAGTAGGGCCTAAGCATTTATTTAAAAGTAATTTGTCTCAGAGTTCTTATCATAAGGAATTAAGCAGTTTGGAGCAATATAGTTATAAAAAGCATCCAAAATAACTGTGATTTGATAATGGTTGCTAATACAAATGATCATACAAGATAACTTAGAGTGTATGTCAGATAAGAAAATATTCATGATTTCTCCTGGTACCAATACCACAGCAATTAAGGTTCAGTCTCACTGTGGATTTTTGTTTATGTTAATAACTGAGGGTATATCAAATTTCTCTGAAAAATAATTAGATAATTTTAAAACTAAAAACATATTACTTTTCTGCACAAATAGAAAATATCTTAAATTGCAATCTTACTACTACTTGGCAGGATTAAGATCAAATGATTAAGGATAACCATATCTAAAACCAGAAAATAAATTACCTCAAGGTACATATATAGTAATATATTAACCATGAGTGCAATCGCAATCATTTGATCAATTCACATAAGAGAACCATGAAGAGCACGTGGGTAGTGTGTCCCTTTCAAAACTGAAGAATATGAGCATAAGATAGGAATTGTTTAAATTTATATAAAGCTGGTAGAATTAAGAGCTAAAATTAACACATTCACTTTCAATATCAATATTAATGGTTTGCTATAATAATGAGAATATAGGATAATTAGGCATGGATACATACACACATGGCATCTATGTATTGATGAGTCTTTCAGTGGACTTAGTTCATAGTAAATGAGTGGATGACTGGATAAATCATGAGAAAAGCTGGAGATCATACAAACTAGTAATAAAGCGCTGCATGAAAATTTATGGAGAATCAAGAAAACCAACAAAGAACCCTGCAAAGTTGACTTATGGGTATGTACTGGCTAGTTTTGTGTCAACTTGACACAGCTGGAGTTATCACAGAGAAAGGAGCTTCAGTTGAGGAAATGCCTCCATGAGATACAACTGTAAGGCATTTCCTCAATTAGAGAACACGGGCCCCTTGTGGGTGGGACCATCTCTGGGCTGGTAGTCTTGGTTCTATAAGAGAGCAGGCTGAGCAAGCCA
This sequence comes from Mus musculus, assembly GCF_000001635.26. Lineage (NCBI taxonomy): Eukaryota > Metazoa > Chordata > Mammalia > Rodentia > Muridae > Mus > Mus musculus. The sequence goes on along the minus strand of NC_000081.6, from coordinate 28,890,295 downwards.
GGGGAGGCAAGCCAGTAAAGAACATCCCTCCATGGCCTCTGCATTAGCTCCTGCTTCTTGACCTGCTTGAGTTCTGGTCCTAACTTCCTTGGTGATGAACAGTAGTATCGTAAGCCAAATAAACCCTTTCCTCCCCAACTTGCTTCTTGGTCATGATGTTAGTGCAGGAATAGAAACCCTGACTAAGACAGCTCTAAAACTATAGAGCTGCTCAGAAGTGGCAATTTGAGCCGGCAATAATGCTATGTGAGTCAGTTCTTCCTTAGGTGGGAAATGGCACATAAGAACTGTACTTCTCAATCACACTACATGCTTGTGCTATGTCTTACGATGTGATATGCCTCTGTCTTCTACTGTCTATGTTGTTCATTCACAAGGTGCTGGATGGTTAAGTCTGCTTTAGAAAACATGGTAAAACACGTGAAAACAATGTTTAATAGACTACTATAAGGTTGCATAGAACAATCTGGCAGTTTTCCTAATGTAGAAATAATATCAAATATAATTTAGAATAATGATCCATTAAGCTGTGTGTTTAAGACAGGAAGATGCAATCACAGTGTAGCCATATTTATTGCAGAAATAGCATACCTGCATAGCAGCACACAGTGACACAATTGCCTCCTTTAAATATTTGAACACAGTTACATCTAGTTATTAAACCTCCAAATACCAAACAAAATAATGTTTTTGTCTTTACATTTAACACTAAATGAGACTATCTTCCTTAAGAGTGGACAACATTTTGTATTTTAAAGCTGTTTTGAGATTTAGCTTTATGTTAGAAGACATGATAAATCTTTAGAAAAAGGAAAGAAGAAGGAGGAAGGGGAGGGGAAGATGGGTCAGGGGAAGATGGGTCAGGGGAAAAAGAGGGGAAGAGAGGGGAAGAGAAGAAGGAGAAGAAAAAGAAGAAGAAGAAGGAGGAGGAGGAGAAGGAGGAGGAGGAAGAGGAAGAAGAAGAAGAAAAGGAAACTACCTGATCACTGACTTCTGACAATCTTGGGTCTCACTGTTGTGGTTAATATAATATTCTCAATCTGAGGTAGTGTCTATCTTTTTCCCTGTGGTGGGTTTCCTGTAAGCAGCCATCATTGGGAAGAGAGGCCCCTTGGTCTTAAAAACTTTATATGCCCCAGTACAGGGGAATGCCAAGGCCAAGAAGTGGGAGTGGGTGGGTATTGGATCAGGGCAAGGGGAGGGTATAGGGGACTTTCGGGATAACATTTGAAATGTAAATGAAGAAAATATCTAATAAAAAATGAAAAAATATAATATTCTCATATGAAGCACTACATAGACAAAGTCACAAGTTAAGCCATATACTTTGTAGAGAGTTAGTATCATTTTTTGATAGTAGCGTATTGGCAATAATAATTTGAGGCATAACAGAACTGCATACATTAGATCTGTATTTTACACTAAATTTTCTTCATAAAGCAATCTGTAATCACTCCTTTGCCAGCCAGACTAGCCAAATCAGTGAGCTTCCCATTCAGTGAGAGATGCTGTCTCAAGGCAATCAGGAGACAGATCAAGGAAGTCACCCAGCATCCGTCTTGCTCTGCCCTCATCCTGAGCACACACAGGACTTGCACACTTAAAACTGCAAACACCGAGGACACTAGACATTGGAATTGTCAAGCCTGAAATTTGTCCTAAAGCATGAGTTTGTAAAGTGTAGATATTCATGTTATGTGCTAAAATGCATATTACTGGTTAAGTTTTAAATAAATAAACTGTAAATAATAAACTATGAGTTCTTTGGGCATAGAATAAGCAACTGAATATAAATGGGCACACAAACCTTTTGATGTCCTACTGTTTCAAAATATGTGTGTTTGGCATTCACGATAACTTCAAAGTTAAAATTAACAATGAGCATTCTAAGTTACTCTTCAGGATAGCCTATTTGCAAATCCATCTCTTTGGTGATTTGCATGGATTAACAATTAACAGTTTTGCCACACCTCCAGCAGAATGACAGGGCATCAAGTGAGGGATGGGGTTGCCATCCCACAGTCAAAAACTCTGACACATAATTGTTTCTGTCTGAAAGAACTGTAGAGACAAAACTGAAGAAGAGCCTGAGGAAAAGACAGATGTATAAAAAGACTGACCATTTATTAATCTTACAAAGTGAAAGATTGATACACAGTATACATATTAGTGAAAACTCGTGAGGAATAACAATGAGATATTATAGAATTAATATAATCCAATATGCAATGCATTTCTAGAATGGCTTCAAATTTTTAATAGTAGACAAACACCAATAGAATTTCAAGATTTCACAGATCATCAATTTTCTGGGCTTTGGGGATAACATTTGAAATGTAAATGAAGAAAATATCTAACAAAAAAGTTTGTAGGCTTCTGTCATTCTTATCTTATACTGGGTATAAGAGTGAATGTGTGTGTGTGTGTGTGTGTGTGTGTGTGTGTGTGTGTGTGTGAGTATGAGGATATTTATGGATGAGTATGAGTGTGAGCACGGGAGTGTGCAAATAAGTGTATATATGTGTGGGCGTGTGTGTTTGTATGTTTGTGTGTGTGTAACTAAAATGTAAAGAAAGAAGCTATGAATCTTGAAAAGAGCAAGATAGTACATGACAGGGGTTGGAGAAAGTGAAGGTAGTGGGAAAATTATATGATTGTAATTTTATTTTTTTAAGAAAATTCAAATCATTTAAAAATTAAATTGATACTATTTTCCCAGAAGTTACTGAATTCTCAACAAATACAATTTAATAAGACACTTTCTTATAATTTTAAAATGTTTACTTAGCTATAAACCTACTTTGAGACAAATTCTCTTTCTAGTAGAAATATATAATGTCCTTCTTTCTGACTCAAGTTTATCCAGTTATTTTATGGACTCTTTTACTTTATGAGTATTTCACCACATATATGACTGGTCCTGAGGAACTGCAGTGACAGGTCTTTGAGTTCTCCATCATCTTTGAGTTCTCCAAACAGGCTGAGGACTTTGAGTCTGTGAGAAGAACAGATTCAGATTGGTGGTTGGTTCTTCATTTTTCTCCTTTCCTTTCTAATTACACCCAAAACTGCCCTTTTCAACACCACCACCATGCTCAGCCATGAGCAACTAATGATGTTTGAGTTATATCATAAAATCTACCAATGTGGCTTTATAGACACTGAACAGTCAGACAAGACCTATCCTAAACAAATATATCCTAAAAGAGCTAACTGTTTTTACCCAAATTATGTGGGACATTCTGTCAGCATAAATACTATTTACTGAAACATTAAGTAATTGGGTCAAAGGTAATATTTTTCCTTAACATGAATGAAAGCTGTGCATGTTCTCTCTTTCTTTATTTCACTAAATAAAGTTGTTCTGTTTGGTCCATACCTTAATCCTTCATGTGAGAATTCCTATATGAAAATTAATCTCATTTCATGTGATTCATTTTACTTCATAAAAACGTCTACCATGTCATATTAATAATTATTTATTCCCATTATAAATGTAGTTGAAAATTGTCTACTTTATGTTTTCTGGTCATAAAGGACTAAAAGAAAGCAAACAAACCCCAGGAAAGTAGATGAGTGTGTAGTACTCACCGTGAGACACCCTGAGGACAGTGCTACACAGCAATCCATCTGTGGCACTGTTAGATATGTTTTTTAAACACTTGACCCACAGAGAATTCTGTCCCTAGATCAACCCAAATACATTATGAAGAAAAACATACTTAAGCAAAAGAAGGCTTGGTCATGGAGGGGAAAAGTTAACTCAAAGAAACTAACTCCATTCTGTAGCTGTTTTATTAAATTTCTATCAAAGCCACATTTCCTTTTTCTGCTTTGCTGTCTTTATCTTTAAAACCTGTATTTATCACATACTGTGAGTTTACTGTACTCCATTTCCAAGAGCCCTTAACTGTACCCCATTCCCATAGCCCTTTGGTAAGATTCTGAAGTTTAGTTTGGGAACATTCTTAATTTGTCACCAAGTATGAAATAGTGACATTTTAATGCATCACACTATACATACAGAAAATTAATATATGTTTCTCATTAGACTCTGGTACATGCCAAGGGAAGACTACTAAATAAGAGGTTACTTCTTTTCATTGTAAATGTAGGATAATAGTCACAGTTTGTTTTTTTCCTCTGAATTGTAGTACAAAGCACCTTTGTGATCCTCAGTGGCAAGAGATAATAAATGAGTATGTAGTATATGGGGCAAATTTGAAATCTAACAGCAGAAATCCACATAAAAAGTCAGGAATAAGACTTGGTATGTCAGCCAGGCAGTAGTGGCACATGCCTTTAATCCCAGCACCTGGGAGGAAGAGGCAGGTGAAATACAGAGTGAGCTCCAGGACAGCCAGGGCTACACAGAGAAAAACCTATCTCAAAGAACAAACATACAAACAAAAAGACTTGGTATGTCAGTTTACAAATTTAATAATTGCATTTAGGAAACAGAAGTTTGTAAATCCCTGGATTTTTTAAAGCCAGCTTTGTCTACATAGCAAAATACAGGCCATCCAGCAATATAGCAATAACTTCTTTCAAAATGCCCAAATCAAACCAAAGAAACAAACAAAAGTCCAAATAGAATATGGTAAAGGTTCTTTGACAGAAAGTCATGAAAAACTCTTGTGAAACTTAGGGAGATAGAAGATTAGGAAGAAAAACAATAACGTGAAACGATGGCACTTTCTTTTATAAGAAAGCAACCACATAAAACTCGTCAGGAACTCCCTTACTTGACAACTCCAATGGGAATATTAAACACAGATTACAACAGGGGAAACAAATCACACACTGAATCATAGATTTATAGACATTGCTAAGAACAAAACCTCCAGCTGCTTTGCCCTGGCACCTGGAAAGAGCCTTCTACTACAGTCCTTGGCAAACCACAGGAACACCTGATACCTGCTTTTATGCCTTGTAATTAAAAACCAACACACTCCAAGTAGTTACACATAATCTGAGGTCCTAAGGCCATATTAGGACAGCTGAATTAGCTCAGCTGTGCTTCCAGACAACAATTACTTCCCGTAATTAGTCCTGGAATAGATAATTCAAGAAGAAACTGACCCTTCTTTCCCCAAGGTGTATTCTGCTACAGTAAAAATTCATAAAATGAGTTTCTCTTGAAACATAGGCAAAGCATCAACAATGTAACCTGGGATGTATCAGACATAGAGTTGCACAGTAAAATCCATTGATACTTTTTATTAGGAATGTTCTTCCTTCCCTGTTCTACCATGGAGAGTATTTTAACAAGCATTCATGATCATCCCTTACACTAAATATGTACACGCCGTTACTGTCTGGTGTATCAATTTTACTATCAATACTTCCTTTTATCTACATGAAGGATGAAAAAACGGTGAGAAGGATGCACTGTAAAATAGGATGGAAATCCCACTTTATCAGCAATAGAGAAGTCACAAAGTTCAAATCTTTTATGCTTGACAGAAGTCTTTGTGCATGATGTGTGTAAGGGTAATGATACATCCATGCCAAGGGTTGAAATTGTTGCCTGAAAAACTGAGAGCAGAAAATAAATGTTTGGGACTCTATGAGTGAAGCAGGAGGCTTGGCTACATGTTTTTGCAGACAGTTTGAGCAGCAGTTGCAAAATTCCAGAGCTGAGCAGGAGTGACCTACCTATGGTGCAGGATCCACCAAGCTTAACCTTCTGATCATACATCTGTATCCTCATCTGAACGTGCTACCATCACTCCTCTGAACAGATACCACTATCCACAGCTTTGCTGGGACTTGTCTCTGCAGCCTTCGTTGATTTGATTTCTTAAGGACCTCATTTAGCAATTTAGGAAGTTGCTTCAGTCTTTTGGGGTGATTCTTCCACGGAGCTCCATGAACTTTCTGGGTAGTGTAAGAGTTTGTCCCCCCCTTTTTTAGCTTGAGGCTTTCCTGATCTACTTCCAGAAAACTTGGATTGCAGATGTGTCCCCACTTCTGGCTGGCTTTTCTTTTTCTGATGCATCCTCTCCTTAAAATCATTCAATCCATTGCACATAATTTATAGTGCCTTGATATCAACGATGAAGATAGGAAGGTGAGAAGCCTCCTTGATTCTGATACTCAGTTTGCTGTCACATCACAATGCAGGTGAATAGTAGAAGGGCATCATGTTAGATATCAAGATGTTTGATGATGTCCTATACAAGGATCCTGATATACACGGAATCTTTCAGAGGGGAGAGGTAGCCTGTTGGATGCTTGCTGGCTGTCTTACCGAGGCAGGAGCAGTAAGAGCAGGATTAGAAGAGTAAGAATAGCAATTCCAACATGGATACTTCAGGATCTCACCAATGCAGGGTCCACAGCCCACACTGGTTGAGGAAACATTTTATGAAGGGGTCATACTCCACCTCATCTTTCTCAACTAGTTGGAAGCTTTCTCTAATGAAGTTTTTTTTTTTACACTGTATCTTCAAAAAAATAAACAAAAATATTTCTATAGCCATTTATGGGTAACCAGACTATTTTACAATACCCTGACCAAAAATTTCCTTCTAATCAAATATTGAGAAGATGTGAGAGGGTGAAGAGCATGGAGAGAATCAGGACTTGGCTAGCATATTGAACAAAAATGTGCTGACAGCTCCTGTCACCAACTAAACAGAAAACACTAAATGGGTTAGATGAGGATCACAAGATCAGATCAGTCTGTTGAAGATGTCAAGTTACCTAAACATCTTTCAAAAATAGTTGCTAGACTTGGGTATCTAGTGCTTATAAGAGTAAAATAGTAAAGATCATGAGTAAAAAGCCTGTAAATTTAAATTCTGAGATACTAAGAACTTACACACACACACACACACACACACACACACACACCATTGAAATCTTAGGGAACTTGAGTGAATCAAGTGAATGTGATCTTTTAAGGATATACATGTATTTTTTTTTTCATTATCACTGTAGTAGGCGTAATTTCTAATTCCCATATTAATTTCTGGATATGATTTCAAATATTAGACATTAGGATCTAACTAGAAAATTCTGTGACCTCTATCACTTTATAAGACTAAAGTACATCCCACTTACATGAATTCAAAATTTAACAGAATGCCTGAAAGCCCAAGAACAAAAAAAGAAGAAATACCTGAAGAAGATGACAAGAAATAATCAAACTCAGGCCTGAAGTAAGTAAAATAAATATAAAAATATCAATGCAAATAATCAATAAAACAAATTATTCTTTGAGAAAATTAGTAAGATTGAAATATGTAGCCAAATGATCTTCAATACAGATATAGAATATCAAAATTAATGAATGTAGAGATGAAAATAGAAAAACAGACATCAATGAAATCTACAAAATCATAAGTATATACTTTAAAAATATGTATTAAACCAAATTGTAAACCCTAAAAGAGATGGTAAAGCATCTTGATACATACATACTACCAAATTAAATGAGATCAAGCAAGAAATAAAAAACATACTTAGTGAAATAGAATCAGGTATTAAAAGTCTACTAAACCAAGTAATAATAATAATAATAATAATAATAATAATAATAATAGAATAAAACCCAAGGACAGATATTTTAATGAAGGGTTCTACCAGAATTTCAAAGAAATATTATTGCCAATATTACTTAGACTATTGTGCAAAATAGAAACAGAAGGAACATTCCCAATTTGCTTTCTAAGGTCATAGTTACCCTGATATCTAACCCACATAAAGACTTAACAAAGAAAAATGAGATATTTCAGACTAATTCCCCTTATGAATATAGATGTAAGAATTCTCAATGAAATACTTACAAACTGAAAGAACACATCAAAAATATCTTCCACGATGACCAATTACACTTCTTCCCAGAGGTGCAACAATGCTTCAACACACAAAAACCAGTAAGTATTATCACCATATAACCAAACTGAAAGAAAGAAAAGAAAAAAAAAAAAACACATGATCATCCCACGTGTAGAAAAGGCTTTTGATAAAATCCAACACTACTTCATGACAAAAATACTGAAGAAACTTAGACTACAAGGGACATAGCTCAGCATAAAAGAGATGATTTGCAGCAAGCCACAGCCAACTTCAACCTAGGTGAAGAGAAACTCAAACATGTACACAAAAATAAAGAATAAAAAATGATATCCACTCTCTTCATTCCTATTCAATACAGTCCGTGAAGTCTTAGCAAGAACAATGAGACAACTGAAGGATATCAAGCGAAAGTAGAAAATGAAGCAATGTATCTTTATTTGCACATGATAGGATTGCATGCATAAATGGCCCTAAAAACTCCACCATAATCCTACTACAGCTGATAAACATTTTCAATAAGGTAACAAGGTATAAATTAACAAAGAGATTCAAACATCTTCCTATATCAAATGACGAAAAAAATGAGAAAGAAATCAGGGAAACACTACCTTACACAATAAATTAAAAATATATAAAATATCTCAGGGTAACTCTAATAAATCAAGTGAGAAAATATTATGATAAGAAAATGAAATTGATTGGTCTAGTCTCAGGGTCATCTTGATGACTAAGGACTTTGAACAATTCTTTAAGTGCTTCTTGTCCATTCAAGTTTCTTCTATTGTGAAATCTCTGTTTAGCTCTGTACCCCATTTTTAAATGGGTGTATTTGTTGTTTTTTTTTGGAGGTTAATTTCTTGAATTCTTTATATATTTTGGATATTAGCTTTCTATTAGACATAGGGTTATTGAAGATTTGTTCCCAATCTGTAGGTTGCCTATTTGTCCTATTGACAGTCACTTTTGTCTTACAGAAGCTTTTCAGTTTCATGAGGTCCCATTGGTCAATTGTTGATCTTAGAGCCTGAGCCATTGGTGTTCTGTTCACGGAATTTCCCCCTGTGCCAACAATTTCAAGACTCTTTCCCACTTTTTCTTCTATTAGATTCAGTGTGTCTGGTTTTATGCTGAGGTTCTTGATCCACTTGGACTTGAGCTTTGTGCAAGGTGATAAATATGGAATGATTTTCAGTCTTCAACATACAGATTACCAGTTAGACCAGCATCATTTATTGAAGATGCTTTCTTTTTCCACTGTATGGTTTTCATTTCTTTGTCAAAGATCAAGTGTCCATTTGTATGTGAGTTTATTTCTGGGTCTTCAATTCTATTCTATTGATTGGCCTGTCTCTGAACATGTGGCCTTTAACACTATTGCTTTGTAGTACTACTTGAAGTCAGGGATGGTGATTCCCCCTGATGATCTTTAGTTGTTGAGAATTGTTTTGGATATCCTGGAATTTTTGTTTTTCCATATGAGGTTGAGAATTGTTATTTCCATATCTATGAACACTTGTGTTGGAATTTTAATGGGTTGAAGGAAAAAGGCAGTCCAACGACTGGCCCAACTTGGGATCCATCTCATGGGGAGGTGGCCTCCAAGGCCTGACTCTATTACTGATGCTATGATGTGCTTGCAGACAGGAGGCTATCATGTCTGTCCTGTGAGAGGCCACACCAGCAACTGACTGAGTCAGACACAGATACATATACCCAACCATTGTACTGAAATAGGGGACTCTTATGGTTGAATTAGGGGAAGAATTGAAGAAACTGAAGGGGAAAACAACCCCATAGGAAGACTAGCAGTCTCAATAACCTGGACCCCAGGGAGCTCTCAGAGACTGAGCTACCAACCAGGTGGCACATACGGGCTGGTCTGAGGCCCCCAGCACATACTTAGCAGAAGACTTCCCAGTCTATCCTCTGGGGCAGAAGATGCACCTAATTCTAGAAAGACTTGAGGCCCCAGATGAGGGGGATACGTAGCACTCTCTTGGTGACAAAGGGGAGGAGGAATGGGATGATGAACTGTAGGAGGGGGAATCAGAAGTGGGGCAATGGCTGGAATGTAAATAAATAATTAAAAAAACACTGAATTATAAATAAAATATTTGGAGAGAGAATAAAACGAATGACGTGATATGTAGATTAGACCTTAATAAAGCTTAAAAAGAAAAAAAACTGAAATTGAAGAAGATATCAGAATATAGAAAGGTCTCCTATGCTCAAGGCTTAGTAGGATTAATATAGTAAAAAGGGCTATCCTAACAAAAGCAATATAGAGCTTCATTTCAATCCCCATCAAAATCTAAACCCAATTCTTCACAGACCTTGAAAGGACAAATTTCAACTTTGTATGGAAGCACATAAAATCCAGAATAGATAAAACAATCTTGAATAATAAAAGAAGTGGTGAAGGTTTCACCATCTACTTTTGAGATATAGTGATAATAATAGTATAGTACTGGCACAATAAGAGACACACAGATCAAAGGAGTAAAATTGAAGACCCAGACATGAATGTACACACATATGAACACCTGGTTGTCAGTAAAGAAACAAAGTATACACATTGAAAAAATAAAACAGCATCATTAACAAATGGTGCTAATCAAATTAAATAGCTTCTTGTAGCAAAATTCAAATAAATCCATACATATCACCTGCACAAAACTCAAGTCCAAATGGATCAGTGAACTTAACATAAAACCAGATACTCTGAACCTGATAGAAAACAGAGTGCAGAACAGCATTGAACTCATCAACACAGAAAAAGACTTTCTAACCAAAACACTGATAACAAAGGTAATAAAACAACAGTTAATAAATAGGGTCAGGATCCTAGCATAACTGTCATCTGAGAGGCGTCACCCAGCAGTCAATGGAAACAGGTGCAGACACTTCCAAGCGCATTTATATGGAGTTCAGGTTGTCTTAAGGAAGAACGGATTGGGGGATCCAAAGGGGATAAAGGCTTCACAGGAAGACCAATTGGGATTTAAAGAAAATGAATAAATTAATTAATGAAAGAAAAAGTAAGTAGGAACTCATGAAACTAAAAACAGAATGCGATATTTCAGATTAAATGGCAGACTACAGAATGGAGAAAGATATTTACCAACTACATATCAGATAGATGTCTGATATATAAAATAAATAAAGAACTCTTGGGTGGATCACCCTCCCTCCACTAGAAGTCCTGCCTGGCTACAGAAGTTGGCCACTGCAGGCTTCCATTTCACTCACTGGTAGGAGTCTAAGCTAAGGTCACCCTCATAGACTCCCTGGATCTTCCCCTATCTCAGGTCTCCAGCTAGTCCAAGAGATGTCCCCTAATTTCCATTCTCACCTTCAGCCTTCTCCTGCCCCACTTCCACAGTTGATCCTCATTTGTTTACCTCCTCACCCCCTCTCCCACCCAGTTCCCTCTCTTTAACCACTTCTGGTGACTATTTTGTTTCCACTTTGAATGAGATTCACTATCTTCCCTTGGGGCCTGCTGATTACATAGTTTCTTTGGGTCTGTGGTTTGTAGCATTGTTATATTGTACTTTATGGCTACTATCCATTTATAAGTGAATACATAGCATACATGTCTTTCTGGGTCTGGGTTACCTCACTCAATGATATTTTCTAGTTCCATCTATCCATTTGCCTGGAAACTTCAAAAGGCCCTGTTTTTTTAAATATAGTTTTTAATTAGGTATTTTCCTCATTTACATTTCCAATGCTATCCCAAAAGTCCCCCATACCCTCTCCCGAACTCTTCTACCCACCCACGCCCACTTTTTGGCCCTGGCGTTCCCCTGTACTAGGGCATATAAAGTTTGCAAGTCCAATGGGCCTCTCTTTCCAGTGATGGCTGACTAGGCCATCTTTTGATACATATGCAGCTAGAATCAAGAGCTCCGGGGTACTGGTTAGTTCATAATGTTGTTCCACCTATAGGGTTGCAGATCCCTTCAGCTCCTTGGGTACTTTCTCTAGCTCCTCCATTGGGGTTCCTGTGATCCATCCAATAGCTGACTGTGAGCATCCACTTCTGTGTTTGCTAGGCCCCGGCATAGTCTCACAAGAGACAGCTCTATCTGGGTCCTTTCAGCAAAATCTTGCTAGTGTATGCAATGGTGTCAGCGTTTGGAAGCTGATTATGGGATGAATCCCCGGATATGGCAGTCTCTAGATGGCCCATTTAATAGCTAAGAAGTACTTCATTTCACAAATGAACCTCCACCTTCTTTTTTTTTAATTGGATATTTTCTTTATTTACATTTCAAATGTTATTCCCTTTCCAAGTTTCCCCCCTCTCAGAAAACCCATATCCCATCCTCCATCTCCCTGATTTTATGAGGATGTTCCTTCACTCACCCTCCCACACCCACCTCCCTACCCTTGACTCCTCTACACTAGGGCATCTATCGCGTCTTCATAGGACCAAGGACCTCTCCTCCCATTGATGCATGACAAGGCCATCCTCTGCTGCATATGCAGCTGGAGCCATGGTACTCCTTGGTTGATGGCTTAGTCCCAGAGAGCTCTGGGGTTCTGGTTGGTTGATATTGTTGTTCCTTCTATGGGGTTGCAAATCCCTTCAACTCCTTCAGTCCTTTCTCCAATTCCTCTGTTGGGGACCCCATGCTAGTCCAATGGTTGGCTGCAGCATCTGTCTCTGTATTTGTAAGGCTCTGGCAGGGCCTCTCAAGAGACAGTCATATTAGGATCCTTTCAGCATGCATTTCCTGGCATCCACAATAGTGTCAGGGTTTGGTATCTGCATATGAGATGAGTCCCCAAGTGGGACAGTCTCTGGATGGTCTTTCCTTCAGTCTCTGCTCTACACTTTATCTCCATATTTTCTCCTGTGATTATTTTGTTTTCCTTTGAAGAAGGACCAAAGCTCCCACACATTGGTCTTCCTTCTTCTTGAGCTTTGTGTGGTCTTTTAATTGTATCTTGAGTATTTGGTGGTTAGGGACATCTGGGTTGTTTCTTCTTTTCTGGCTATTATGAACCAAGCTTCTATGAACATAGTGGAGCAAGTGTCCTTGTGGTATGGTCAGACATCTTTTGGTTATAAGCTCAAGAGCAGTATATCTGAATCTCAAAGTAGAACTATTCCCAATTTTCTGTGAAAGGGTCAAATTCATTTCCAAACTGGTTGTTTAAGTTTGTACTCCCACTAACAAAGAGAAGTGTTCCCCTTTGCTCCATATCCTCACCAAAATGCGCTGTCACTTGAGTGTTTTTTTTTTTTAACTTAGACATTTTGATGTGTTTAAGATAGAATTTCAGAGTCCTTTTGATGTGCATTTCCCTGACTAGATAGGGGCCTAGTGCTTAGATGAGAAGTGAACACAAACATTCATTCCTAAACCAAAAACTATCTACAGCTGAAATCTGCTCACAAAGAAAAACTTACTTTGCTTGCAACAGAGTCTACATTGGTATTAAAAACACACTGAAGGGTTGGCCCCATGTCTAGAAGTAGAGGTCAACAGAAAATTAATTCAATGATATTTTAAGGATATTTTTTGTCTCATGAATTTTTTAAACTTACAGATCTTTTACTTATGTATTATTTTTGTTTTTTATTATTTCTATTACATATTATTTCTGATATTGTTTTTATTAGCTTTCTGTGAATGTGTTTCCTATGCTTTTTCTTTGGCTCTTTTTGTTTGTTTGCTTTTATTTAGTCTTGTTTTTTAATCATTATTTCTATCATCACCATTATTTTCATTTTATATGTCTGTTTGTTTTCTAATGAGAGAGAAAGAGAATATTATCTGTCATATGGCATGCAGTAAGAGCTGTAGTGGGCAATTGAGCTTTCTGGGGACAGCCTACCATTTTGCATAGCTGCTATGGATGTAACCAGTAGGGGCATGGCATCAGGGACTTCCTCCCAGGATTGCTTGTTACTACTGATGTGCCTTCTTCTTGTGTTTGACAATGTTATCTAAATCCCTCATAGTCCTCACATGGTGTGATTAGGCATGGGAAGATCCTTGATTTCTATACCTTGTTTGGAATTGCTTACTAGCTAAGAGCCCACTCTGGTGGGCAAGTTTCCTGCAGATGGAGATGAAGATGAATTTTCTGAGATAAAGCTGTTTAGATAATTTAATGATTTCATGGCATTTCTGATTTCATTTAAGGAGTTTTAGGAAGTTGATCTATTTAAGTAATTTTGGGAAGTTCATGCAGTTAATAGAAATTTTAAAGTTAGTATCAAGACTAGAATAGAATAGAATGTTCCCCTCCCTCACAGAAGACCAAGAGCTGCACAGGTAAGAAAAGATGTCCAGGTGAGCTGTCCAGTGAGCTTTTATGTGTTACAAGTATGCTACTGTTGCAGCAAGAAAATTAGTCTTGGGACAAGCCAATTATCAAAGATGACATTCATTCTAGGTTGGGACTGAGTTCTTGGATCTTCTACACTAGGGATGTGACCACAGGTTTCAATGGGTAACATGAAAAGGCAGCATGATGAATATAGAGAAAATAATTCTATTGTAAGTATAAGAACAGAGAACAGATGACTGGCCAATTTAGTTGAACAAGACTTCCAAAATAAGACTTAAGATATATGATGATCTGTTTCTTAGTAAATACAAATTGCTATCAGCTAAGCATAGGAAAGAATTTGCTACTATAGAGTGACTTGCTTAAACTTTTGTAATCAATGGCAAAAGAATTATTGCTTTGGGATTAGGATGAGCTTGTGGAGAGGAAGATAGATGGAAAATTTTAGTTAGGTTTGAGTTTCAAAAGAAGACTACATAAGCAATAATCCTGTTGTGTTTAATGCCTTAAATCTGTGTTTTGAAGAATATGCATTGGTGTTGATTGTTTTTAGCTAGTATGTAATTTGTGCCTATGGGGTAAATTTTTTCTAATGTGGAGAACTCTGGCTTACATGGTATAAAAGGGATAAGGGAAAAAACAAAATGTTTGAAGCCTGTTTGCTGAAGCTGTGCTCCATCCAATGTGTTTGTCTGTCTTACTATGTGTCTGCCTGTCTATATGTTGTATGTATGTATGTTTGTATGTGTATGCATGAAGCTGATAGAGCTTGTTGGAACTTGCTTCATCCACCATGTGTGTGTACGTGTGTGATTTTCACCATTTTTGCTGGCCCCGGAGAACTAAGTTTTGTGCCCTCAGAAGTGTGCTGAGTGACATGCCACCAACTCCACATTCAGTCCTCCTTGGTTTACCCTGTGGTGTCAAAGTTGGCCTTCAACAAGTATCAGTGTGGGATACTGGTGAGGGAAGTTGGGAGAATCTGTGAAGAGTTGTGGAAGGGAAAACTGGAATCATAATATACTGTATGAAGAAAATATATTTTCAATTATTACAAATGAAAACAGTTCACAAAGTTCCACCCAAACCATGAGATCTTTTTTTAAAGTAGAGTAGCTTCATAGATGTTTTTAATCACCCAGGAGCAACCCTGTTATAGAGTTTAAGAACATAATAGTTTCCATAGAGATGGAATAAAAAAAAATTCTCTTTTGGTGAAGAAAAATTAGAGGAGGAAAGATAAAAGAGATGGGTGTAATTTAAAGCCATTTCTCACTGTGGGGCAGTTGTTCTTAATCTCTCTGAGAATTTCAGCTCCCTATGTAAGGAGTAAGAAATGGGGTAGTTGCACAAGAGTGTCTGTATATCATTGATGACATTCTAGAGGAAAGCTTCACACATGCCCCTCGCAGGGAAATCATAGTTCTCTATGTAGCCTCTGAGTCTTCAGACCAGATGTAGGCGTGTTGAGAGACAAGAGTCAGATAACATGCAGAGCCACAAGGAGAAGGAGATACAGAGGTGGCATAGTCATTATTTATTATTATGTACCATGTCTATGGGACAGACTGTCTTCAAATCCAGAGCACTGAAGGGCATCTGCCTATGCTGTGAGGCTCATGGTAAAGCAAAGGCACTGACTAGCTCATGTCCACAGACTTCTACGGGCCTTGGTGAAATCTGTGACGCGCGTATCTTGACTTTTGCCTTTGCTGTTTCATATGTGAGCATCTAGAGATATAAACAGTAAGACTAGATGTTAGTATAATTTCTACATCTGCTTTCCATTCCCAGACCCAGCACCCAGAATGATGACTCCAAGACTAAGTATTTATTAATAAATGCCGAGGCCATAAACTTTGGCTCATTCCCTGACTGGCTCATAACTTATTTAATCAATCCATTTGAACTATTCTATGTCTACCAATTCATTACTTACTTCTTTTTCAGTCCCTGCTGCTTCTTTCTGAGAATCTCCTCAGCCACTCTCTCAGCATCTCCCTGAGTTCCTCTACCTGCTGGTATACACCTATCTTCTTGAGTCTCTCTCCTGCATCCTCTTGAATCTCTTGTTTATCCTAGAAACCTCTATCTTCCTGCCAGTGTCCCACCTCCTACTTCTTCCCTCAGCTCATTGGCCATTGACTTTTTCATTGACAGATGATCCATATATAGGAGATTCTTTCTACAATTGGAAAAAAATTTTCATTGGCTCAATTTGTAGGGAAGATCAGACTGGTAATAAACTACAAAGGTAGCATTTATGTCATTAGAAATGTACATTTATGTTGATGGTAATATGTTGAATACATTGTGATATAGAAAATATTTACTCCTCATTTCCCTAACTTATAAGCCTTCCTAGAGAGTTGAACAGAAATGGTAATTAGAGATATCACTTCTATGTTCCTAAATTGTGACATCAATTTAGTAATTAAGAGTAATGAATTAAATTTATTTAGTATTTTTCTGTTGTTAGTATAAATATAACTTTCCCTTATGCATTCACAATTGAATAAACATTTTATAATTTGCTTTCCAAAATCTTTTAGATTCTTGGCAGAAAACTACGTTAGGATATTTCATCTTATTTTGGTTTGAGCTTTACTGAACTTTCTTATTTTTCAGTTTTTGTTTATGACAGCCTCACACATCTATAAAGAACTTGCTATTTACTCTCACCCTTCAATGACTCAAACAAATAGACCTAAAATGATAATAAACTGTCATTCGGATCTATGGCCTGAGTGTCTACCAGCAATAAAAGCTCAAGGTTCATTGAAATAATATAAATATTCCCACCTTTTTTTCCCCTAGTCTTAGCCTTTTCTAGGCTTTTGCACACCTAAGAGGTTATGGGCGCTTGACATTCTGATCCAGGATTCCAGTAATTGTTTCTATAAATGTTCCTAGAGAAGCAGAAATTCAACACGTAAGAGTTGTCAAGGCAGCAAGCTTGCTCTGCCTACACATTCAGCAGGTTCTCAGCTCTGTGATTATAGTGTTTGATGGAAATGCCTGCATCTGAAGTCATATGTAAGTGGATGGAGATGTGTGTGTGTGTGTGTGTGTGTGTGTGTGTGTGTGTGTGTGTGTGTAGTTTTTATCTACTGCTTGTAAAAAGGATTATTAGTAGGAAAGGTGACTATGCTTTGCACCCTCATATAGGCAAAGGGGAATAGGTGGGATGGGGGGATTGTGGAGGGGAAACCAGGAAGGAGGACAACATTTGAAATGTAAATTAATAAAAAAACTGAGAGGGGGCGGAGAGAGGGGGGGGAAAGAAAAGAACAATAGGCATGTATCATTTTATGATTTAGCTTATTCTGCTCATAAATCTCTAAAAGCATATATAATAATCAACTCGCGCATCTTAACATAAAGAAATGTGATGCACTGGCTGGAAATTAGGAATCCTAAGTTCTGCAACATGTAATTACCAAATATCAAAAGTCTGGATCCTTCTAAATAAATGGTGAGATGCTGGGTTGAGGAGATGGATGATGGCAAGCATAAGCCTGGCTATGGAATATGTTTATGGCCGGTTTGGATAATTTAGTAATGTCATCTCAAAATAGAAAGTAAAACCTGGACTGGTGGAATGGCTATTAGTGATAGAAATACAACAGAGGCCCTAGGTTCAATTCTCAGTGATAACAAAACAGCAGTAACAAAGTAACTTCAGTGTTGCCCTGAGGATCAGGTCCCTGGCTTTCATGGGGATGGTCTGGGAGTCTTGGGTCTGACATGGTTCTGTAGTAAATATTACACAGACTTCAGCATCCAACTAGGTTCCGGGTTTTGCCAGGAAAGTTGAACTTTTCAGGAGTCAAAAAATGAATGCAACCCTTTGCCATTTGGCAGAGGTGGGACATGGATGCAGAATAGGGCATGATTATGTTCCTTCACTAAAAATATATTAACTTAAACCAAAACACTATCATTAAGACAGGAGATTCCTTTAAATAGAAGTAAATACAGGGTTCTAACCTGAAACTTTAAAAAGTCAATATCGTATGTTGTTACTGTTACAAATTAATCCAATTCTTTAATAAGCTCTGTTTCAGGCTAAAGCTAAGTAAAGCATGCCATATCCTAATTTCAATATGTCAATATATTCAAATTGTCAACATGTTGCTCTTTATGACAAATAGAACTTGCAAAGTATCCTGAGATAGAAGATTAATCTAAACTCCCTGGTGAAAGAGGAAGACACCATAACCCATGAAATACAGAAAGCACCTAGAAGCTGCACATGGAAATGAGTCACTTTTTACCCCACAATATGGGAAAGGATTGCAGGCCTGCCAGCACTTAAATGGCAGTTCTGTGGGAGCTGAATTGAACTTTTGGCCTCCAAAATTGGAAAATAGAGAATAAAATATATGCTGTCCTGAATGTTTTAGATGTTTTTTTTTTAAGAGCAACAGCAGGAAAATGGTAAAGATTTTACTTCTATTTATTTACTTTTAATTACATACTGTTTACTCTAAAATATATTTCTATTCTTCACTATTCTGCTCAAGACTATATACTGTCAACTTTCTCTGTGTAACCTAGCAGTTTTAAGGCTGGTCTTTTCTTTGTTGGCATAATTTATCTTGTTATTGATACAGTTAATAAAAAATTAAATCATTAATTCTATTTACTTCAAAGATATAGTGAAAATACCACCTGGAGGCCCCATCGACCTTTGGAAAAAAACAAAAAACAAATAAACAAACACACAAACAAACAAAGAACAAAAGGATAGAATTGTGCTCTAGACAATTCTTTGGGTTTGGAGTTCTCATCTCAAAACCTCTAAGTTAACTTCCAAGGTATCAGAGAAACCTTAGAGTAGGGTATCCTAAGTTGTAATTTCAGGATGAAAAATCAGATATCTGTTCTTCTTGCTCATACTGTGCCCCAGCTAGACCAACACCCTGTGACAGGTTGCTCAAAAAAAACAGAAAGAAGCTGAACAGAGAAACACTAGGGTGCTTTCTCATGTGAGGATAAAGATACAAAAAAAATCTTCCACTTAGCACCATAACCTTTTATATTTAATGTTCTGAGGTTGAAGAGATGACCCAGTTTTCTTTTAGATCATTTTACAAGTCTGTTTTAGAATTCTATAATCTCTTTTTGCATTTTATTATAAATAATCTACAAAAGGTTGCAAAGTAGGTATAAAAGTTAACTAAACAAAAGTCGAAGAGGTCTCCTCTCTTCCCTCATCAAGCTATTCAGTTTCCAATTTATTGTATTGCTTAATGTCTCTAAAGTGTTTTATAACCTAGTGGAACTTTTACCATTTCATCACCATGAGGATACCAGTATAACAGTATAATGCAACTGAATAGAAAAACAAGAATGTCCTCAAGTAATGACAGATAATATGCTATAAAGATCTATTGGATCACAGAAAAAGTATCCATTGACATTAACTGCTGAGAGCTACAGCCAGAGATGTCGGCCTGCTCCCTACACATTTTGGCACAATTGTCAAAAAGATGGTTATAGTTTTGCCAGTTAATTTTCAGGTTATCTATTACATTATCTTGGCTTATTTCTTTATAGTTAAAACACCCAAAACAACCAACCAAACAAGCAAAGCAAAAAGCACCTGCTTGCCAACCAATGAGTGAGCTAGTGAAAGGAACAACTGGTTCAAAAGAGAAAGCTCATTGAAAGTTAAACTACTCTGAGATATCACCTCACTCATCAGAACGGCTCTTATCAAGAAGTCTGACAAATGTTGTTTGTGCCAAAAGAGGAGCCCTTATCCATCACTGCTGGGACTGGGAAACAGTAGAGTCCTTATAAAAATCAGAAAAAAAAATCTCAAAAAATTAAAAATAGAAATAACATATCATACATCTCAATTCCTGGGCATCTGCCCAAAGTATCTTTGACCCCAGAGATACTTCATACCAATGTCCAATCCTCAATTGTAAAGAAGTGCAGCTAGCTTAGATGATTTAGTGAATGTATAATGAAAATATGAATATAGCTGATGGAATTTTATACAACAGTTAGGAAAAGAAAAATTAGGAAATTTGCAAGAAAAAGGTCCAATCTAGGAAATGTAACACACTAGGTGAGGCAGCCCAAACTTGGAAAAACAAAATAGAAAAGAGGAAAACAAAAAACACTCATGTCCTCTTTTGTACATGAATTTTATACATACATACATAAATCATACATACATATATGCATATACAGTATATGCTATATAAGTGCTATATATGTTATATATGCTATAGTAATGCAATTATATATAACAGATGTAATGTATATAATACATATATGTTTACAACTAGCCATAAATATGCATAAAGGCTAATATCCTTTCTAGAGCACTAAAATGAAGATTCTAAGGAGATGTCTGCAGTGCAAAAGGACAGACAAATGGAACATAGAGTGGACAAGAGACTTCAGGGAATTACAGAGAAGAGAGAGGCATGAAGCAAGGGAGCGTAAATAGAAAGGTAATCTGCCAAAACATATGGGTTTGGAAAGTGCCGTGGTGGGACTCACTAACTTGACTGCTAATTTACAATCATCAGGACTATAATACAGGTAGTATTACATAGACTGAACGGATTTTTTAAAAGACAATGTGAAAATAAAAGAACACAGAATCTTTTTTTTTCACAGCTAAAGAAGACTCTTTTTTTTCATATACATTTACTTTTTTGTTTTAATTTATTATTTTGTTTATATTTCACATGTTAACCCCTTCCTGGTCTCCCATCCACAACACCCACCCCATTCCTCTCCCCTTTGCTTGTAAAAGGGTGCTCCACCACCTACCTACCCACTCTAGCCTTACCCCTTTAGCATCCCCCTTCTCTGGGGCATAATGTCTCCACAGGACCAATAGCCTCCCCTGTCACTGATGCCAGATGAGGCCATCCTCTGCTACATATTTAGCTGGAGCCATAGACTAGCCCACGTATATACTATCTGGTTGGTTGTTTAGACCCTGGGAGCTCTGGAGGATCCAGTTAGTTAATACTGTTGTTCTTCCTATTGGGTTGCAGTCCCCTTCAGCTCCTTCAGCCCTTCCCTAACTCTCTCACTGGTGTGCCTAGGCTTAGTCCAATGTTATTTGGTGTCTGCCTATGGAGTGGGTCCCATGGTAGAGCAGTCACTGGGTGACCTTTCGTTCAGCCTCTGCTCCAATTTTATCCCTGCATTTCCTTTAGAATTTTCTGTGTTAAAAATTTTGAAATGGGTGGGTTGCCCCATTCCTCCACTGGGGGCCATGTCTATATATAGGAGGGGTCTCTTCAGGTTCTATCTCCATGATATTGGGTATTTTAGCTAATGTCATCTACATTGGGTCCTGGGAGCCTCTCACATCCCTGGATTCTAGGACTTACTAGTGGTTCCCCCAGCTCCCCAACTCCCACTGCTACTTATTACTATTCATTCTTCTGACCCTCTGGATTTCTATCCTCTCTCATCCCATGCATGGTCCTGCCCCTTTTTCCTTCCCCTCTCTTCTCTCACTGAGTTCCCTCCCTCTTCTGCCTCCTGTGATTATATTGTTCCCCCTTCTAAGTCAGTTTGAGGCATCCTCATCCTTTATTCTTGTGGTGCTTCACATGGTCTGTGAGTATCACAGATATTCTGAGCTTTGGGGCTAACATCAACTTATCAGTAAGTACATACTGTGTATGTCCTTTGTGGCCTAGATTACCTCACTCAGGACAATATTTTCTAGTTCCATCCACATGCCTGCTAAATTCATGAAGTTGTCCTTTTTAATAGCCAAGTACGTATATCATTGTGTTCCAGTATCCATTCTTCTGTTGGAGGACATCTAGGTTATTTCTAGCTTCTGCCTATTATAAATAAGGCTACTATGAACATAGTGGAGCATGTATCCTTGTTATAAGTTGTATCATCTTTTGGATATATGCCCAGGAGTGGTATTGCTACATTTTCTGGTAGAACTATTTCTAATTTTCTGAGGAACCTCCAGACTGATTTCCAGAGTGCTTGTACCAGCTTGCCATCCCACCAACAATGGAGGAGTGTTCCTCTTTCTCCACATCCTTTCCAGTATCTACTGTTGCCTAATTTTTTTATCTTAAGTACCCTCTTTAATTTATTTTTTGGTAATTTAAATTTTTATTACATCATTGACCCTTCCCATTCTTTCTTGTAGGCCCTCCTATGTGCTATCTTTTTTTCTCATTCAAATGCATAATTTATAGCTGCTTTTTCTTTAATAATTGTTACACAAACACATACACAATCACATGTATGCGTGCGTGTGTGCACACCCACACACACAGAGAAAGAGAGAGAGTGAGTGAGAGACAGACAGACAGGCAGGCAGGCAGGCAGGCAGACAGTAGACATAATTATATTCCTATATAGATACATGCAGTTTACTATGTCTGTCTAATGTTGTGTGTACATTTTCAGGATCCAAGCATTATAAAAGACCCTCTGTAGTGACAAGTCAAACTATTCCATGGCTTATGTCACAGTGCGACACAGACAAAATGACAGAAAATATAAATGGGATGCATTTGGCTCTCCTGAGCAATAAGATAGGGACAACTACCATGTGAGCATGAGTCCCAAAGCAGGAGAATAATGGTTGATTTAAAAGTAATAACTACAGACACTCAGATTAATCTCCAAATGAACCCTGTTGTCAAATTGCACTGATTTAATTACCTATTGTACACTATTCGTGAGTTTACAACAGTTCTTATCTCTTAAGAAATAGATGTTAGTTGGATAACAGTTTTATTTCCTTAATCATAGTATCATGTGTCCTATAAATATCATAATATGTTTCCTTGTGAAGTTCTACTTAGATGGCACTAATCTGAGTTTCTGCTCTCCACAACTTCATTTTGTAACTTTCAGAACCAAACCTAGGCTATAGGTAATATTTTCTACCTCATAAGTCATATATCAGCCAGCAACTCATATACACCTAACCTTCAAAATCTAAGCATAGCTGACTACAACTAACCATTTCTGCTATTTGACAATCCAGTCTAAGTCACCAGACTCCAACCTGCACTGCCTCTCTTAATAGACAACTAGATAGATAGATAGATAGATAGATAGATAGATAGATAGATAGATACATACATACATACATACATACATACATACATACATAGATGCATAGATACATAGATACATAGTTACATAGATACATAGATATACAGATACATAGATAACAGACAGATAGAGAATATAACTATATATAATATAAACATATTACTTAATAGCACATATACTACCTTACACTTTTATGTATACACTCTACTTCACTATTTGATTTCCCGTTTTTAAAAAGTGCTGTATTTCAAAAGCAAAATGCAAATCCCATTCCATCCTCTTTCAAAATCATGCAAGAATTTACAATATTACTCAAAATAAAAGCAAAACATCTTAATGTTGCAGTGTTCTATAAAATGCCTTATAATTTCTAATGTTATGCACCAAGTTTGTGACCTTCACTGTCTATCATTTTCATTCTAACTTTGGCATGAATCAGCACAAACTTGCTTCAAAACTATTCCATTCTCTTACAGGTTGGGAAGTGAGAAGCCTGAAACAGGGTTCACCTCACTAGCATCACGGGAAATCTATTTCTTTGCTTTTTACTTTTATGAGATTTATATATTCCTCAGCTCATCTTCCATCCCCCCATCTTCAAGGTGACCACTTCAGTCTTGGCTCATTTGGTGTCACATCTATTTCTTTCCTAAGTCTCTTTGGGTTCCCTTTGCCAAAATACTTCTGAGTACACAAGTAAGATACCCACAAAGGATAGTCCAGACTGTCTCTATACTTCAAGATAGCTACATAATGATGCCTGCTAAGATATAATAAGTTTAAAATGAAGAATAAAATATATCCACTTCTCATAGAATAGTAAGTAAAGCTCTTTCATGTGCTAAAAGCATGGAAATTGAACTAGGAAGAAAAATAGGCTTGAAACAAATGGAGTTTTCTCTATCCCCCAACTTGTTTGCATGTGTGTGTGTGTGTGTGTGTGTGTGTGTGTGTGTGTGTAGCTAACCTTTGACACCTCTGATTCATACTTAAATTTTTGCCTTAGTATTTGCTGCTATCTAAAATATCTTAAAAATGTGGCATTCTTTTGAATTTGTGTCTTTTCCATTGTAATTTAAATTTTGCGATAAAAAAGAACCATCATGTAGCCTGCTTGATTTTTTTTCAAGATTCTTCAAAAATGTTTTGGTGTGTAGAGTGTACACAGTAAGTAGCAATGACAGAATATTCCATGTGTCCGAAACAGGAATAATAGAAACAACACAATAGTTTTTCTATTCTGAAAGTCAGGTAAGAGAAACACCACCATGAAGTCCTCAGTTCCAGATGTGTTCTTCCAGGTGAGTTAACTACAAAGCAATGTGTCAAGAACTCAAAGTATGAATGTATAAAGCAAATATGGAACAGATACATGACTGAATTATGTTCAGCCCTTTATACAAAATAAAATCCTGAATTTACCATGTAATGGTTGCAACTGGGGGGTCGTTGTGTTAACAGAGACAGGTCTGACCCACAAAAGCAAGGACTAGAAACTTCCACACATACACGGAACCAAGAAGGAAAAAGAGAGATGGAGACAAAAATGGACCAAATATGGATATGTACTGGGAAGAAGAAAGGACAGAATGATCAAGAAATTAAAATTTGATTATGATTAATCACACGCATGTATAGAAATGTTTTATGAGACATTTTGTAAATTAATATACACTGGTAAAATGATAAAAATAAGTTCAAGCTTTACAGTCATCATTGTCTGTAAACTACTGAGTGGCTGGTTAGAGAAATAAGTTCACTGTTTATAGTATAATCTCACTAGATTTCCATTTCCATCACTCAACTAATATGGAGGTTCAGCATGTAAGATTGCCAGTATCTTCTTTGATGTGAATCTCAGCTTTCATCCATGCCTTATAGTTACATCCATAAGAATTAGGAACAGAGAAGTGACTGCAGAAGTGATAGTGTGAGGACTGTGCCAACAGCACGCCACTATGGTAGCACTGGGTAACATCAAAGAGGCCTCCTGTCAACACTGATACCCCATGATTCTCTCAGTAACACTGGGTCACCTTCAGCATTATCTGAAATCCTTGCTGTCTATATTTTGTTTTCTAAAGATTCTTTATTTCCATAACATCGCTGCTCTTTTCTGTCTGCATATTGACTTTTGTTAATAGAGATTTGTGAAAGAAGTTTGGAGAAAGGAATGAGCTTGGATCTTTATGCTACAAGTTCCCTACCTGCAAGGCTTTCTCTAAAAGGCTTCCTGATTTAGGAGGAATCACGAGCCTTATACAGCATCTACCCCCTTATTCTTACCTTAGGTCCAGTGTGGTTTACTTCACCTGAGTCTATGTGGATGGTTCACTTAAACCTTCTCTAAAAGACTTTATTTTTAAACATCTAAACTGTTTTCTTTAAGCACCCTGACTGAAATAGCCTGGTGTGTGTGTGTGTGTGTGTGTGTGTGTGTGTGTGTGTGTGTGTGTGTGTTGGGAGGGGCACAGGAGTGGGGAGCCAGTAAATTTTAATGAAAGTGAAAATATACATCAAAAGGTTCTTTCTAGATGATTAAGAAAATAGATAAAAATGTCTTGAAAACAATGTTTTGTTGATACTGAAGGGAGAATACAGGCAAAGGATAAATCCCAACAGATATAATTAACTGATAATACATAATCTCTTGCAAGAAGAGTGTTAAGATTGGAACCTCCAGGAAGACTAAATCAAATGTGGATGTAATCTGCTTTTAGCAATGGTATTAAGCTAGCTAAGTATGTACACACATGCCAAATGAATGATCCAATTAATTATCTCTCTACCTCATTCCATGCAGGCAAATCATTTTCCCCTGTGCCCTCATTAAAATCCCTATCAATCTCATGCTGTGCCATGTACCTACACCGAGACAATGATAACAATGTAAGACATGGCCAGCTTAAATAATAAAGGTTCATGGTTCATGTGTACAGAGCCTTCTGTGAGTCTGTGAAGAGATCAAGTTGTTCAGCTAGTGACACTTTTGTACCCATGGTGACCAGCAGGATATTTAGTGAGTCAGCTTTGCTCTTTCATTGTCTCCCATGTCCCAGAAAGCTACCCTACAACAAGTTCCCTTGGAGGTTGCTTAAATCCAGGAGAAACTGTAAAGAGGCAAAGAGACTCTTGAGTGTTTCCTCTAACTTAAGTTACTGGAGACCTGTAGTAATACACATTGCATCCCTTGATTTTTCTCCTAACCTGCTTCAGTTCCCACAGTGTGTGACAGTGGGCTATTCCAGGAAACTTGGTAAGGCTGAGTGGGTTCAGAAACCCAAGCACCTCAGACCTG
The DNA here is from genome assembly GCF_000001635.26 of Mus musculus. Classification (NCBI taxonomy): domain Eukaryota; kingdom Metazoa; phylum Chordata; class Mammalia; order Rodentia; family Muridae; genus Mus; species Mus musculus. Next base: position 28,863,801 of record NC_000081.6, on the reverse strand, counting down.
AGGCCAGTAGGTATTTCACCCACTCCTGACCAGATTAGTGGCCTGGAACACATGAGCACAACTCTCCACTTAAAGAATGTGACCACTGGTCATATCGCAGAGAACACAGAGTTCTCCATGCTAATGAGTTATCTAGATGAACCATGAGGGTTTAGCCTCTGAGCTTCCCCTCCCAGGCATTCCTTCCTACAAAATGTGTTTATCCTCTGGTTCACCCTGAGGAAGTTGTATGCACCCACTTTTCAGGAGGTACAGTGAATAAATAGGATGGACAAGAAAAGACTGTCTCTCATCAAGAATCACCATGAGGGAAAGCCTTCATTGTACAGAGCATTTGCCTAAGTCTCCCACAGAAGGCTCCCTCTATGATCCCAGACACTCACTCATTCCCTGAGCTAAGCTGGAGTTCCTCACTCCATCCTGTGCCCCAGCCTCATTGTCAGCCTGAGGGTCCCGCTCATTCCCCACTCCAACTCCCCATATTTCCCAGCAGATAATTGACCCCCAGGAGTTAGGGAACCCCATCTTCGGCCTCAGGCTCAGCCCCCATCGTAGGCTGTTTTCCCACCCCCCTGAGTGGTGTTTTTGTGCATAGGGTGCAGAACCACAGCACAAGAGACTTATAGTAAGCCTGACCCTGAGTACCTCTTTTTTTGCTCATCTTGGAAGTATGACTCTTTGTTCCTACACATGCATACACTGTGAATTTCCGCAATCTGCTACACTAACCGGGGAGTGGGGGAATGTGACCTGTCTGAGTGTGGTCTTTGAATTCCCCCCAAAAACATTAAGAAAATAAGACTTTCCCCTTTATAATATATGATCCAGTATTTAGACACAGGAATGTAAAGCTGACTATCATGGGGCAGGACCTATAAAATTACACTGCTCTCAAGTAAAACAATTCTCATCAAACTGTTTTATAGGGCTAGCTGAGATTAAAGAGATGAAACGTAGTCTCCACAGCTAAAGGAGATGATCACACAGAGAGAAAGGTTCACCTACTATCAAGGACTAGAAAAGGCTGGCCACTTTCTCCCTACCGATTCAACATTGTACTTGAAGTCCTAACCAGAGCAATTCGACAACAAAAGGAGATCAAGTGGATACAAATTGGAAACGTGAAGTCAAAATATCACGTTCTGCAGATGATATGATACTATATATAAGTGATCCTAAAAATTCCACCAGAGAACTCCTAAGCCTGATAAGCAACTTCAATGAAGTAGCTGGATATAAAATTAACCCAAACAAGTCAATGGCCTTTATGTACACAAGGATTAAGCAGGCTGAGAAAGAAATTAGGGAAACAACACCCTTCTCAATAGTCACAAATAATATAAAATACCTTGGCGTGACTCTAACTAAGGAAGTGAAAGATCTGTATGATAAGAACTTCAAGTCTCTGAAGAAAGAAATTAAAGAAGATCTCAGAAGATGGAAAGATCTCCCATGCTCATGGATTGGCAGGATCAACATTGTAAAATTGGCTATCTTGCCAAAAGCAATCTACAGATTCAATGCAATCCCCATCAAAATTCCAACTCAATTCTTCAACGAATTAGAAAGGGCAATCAGCAGATTCATCTGGAATAACAAAAAACCTAGGATAGCAAAAACTCTTCTCAAGGATAAAAGAACCTCTGGTGGAATCACCATGCCAGAACTAAAACTGTACTACAGAGCAATTGTGATCAAAACTGCATGGTACTGGTATAGTGACAGACAAGTAGACCAATGTTACAGAATTGAAGACCCAGAGATGAACCCACATACCTATGGTCACTTGATCTTTGACAAGGGAGCTAAAACCATCCAGTGGAAAAAAAACAGCATTTTCAACAAATGGTGCTGGCAAAACTGGCTGTTATCATGTAGAAGAATTCGAATTGATCCATTTCTATCTCCTTATACTAAGGTCAAATCTAAGTGGATTAAGGAACTCCACATAAAACCAAACACACTGAAACTTATAGAGGAGAAAGTAGGGAAAAACCTCGAAGACATGGGTACAGGGGAAAAATTCCTGAATAGAACAGCAATGGCTTGTGCTGTAAGATTGAGAATCAATAAATGGGACCTCATAAAATTGCAAAGCTTAGGATACCCAAGATATAAGATACAACTTGCCAAACGCATGAAATTCAAGAAGAACGAAGACCAAAGTGTGGACACTTTACCCTTTCTTAGAAATGGGAACAAAACACCCATGGAAGGAGTTACAGAGACAAAATTTGGAGCTGTGACAAAAGGATGGACCATCTAGTGATTGCCATATGCAGGGATCCATCCCATAATCAGCTTCCAAATGCTGACACCATTGCATACACTAGCAAGATTTTGCTGAAAGGACCCAGATATAGCTCTCTCTTGTGAGACTATGCCGGGACCTAGCAAATACAGAAGTGGATGATCACAGTCAGCTATTGGATGGGTCACACGGCCCCCAATGAAGGAGCTAGAGAAATTACCCAAGGAGCTAAAGGGAACTGCAACCCTATAGGTGGAACAACAATATGAACTAACCAGTACCCCGGAGCTCTTGTCTCTAGCTGCATATGTATCAAAAGATGGCCTAGTCGGCCATCACTGCAAAGAGAGGCCCATTGGACTTGCCAACTTTAGATGCCCCAGTACAGGGGAATGCCAGGGCTAAAAAGGGGGAGTGGGTGGGTAGGGGATTGGGGGGTGGGTATGGGGGACCTTTGGGATAGCATTGAAAATGTAAATGAGGAAAATACCTAATTAAAAAAATTGCAAAGCTTCTGCAAAGCAAAAGACACTGTCAATAAGACAAAAAGGCCACCAACAGATTGGGAAAGGATCTTTACCTATCCCAAATCGGATAGGGAACTAATATCCAATATATATAAAGAACTAAAGAAGGTGGACTCCAGAAAATCAAATAACCCCATTAAAAAATGGGGCTCAGAGCTGAACAAAGAATTCTCACCCGAGGAATACCGAATGGCTGAGAAGCACCTGAAAAAATGTTCAACATCCTTAATCATCAGGGAAATGCAAATCAAAACAACCCTGAGCTTCCACTTCACTCCAGTCAGAATGGCTAAGATCAAAAACTCAGGTGACAGCAGATGTTGGCGAGGATGTGGAGAAAGGGGAACACTCCTCCATTGTTGGTGGGATTGCAAACTTGTACAACCACTCTGGAAATCAGTTTGGCGGTTCCTCAGAAAATTGGACATAGTACTACCGGAGGATCCCGCAATACCTCTCCTGGGCATATATCCAGAAGATGTCCCAACCGGTAAGAAGGACACATGCTCCACTATGTTCATAGGAGCCTTGTTTATAATAGCCAGAAGGTGGAAAGAACCCAGATGCCCCTCAACAGAGGAATGGATACAGAAAATGTGGTATATTTACACAATGGAATACTACTCAGCTATTAAAAAAATGAATTTATGAAATTCCTAGGCAAATGGATAGACCTGGAGGGCATAATCCTGAGTGAGGTAACCCAATCACAAAGGAACTCTTACAATATGTACTCACTGATAAGTGGATATTAGCCCAGAAACTTAGGTTACCCAAGATATAAGATACAACTTGCTAAACGCATGAAATTTAAGAAGAAGGAAGACCAAAGTGTGGACACTTTACCCCTTCCTAGAATTAGGAACAAAACACCCATGGAAGGAGTTACAGAGACAAAATTTGGAGCTGTGACAAAAAGATGGACCATCTAGTGATTGCCATATGCAGGGATCCATCCCATAATCAGTTTCCAAACGCTGACACCATTGCACACACTAGCAAAATTTTGCTGAAAGGACCCAGATATAGCTCTCTCTTGTGAGACTATGCCGGGCCCTAGAAGTGGATGATCACAGTCAGCTATTGGATGGGTCACATGGCCCCCAATGAAGGAGCTAGAGATATTACCCAAGGAGCTAAAGGGAACTGCAACCCTATAGGTGGAACAACAATATGAACTAACCAATACCCCGGAGCTCTTGTCTCTAGCTGCATATGCATCAAAAGATGGCCTAGTCGGCCATCACTGCAAAGAGAGGCCCATTGGACTTGCCAACTTTAGATGCCCCAGTACAGGGGAATGCCAGGGCCAAAAAGGGGGAGGGGGTGGGTAGGGGATTGGGGGGTGGGTATGGGGGACCTTTGGGATAGCATTGAAAATGTAAACGAGGAAAATACCTAATAAAAAAATTTAAAAAAAAATGAACACTGAGGCCCATGGTCACCCAAGATTCAAAGGTTAGATAACAGGAAATCAGATACTAAGTGTCTGTTCCTGGTGAGCATGATAACCATTTCCCATCCAGTTTGAAGTGCCAGTCATGTCTGTGTAGCTACTGAAGATTTCCCGCGTATGTATCTATGCAGTTAGCAGTATGACAGTCACCTGGCCTTCGCAAACACATCCAATCATCCAAGCAAAATGATTGCCTAGTGCTTTACTAAAACACCAAGATTTTGTTTCACGTTTCATGTTTGTGAAGGAATTAATAGAATCCAGCAAAAATAAATGATTGTATGTACATTTAACTATGAAAATAATAAAACTCTTCAGCTCTTGGTTCCCCTCCAGAGACACTGAGAGGGATCCAAAACTATCAGATTTACTAAGAAGACTGGCTTTGAGTTCTTCATAGGTGAAGTGAGATGTCTGTTCTCTGGGCCACAACAGAGATTTTCAGTTTCCAAATATTACATGAGTTATAAAAATTGCCCCAGGATGTTGTTCCTGAGGTTAGCTCTGGAATCACATACTCAAATTCATTTCTGACCCCAACCCCCTGTATGGATGTGGGACATTTACCTAACTTCTTTTTCATCTCTTATCTATATATAAAGGTAAAAATGTTTCTTACTTCAAAGGGCAGTTTGAAGGGTGGATAAAGGGTTTTCAGGAGAGCAAGGCGTATACACATGGCAAATGAAATGAACAGAAGGATTTTTTGTTATTATACAGTCACAAAGCCCATTATTACAGAGCTATGTTGATGTTCTCTAAAAAGCTTGTTTGTCTGACTTAGTTTTAGGAGGACAATTAACAAAACCTACAGTGTTAATGTAATGAATTAAGACCATGTTTTAAACCCTAGGCCATATGGATCTCCTCACTGGGCTCTTCTGATCCTTTTCCTGAGTAGGAGTGGGGTCATCAGTTCTCTACCTCTCACTGAAGCTCCCTTAGAGTTCAAGGCTTAACTCCTGAAAGTGAAGGGTGGAAGTTAGAATTCTGTAACTGAATTTGACTCCATTGGAAACTGAAAGAAAAAAATATCAACAGTTCCTTCCTGCCTTGTACTGAAAAGTTTTTTTTTTCTTTTTAAGATTAACTTCTTCATGCCTTGCTTTCAATCATTTCACACAGAACACCTCAGGGTAAAAGCTGGTTTGCATTTTAACTAGCGGCCTCCCTAACCTTCTGTCTGTGGCATTTGAGGAACTCTGACTGCAGCTCTCAGAAAGGGCAAGCAGTCAGGGAATGAAGGGCATTTCTTCCTGTGTCTCTTGTTTCAGCCCTCTAGGAGGATGGGATGAAAGCGCTGATTAATTTTGTACCTTTTAAGTTTCTGCAATCCCATGACATATTGGCACTCTTCCCTTTATGATCTCAGCCATGCCCCTGCACTTCCTCTATGCAGTACTGCAGTGGGAAGGCAACCTTTATGCTTTCATAGACTAATATGACTCAAAGTCAAAGCTAGTTGGCAATCAAAGGCGAGGCAGCTTTGGGAAGGAAGATCATGCCAATGGGGTCGCAGTAGGAGTTCTCTGAAGCCTTAAAGTGAAGCATTCCAAACCATGCTTCTTTGCATACCATGTGTTACTGAACTCTGCTATTTCTTCCATTACATTGCAGTTCTCCGTAGGCTTTGTGTACAGCCATTCACCATGTTCACAGACCTGACATTCAGATCATTGCTCACAGCTCTAGCTTTTATTCTAATTTTAGTTGAGCTCAATTTCCTTAAAGGGTTGCTTGCTGACTGTTACATGTATTATATATCTGGAGGTGATTACCCATAACAACTATTCTTGATTAAGAATGGTGGCATCAAGTTTAGGTATGGTCATCAGATTCTTTCTCTATAGGGGCTGCTACTCCTTACTTGGGGCTTGCTTGTTTTTCAACTCATCTGCTTTATCTCCTTCCATTTTGACACAAAGCTACAGCTTTCCATACTGCTTTCCTTAGTCCTGTGCTACCTATGAATTTTTTTTAGCATTTCCAGACTCTTTCCTTGGGAGAATGGTTGGGAGAATTGTAGGTCGAGGAAGGATGGTAGGGGCACAGCCTAGAAGTTGGAGGTGACTCCACACTTAAGTCCTGGCACTGTTGAAGACCTTGATTGTTGTTTCATTTTCATTTCATATAAGAAAGGGGTTTTGTTGAGACAAGTTTAGCAGCATATCAGCCTTACACAGCTGGAATCTGACACCACTGTCCTCATGCTACACTGTGAAAGACTGTGAGGGCCTCAGATCTCTAGATGAAGCTCACAGTTACAAAAGTACCATGGAGGACCCAGCTGCTGTTCCATTGCTCCACCATTCTGATCATAATGGATTTTAGCCCTATGCCCATAGTGTGCATTACCTAAAGGAGGTGTAATATACATAACCTCTTAAGCATGGGATTGAAGGGCTGGTTGCTGGGTTAGAAGATCAAAGGTTCTTTTGGGGCCTTCAGCTTTCAAATCTTATTAATTTAAATAATTAAAATAAATAATACAAAGTACTGGTGCTTCCTTTCTTGTGTTCTAAGAAAGAAAATAACTATCCAAACTGTTTTTATTTTACAAGTCTCATGGACTTCTACAAATACAGTGTCAAAAGAAAATTAACCCTCACCGTCCACAAAGGAATGACTGGCAGAAAATTTTCTCTGCTCCTTCTCTATCAGTAATGTATCATACATTAATTTTGCTTCAATGTTTTTTGAACTGGATACTGAAAATAGCAAAGAGATACTGAAAATAGCAAACCTGTTACAGTTGTCAGGAGAGGGGTGGTTACTGGTACAGGAGATGGAAAGTTTTGTCTCTCTCACATTTTGTAAAGGTCTGATTGTAAAGTTCTTCAAAAATATCAGGACTTAACTGTGGAGTTGCTTTCTACTTAGGTCCCTAGAAGGCCACACTCACAAAAACCTTATCTTGGAAAGCAGACATCAACCTTTAAGCAATACATGCTTATCTCTTGGCTTTGATGGTTTCTACCCCTTTTGCACCACAGACTGGTTTAAGGAAGTATGTTTGGCCTGCTCTGTGCTCAGACTGTGGATTTAAATAGAATCGAGTTTGAATCTTCACAAATGAACATTCAACAAGGCTGAACTTATGTTTCCTATGTAGTGCATAGGTACTTAGAGAAATTTCAACGTAAATCAAAAATAACTCTGATTGACATTTTTGCCTGAAATCCTCTTCCCATACCTCAGGCTTGTCACAAAAGCCCATTCTACACATATTCACTTGAGAGTGTGCAGAAATGGGAAATAATATAAATAAAGCAAGTTCTACAATTTTAGCCTAATAATGAAAAGTTTACCTTCCTGAAAGTTTACAATGATATTTTCTTGAGAAACACTCAATATAGCTTTATGAAAGGCAGGCCTTCAAGGAGCATGTAGTGGCTTGCAGGATGACTTACCACAATATTTTATTCAACTATTTTGAAGAAACAGATTTGAAACCATAGCTATAGTCTTCACTTTGAATGTGGATATTTTACATTTCAAAAGAGAATTAGTTTGTATCTGGCGATGAATTATTCAGATGTTTATGCTTAGCACTGCTAAATCTTCTTTTGGAGTATGACAAGATTTTAAGAACTCACATTGCATATTATCCTTAATATGAGAATCAAATGTACTTGTATTTCTTTAACCATTTTAAAGCTGTTTCTGGCTAATAATAATAATGATCATAATAATAATAGTGATAATATTAATAAAATCTTATTTTTCTCTGACATTCACACAGTTCTGCAATTCAGGTTAAATTGTTTTCTGTGATAAAGTTTCATTAGGCTGCTGCTGCTATTCTTTTTCTTCCTTCTGCTTGTCTACTTTCTCTGCCTTCTTCTCTTCCTCCTTCTCCTCCTCCTCCTCCTTCGCTATTCCTCCTCTTTGCTCCCTTCCCCCTCTCCTTTATTCTCTTTTGCTTTCTTCCTCTAATTTTCATTGTAACCTTGTTGTGACATTTCAACATTTTGGAATAGAGCAACTAGAACTATTGTTTCTCAAAAGAAACATAAAAGATAACAAACTCTATACTACTAGCAGAAGATTTTTGTCAGTACAACATAGTTATGAAGCAAACAAGAGACATTGTCACTCAGATGGACATTGTGTTAAAATGACAAACATACTGAAAGTTTCAGTGCTCCAGTAAAGTGAATAAAGGTTCTTTTCTTCCCTTTCTGATCCTGTAACTCTTGAAGAAGAGCTCTTCATCATGATGCCCTAGAATTCAAGCTAATGAAGTTGACACAATCTCAATTCTTAGAGGCATGCTTCAGTGCAGAGGGAAACAAAGATGTTCTTTGACCTTTGAATCAACAAGAAATTCGCAGCTCAGAAATGTAACACCATATTTCCAGTCTCAATTCACTGATCAGAAAATGAATTTGTGGCTCTATCAGCATCAAAGGAAGAGACTTACCCAATTTTGTACTCAAAAAATCAATGGAAAAAAATACTAAGTATAAATAACTCTGAACAGTTGCGATGTTCTCCATTCTAACCAACATTAATACAATATATTTAACCTTCCTGAGGAACACAATGGAAACATTCTTCATCCAGTCATGACAGGAATCCCTAAGGCTTGAGCCAGTATGGGGAGACACAGAGAGATATACATCAAAGGTGTCCTGGTGTTAAATTATCATGCTGTACCTTGGATCTTGCCTCTTGAAATACTGAATCTTGTCACCTTGATTGGATCTAGAATCAACAAAGAGATAAACTTCTGGGCCTATCATGAGGACAACTCCAATAATTCTTAATGAAACCAAAACCAAAACCAAAATAATAATAATAATAATAATAATAATAATAATAATAATAATAATAAAGCCCTGCTCCTAAGAGCAGAATACAAGAGGAAGGTGTATTTGTCCTGGGCAGGTTTGTTCCCAGGACAAATACACCTTCCTCTTGTCATTTCTTTCATCCTTCTCCCTTGTCCTTTATCTCCTGTCTTTGTCTTCTATGTCATGTCCTTTGTCCCTCTGGAGCAAGTAAATCTCCTTTGTCCTGAGGACTTGGTCTTGTGGTGTCTTGAAACAATACAAGGGTTCCTATAAAAATATTTGGAATATTATCACTTACTGGTCAGAAAGCACGTAGTAAATTTTGTGCTTTGGTTCTATTGTTTATGTTCATCTTCAGTATTCTGACTAATACACTATCCTGACATCTATGTTGTCCATCTAAACGGCTGACTTGCTGTCAAGGCTCCATGGGGGCTACCAGGAGAATAATAGAAAACTAGAAGGAAAAAACATACTTACAACTTGTTTTTGATTCAATGAAAATCAGTTCCTTAATTCCTCCTTAATATATCAGTCTCAATTATTCTAGAAAGAGCAGCTGCTTTCAGTTTAGAATTTTTCTACATTCCCAAAAGAGCTTTATTCCATTCTTTTAGAGCCACAACTCCAGCCTCCTGCAATCAGCTCCAGGTTTGCATGAAGTTTCCAGAGAACTCCAAATTCACCGGCCACAGGGCATACACCTCAAGCAGGGTAGAGATTCTAACATTTCTTCCAATTTCCAAAGAATAAGATTTAAATTTCTTTTTTCTAGAGATACTCTTTGTACAATTTAACCTGCTACTTTTGCCTTCTCAATTCCATAACACCACATTAAATGTATTTCCATAAAATTATCTGTTAAAAATCACTGTTGTGGGTTGGGTCATGTTTTATATTTTTATCATACTTTTGGTTATAACCAGCACCACTTAACCAAAGTTTTATGAACACAAAGACACAAAGTGGATGACAATACCACTATGTGATAAAGGGCTTGTCTCACATACACAAGGGCCTGATTTCAATCCCACTAAACATAAAACATTAAGAAACAAGGAAAGGAAGAAACGGAAGACAGGAGGGAAGGATGTAGGAAAAGAAGAAGGGAGGGATGGAGGGAGGAAGGGAGGGAGAGAGAGGGGGAAGTAGGGAAAGAAGAAGGAAGAAATCAGTTGTAAGTCCCAACCCCTCCTGTAAAAATCTATGGAGTAGGAATAGATTGCTTTCAATAAATGCTTCTATTTAGTCAGTATTAAGGAAGAACATGGTAACCTAGGCAGCTGAGTTCCTGATCCCTTTAGAGTGATCCTCTGGTCATTGTTTGCTTTGATGCTCTTTCTGATGTCCAAAAGTCTTAATTAGCCATTCTCCATGTGATCATGTATTTGGAGACTGTATTTAGAATGCTCTTTTTCTGCTTGTCTGACACTCTTGAGAAATGGATCCCTAGAGAGAATTAAATATGCAATCAATATTTTGAAAACGGTTCCTGTGAGAAGAAAGGAGAAAAGTTATTATATAGGGAACTGTAGAGGCTTTAAAACACAAATGAGATCTGAGGCCATAGTAGAGAGAGATAGAGAAAGAGGTGAGAAGAAAGAGAAGGATTGAAGCATCTTAAGAGGCAAGGCTAATTTCTCTAGCTCTGATCATCCACTTCTGTGTTTGCTAGGCCCCAGCATAGTCTCACAATTACCCAAGGAGCTAAAGGGAACTGCAACCCTATAGGTGGAACAACAATATGAACTAACCAGTACCCCCGGGAGCTCTTGTCTTTAGCTGCATATGTATCAAAAGATGGCCTAGTCGGCCATCACTGCAAAGAGAGGCCCATTGGACTTGCAAACTTTATATGCCCCAGTACAGGGGAACGCCAGGGCCAAAAAGGGGGAGTGGGTGGGTAGGGGATTGGGGGGGTGGGTGGGTATGGGGGACCTTTGGGATAGCATTGAAAATGTAAACGAGGAAAATTCCTAATTAAAAAAAAAAAAGAGGCAAGGCAATTATAAGGACATACTGGAAAGGAAGTCTGTGATGACTTCAGCCATAGTTGCCTGCCGCCAGGATTGCTCACCAGGAGGCTATGCCTTAGTAATCCTAAATGTCCAGTCACTACCTGGGAAAATCCATCTGAGAATGTGGGTTCCTTCTTCCACAAGCATCAGCTGAGCTGAGATGCTCATCCTGTGTGCTGTGTACTTGTCAACATAATACCACATATTCAAGGTGTCATTTTGGGATGGCATTATTCCTTTTAATATAAAAATATAAAACAAATTCTTAGTGTGTCAAACATTTAAACTTAAACTAGGGTTTTACTTTTACTATGAATATTTCTTTCTTAATTTCCATGTATTAATTCAACTGGTAGCCTGTCCTCAGATCCTCATGTAACCATTTTTTTGTTTCTTTGGTTTTTTGGTTTGTTTAATCAAAAGTCTTTTAACTCTCCTTCCCTGAACATAATTGCTAGTAACTGAGTCTGTATTATTTCACACTCAACTCTTTCTCCTTTGTTATCTTGTCCAATTGTAAGGATTAAAAACATTTGAACTAAACTATTCGAAGAAAGAACATTGGATTTGAAAGCTTTTCTGTTAATTTTATTGTTGCTTCTAAGCAGAAGTTTAATCTGATTTTGTTGTTAAAGTAACTTGCTCGTTTACTGTTAAGGACAGAAAGGAGTTATTTCTTCTAAATCTGTCACTACCTGATTAACTACAGCATCTCTTTCCTTTATTCCTGATTACAGACAACAGGTAATTCTGTTCTTTTGCTCTCAGTGACTTCTCAAATGGAGTGGAAAACACAACTAATAGCATTCTGTTCCCCAAACATTCCCACTAGAGCCACATGTTCATTTTGTACTCAGGTGAACTGCATGTTGATTCTGGCACAGTTCTACCAAATACGTTGCAACTGTTCATAAAGAATTCTTGTTTACAAATAAACAATAATCCATTGTTAATTAAGAATGGTCCTGGACAGTTGTTTAGAGTTGTTCAGAATTTATAAGCTCTAAACAATCACCAAGTGCATGGAAATGTCACTCCTGATATGACCATGATGAGGACCAGCATGAGAATCATTTAGAATATATCAGAACTACTTCCAGTGGTAAAGAATAATAGAGGTATAAATATTGCATGCATTAAATCTTACACATTTTATCCACTGGAGTCCCCTCTATCATTAAGAAGTCTATTTAACTTTCTGAGCATAATACACCAGATTTCTACAAAACACTAAGACTACCAGGAGTGACAAGAAATTATGCTCACCAAGAGATAAATTTTTGATACCTGCATCCAGGCGAATATGAGCAGGGTCACAGAGTCTTCTTTAGTTGCTTCCTTAATGTAATTGTCATGTAAAGACATGGCATGATGGACATGGAAGAACACTGTTTTTGTCTCACTGTAAATAGATGTTGTGTTGATCATTTATTCACCAGCATATCCTTTGCTGATTTACCACTTTGTAAGCAGAACACAAATGTATCTAGTCTACCCTAAAACATAAGGAAGGAAAGTACTAAAATAATTTCATCCCACTGTGGAATGTTAAGATAGAAGTTTCTGACCTTTCTCTGTACCTACAGGTATGTAGTACCCAGATTATATAGCCTCATTCACATCTGCAACATATGAGCTGGGAAGCCTAGGTCCAACCCGTGTATTATCTTTGATTCAGACTCTGAGAACCCCAAGGGTCCACTTTAGTTGACTCTGTTGGTTTTCCTGTGGAGTTACTATCCCCTTCAGAGCCTTCAGTCCTTCCTTCTATTCTTCCACAAGAGTCCCCAAATTCCATCCACTGCTTGTCTGTGGGTGTCTGTATCTGTATGAGGCAGCTGCTGGGTGGAGCCTCTCAGAGAATAGCATGCTCCTCTCTGCATGTTATTAGTAACGTCAGTGATTGGTGCTTGCCCATGGGATGAGTCTCAAGTTGTGCTGGTTATTGGTTGGCCATTCCCTCAGTCTCTTCTCCCTCCCCCATGCCTGCATTATTTGTAGACAGGATAAATTTTCAGCTGAAAGTTTTGTGGCTACATTGGTGTCTCTATAGCTCCACTAGGGTTCCTCTCTAGCCTTCTGTTTGGTGAACTTTAGACTTGCTAGTTCCCCATAGTCACATCATGCATGGCAACTTGCCAAAATGTAAGCCTCCTTTCAGTAAATGTAGACAAAGACAGACATAGACACAAACAGCCTCAAAGAAACGTATATCATTGGTTCAGTTTCTCTGGTGAATCCTGACTGACATGACCTGGCACCATGATATTTCCCATTTGACCTTGGATTTGCTTATCAAACAAGGTCAGGATCATTGTATGCTTGCCTTGTACTTTTGCTGATTACTGTTACATAAAGGCTTTAGGCCTTCTCTTCTATGACTTCTACTACTACATCGCCATCACATGATGCATTATATTAAAATATGTTTGAGGAAAATCAAAAACATTTTTTTCTGCAAGAAGGGACAAAATTAGCATTCAAATCTGATCTTTGAAAAATTGCTTAAGACTTAAGTACTGGGACAACTGGCTTATTTTAAGATGGATGAAAAATTATATTGATAATAGAATCATTCCAGCTTCCCATGGGATTAGGTGACACCAGCTTTTCTAGAGGCTGTGTGACCTGAATTTCAATCTGTGAGTTCTTTTTGGCTTCTCAGAATAGATGGAGGTGCCCCTACTCTCCTTGGATTCCACTAAAATTAGGAGCAATAATCTACATTGCTAAATTCATTAACAATTTTGAATTTTCAACTTGTAATGTTCATTATTCATTTCTGAGATATGGATTTCAGACTTAGAATTGAGCTCTCTTTATTATAACCAAATAGATAATGCACACAGAACTTTTATAGTTACACAGATTACTTATTTTGAATAATCATCCAAATTACAGTCAAACTAATTTGCAAAAGTCAAGGTATATTTAATTTGGAGTCGTTTATTAATTAAGCAACTAGAAGATAAATTACAAGAGTACAAATAGTAAAGGGAAAACTATTCAAACAGAAATCTCATTCATATTTTTGACTTAAATAATAAGGAAAATGTCTAGATTACTGAAAAGTTAAGAGGAAGGCACATTTTCCATTTATCACTGATCCTGTGCATGAGCAATATCCAGAAGGAAAATGAGTACATCTATGATAATACATGATCCTGTACTGGGACAGCTGTTATGCCTTTTGTAGTTTACATTATAGTTCACACCTGATAGATTTTCCTGTGACTTTCAAGAAATTTATAGTGACATATAATCCAAATATAAGATTTTATTTTTTATTAATTATAGGATTTTCCTTTATCCTTCTTTCCTACTAACCTTAATGGCCAACGATCCATCCACTGCCTTAGTTTTCCCCTTCTCAGGATGTCATACTCTATGATCCTCACAGAGTTTTGCCATGTTGGGTTCCATGTTTTTAGTATTATGCATTCATGTTTGTCCATGTTTCCTATTACTGCAATTTTTGTAAGGCAGAGAAATTTTCTGTAGTCTTCATATCTCAATCTATGTTTAAAATGAAATTAATGCAAATGTGGCTATTTGTATACTACACTTAACACTTGAACAACACAGGACTAGGGACCTCAGTTGCTTTGTACCATTGAAATTCAAATTAGCATTGGAGACTTAAAAAACTTAATTACTACTTGTGAAGTATGGACTGCAAGCTTTACCAGTGAAATAAATCAATTAATACCTATTCATATGTTGTATATATTATATAAGATAGATGAGACACCCAAACAACAGTTTAGGGCACTTTTTCACAGGTTTATAATTTGTTGGCTAAAGAAGCTACTCACATAGTGGTGATGGTTTCATCCCATGTTCTCAGCAGATGCTTACAACACTTGATCTTTCTACAACAGCAAGAAAAGACATAGTGTGTATAGTGGGTACTATAGTTTATCAATAAATATGTTATTTAATGTTAGAACCTTATGTTTGCTTATTGTATCATTTTAGTCTATGTCTATAAATTTTGGTAAATTTATTTTAAATATTTATATTATAAAATGAGTTTATGATTTATAACATGAATCTTACAACATTTATACTTAATGGTATAATATATTATTATATATATGTGTGTGTTTGTGCATATATATATATATATACATACATATAGATATATATGATATATTACCTTTCTAACTTTATTTTGACTGTGGAGCAACATAACTGAAAAAAAAAAAAAAAAAAAAAAAAAAAAAACAAAATCTTCTGCATATGGGCAGACCTGGATAGTTCACGCTGGTCATACTCAAACTGTCAACTGAAATTGTTTTTAGTAAGTCAGAACATGTTTATTGGCATTGAGCCATAAAAGGATAGGGAGTAAATTTACAGCAGGAGGGATGTATAACTCACAAATAAAATGAAGATGGGACACAGGGTGCTAGTATGATAAGCATGTCCTGTGGTATTGGAGTACGGTGCTGCTGAGGTAGAGGTATGGATTAGGATTCTCTTTTAGTAATAATCCCATGCTTTCATGTGCTACATAATGTAGTGTAGCAATCATTTTCATAGCACTTACGTGCCATTACGTATTCTCGGTCATTTAGAAATGGGACAAAGTACGCAGGATGTGTATGGGCAGATGAAAACGCTATGTGATTTTTTTTTTATCACATAGGGCATGTTTGTCAGCTTCTCTTCACTGTGACAAATACCCAGAAAAGCAACTTAAAAGGTAGAAGGAACTGTTTTGTTTCATGCTTTCAGTTGTAGGCTTTGGGTATATATATAAAAAAAAAGTAGAATATCAGAGAGAGAAGTGGTCGTTGAGGTTGTTCCCCTGTCACTGCCAGAGAGCAGAGAGGACCCATGAAAAAAATATATTGTTCAAGGACATCCAAAATGTGCACTCCTTTAGCTATGCCCAACCTCAGAAAGATTCTATGCTTCAATTGTATCACCACATTATAAATCTAGGTGGATCCATGCATTCCCTCAACGCTAGCGTCTTTCAACTAGTCCTAACACACAACCATTTGGGAGACACTGTGTATCTAAACACAGCAAGGTACCTTAAGCATTTGTGGATGGTGGCATTTATTATGGAAGAGGTACTAGAACCAGTGTCCTGAGGATAGGGACTGACATTTCTGTTGTATCAGAAACCCGCTGAATTTCAGTGTTGCAAACATTGAGATAATTTCTTCTAACATTTTTGGAGATGAAAATTTTGCTGACAATCTTATAACTAGGAAACTCTTAGTCTTTTTGCATAATACACTTATTTTGATATTGTGAATGGTTTTCTTAAAATTTCGTTTTACCTGTCCTGTGTTTTTAATACCAGAGTTTGAATTCATGACTCGGGCCCTCATTCAGGGGCAAAAATTTACCAGGTAACTATATTAATGAGCCATGGCCCTGCTCCAAATTTATCATTCTATTTATTTTCAGGGATATATATGTATATGCTTATCTATGATTTACCCTAAAGTTTAAAAAATTTTGAAACTTTTAGAACTTTCTATTTCTTCCAACAACAACAACAACAACAACAACAACAATAATAATAATAACTCTTCAAAATCTGTGAATGGTGTATGTTTTCATAGACGTAAATGTATACATAACTGTGTATATATGTACACTTTTTCCCTAGCAGAATCTTTTTATTTTATTTTTATTTTTTTAATTAATTTAGTGTTTACACTCCATATTTTATTCCGCCCCCCCCCCCCTCTGATCCACCCTCTGACTGTTCCACATCCTATACCTCCTCCCTACCCCACCCCTGTCTCCACAAGGATGTCTCCACCTGCCACTCCACCTGACCTCTAAACTCCCTGGGGCCTCCAGTCTCTTGAGGGTTAGGTGCATCATCTCTGAATGAACACAGACCCAGATGTCCTCTGCTGTATGTGTGTTGGGGGCCTTGTATCAGCTGGTGCATGCTGTTTGGTGGTCCAGTGTTTGAGAGATCTTGGGTGTCCAGATTAATTGAGACTGCGGTCCTACAGAATCTCCCTTCTCCTCAGTTTGTTTAGCCTTCCCTAATTCAACAGCAGGGGTCAGCTGCTTCTGTCCATTGGTTGGGTGCAAATATCTACATCTGACTCTTTCAGCTGCTTGTTGGGTCTTTTAGAGGGCAGTCATGCTAGGTTCCTTTTTATGAGCACTCCATAGCCTCAGTGTTAGGCCTTGGGACCTGCCCTTGAGCTGTCTGTCACTGGACCTTCTTTTCCTCAGGCTCCTCTCCATATATATGGTTTGATACTTCATTGTCCAGGCTGCAAACATGGCAGTATACAGCCAGACATGGAGACATGGTGCTTGAGAGAGAGATGTGAGTTCTACACCTTGATCTGCAGGCAGCAGAAGGAGACTGTGTGTCACAATAGGAATAGCTTGAGCATAGGAGACCTCAAAGCCTGCCCCTACAGTAACAGCCTTGCTCCAATAAGACAACACCTCTCCTAATAGTGCCATTCTCTATGGACTAAGCTTTCAAACACATGAGTTAGTGGGAACCATTCCTGGTCAAACCACTACAATGGTTAAAGATAAAAAGAGGATATTTTAACACACATCTTGACCTTAATGTTAACATGAGCATCTCTGTGTACTAGTAGCTATATAAAGATGCTGCTCAGATGCTACGGGCATTAGAAATGTAATAGGTCAGCAGCAGCCAGTGCCACCTTCTTGACAGCTAGAGAGTAAGAATCTCTTTGGATCAGGAGGTCAGTCTCTTAGGGCTACAAAACAAAAGCATGCCAAGGCTATAGTATGTGAAAGAGACTACATCAGAAAACCCCATATTTAATATAGACTGCTCTCTGACTACGTAGTGAAACTATGTGCTTGGTTATATCAAATGGCAAAACCCTCAGTTATTCTACATAGAAGTTAGTGTAAGACAGGTAAGTAAACAATACTACAGTTGGAAAATATATCCATTTAATATAAATTTTGCTAAGTTGATATACTCTAAGCTGAGCAAAAATCTATTATAAAAGTGAATAAGAATCTGTTAGGAGAAAAGTGTGCATATATACAGATATATGTATACATTTACATTTATGAAATCATACACCATTCACAGATTTTGAAGAGATAGCGTAAGCCAATTAAATGTTTCCCTTTAAAAGAGTTGTCTTGGTCATGGTGTAAAACTAAGCTTTATTCTCCTGTTTTAATTGTTCTCTAAAAGGTTTACTGCCTCAATATGCTAATTTGGCCTCCATACAATCTAAGTAAGGCCTAGAAAATTTTCAACCCTCTGAAACTTACTGCTGAATAAGATCATACTTTCTTGTTCTTTCGGACCTCTCTAACTAGCTCATTTAACTCAGCTGTTCTAGCTCAAAACTCCTCTTCATGATGACTGATGCAACCTGGCTTCTCTCAGATTCTCAATGACTTGTTCTGCTTGGCCTCCAACTAACTCTGGAAATATGTTCTGATCTTCTGAGTCTTCCTCATTCTCTCTGGCTCATTCTGCCCTCACTCCTGTCTAGCTTGTTTTCTTTCTGCAGCCTGTTTGTGTATAACTGTTCCAGTAAAAGTGCCTCTTTCTCTGTGCTCGCTAAAGTAGCTTCTCTTTCCCATCTCTTTTCTCCTGAGAGTTGGGCATATCCTTTACTGTCAAATCTTTCTCTGATTTTTCACTTTGTCTACCACTCAATTAGACATCACTTTTAAACATGGGTGTTTTCATTTTACAAACTAACTTTACCTTCATTGTTTGTAATTAAAGGTGTGTACTAAGGACATGTCTGCATATGTACTCAGTGATAAGTGGATATTAGCCCAAAACCTAGGATACCCAAGATATAAGATACAATTTCATAAACACATGAAACTCAAGAAAAATGAAGACTGAATTGTAGACACTATGCCCCTCCTTAGAAGTGGGAACAAAACACCCTTGGAAGGAGTTACAGAGACAAAGTTTGGAGCTGAGATGAAAGGATGGACCATGTAGAGACTGCCATATCCAGGGATCCACCCCATAATCAGCATCCAAACGCTGACACCATTGCATACACTAGCAAGATTTTATCGAAAGGACCCAGATGTAGCTGTCTCATGTGAGACTATGCCGGGGCCTAGCAAACACAGAAGTGGATGCTCACAGTCAGCTAATGGATGGATCACAGGGCTCCCAATGGAGGAGCTAGAGAAAGTAGCCAAGGAGCTAAAGGGATCTGCAACCCTATAGGTGGAACAACATTATGAACTAACCAGTACCCCGGAGCTCTTGACTCTAGCTGCATATGTATCAAAAGATGGCCTAGTCGGCCATCACTGGAAAGAGAGGCCCATTGGACATGCAAAATTTATATGCCCCAGTACAGGGGAACGCCAGGGCCAAAAAGGGGGAGTGGGTGGGTAGGGGAGTGGGGGTGGGTGGGTATGGGGGACTTTTGGTATAGCATTGGAAATGTAAATGAGCTAAATACCTAATAAAAATTAAAAAAAATATGTAAGGGCTGAGCCACACAACTTGAAACAGATTTTATTCAGTAAAGAACAGAATCTTGTGGTTCACAGTGTGATGTGATCAAATATCCTATAACATCAAGGTGTTTCTTCACAGCAATAAAACCCTAACTAAGACGTCATTGTATATTTGATCAGGGAGATAAACTGTCGAGCACATGCAACCAAAGTTGGTTTGCTTTTGCTCATTATTATGTGTTTCCAGACTTTTCTTGACAGTATACGTCTGTCAAAAGGGGAAATAGAGTGAGTTAAAGTCTTAATCTCAAGGGAAAGTAAGTTGTAGATGTTTCATTTATACACATCCTGGAGAGAGTTCTAATACATATTCATTGGGTTATTTCTGTCTAGAAAGAAGTGTGAACATTCTCTGCAGACAAGATCATCAAGTCAGTGGAGGTGAGATATTAAGATATGGAATCCAACTTGTTCTTACTTCATTAAGTTGAAATATTTCCATATTATTAGTATCTGTCACTCCTCTGTGTAGTATAAATTAACAGTCATTTTCCAGGATGCAGAGGTAATTTTAGGTACTGCTTGATGTTTTGTTTGTAAATCCCTGAGCTGAACATTAGGTTTAAAAATCCTTTCTTTGATACCAATGTGTAGATTCTGCCTTAGTTGCCTTAGTTTTCCATCAGCTAGGAAAATGTGCATAAAATAGCTTTATAAGAAAATAAGCTCTGACAAGAACAGAAAGAAGAAAATAGATCTACTTCAATTTTATTATTTATTTCAACAGTATAAATGTGTGTGTGTGTGTGTGTGTGTGTGTGTGTGTGTGTGTACTGTGTCTATGAATGTATGTGTGTATATGGGAGTCCAGGACCCACTGCACATATGTAGAAGTCAGAAGTCAACTCTTTTGAGTTCTTTATCTCCTTTCACATATGGGTTATAGGTATAAAACACAGGTCTTCAGCCTTGATGGCTGGTGCCCATACCTCCTTAGTCATCTCTCCAGCCTCTCCCTTTAAGCTTAGAAAGTGATGTTTCAGACAATATTTCCCAGTTGTAATGTGGGTAATTCTATTTATTTTTCCTCAGTTATTCAGATTTAAGTTCTTTTTTTTTTTTTCGAGGCAGAGTTTCTCTGTATATTCCTGGATATTCTGGAACTCACTCTGTAGACCAGGCTAGCCTTGAACTTAGAAATCTGCCTGCCTCTGCCTCCTGAGTGCTGGTATTAAAGGCATTTAAATTCTAAAAGATAGAATTTTTTTTCATTTTATACTACTCTAGTAGGATAGCACAGACAAATTGCTCATAGCTCTGTAGGCTGAGAAATCTGTCAGCAGTATATGGATGGCCTCAGTGTATGGTGAGTGTTGCACTTTAGATCTCTTTCTCAAGGAGTCCTTGAAGAGGAGATTGTGTTCTTACCTGGAAGAAGGAGGAGAGAAGAAGGGATTATGTGTCTCCTGTTAAGCTTGTTAATAAGGTGCATAATCTTGAGATTCAGCCGCTTCCTATGTGTAAGTCTTTTTAACTTTGCATTGAGAAATAAAATTCAACATGAATGGAGAAAAAGGTAGACAAAATATGCAGTGCATTGAAATAACATATTTGAATAGCTAATAGTATTATTATTGCAATTTTCAAATACCTAGTATCTATAAGTGGATCAAGAACAAGTTACTGTCTGTTGAATGAGTCATTAATTTCAAACTAGACTAGGTATTGGAATGGAAATTAGTGAATTACCCTTTTAAAATCAACCAATTTACTGGAACTCTGAGACCATTTTATGCACGAGGTTTGTAACCTCCTAGCCATTGGCTATCAATGCCCTATATAGCTAATCCCACTGTTCGCTATTATAATCTTGCCTTATTGGTCCTATAAATACATAAATCACACTAGGAGAACTTAAATAGACAGGAGTGTCTCTATTTTTAAATATTTTAATATATTAAACAGCAAAATGAAAGTACAAATAATATTCTGTAAAACCAAAATAGGAGAAACTTAGGACACTAGGTTGAGCTTATGAATAAATAGTGACAGCTGATCAGGGTAAGTCAATAGGAAAAGTTCAGCAAACTGAGTGATGTATGAGTTTGTGACTACATTTGATGGAACACAGGGCCCCTAATGAAGGAGCTAGAGAAAGTACCCAAGGAGCTAAAAAGGGGTCTGCAACCCTATAGGAGGAACAACAATATGAACTAACTAGTACACCCCCCCAGATCTGTGTCTCTAGTTGCATATGTAGCAGAGAATGTATATATGCATATACATATACATAGTAGTCGGCCATCAATGAGACGAGAGGCCCTTGGTATTGCGAAGATCATATGCCCCAATAGAGAAGAATGCCAGGACCAGGAAGTGGGAGTGGGTGGGTTGGGTAGCAGGGAGGGGGGAGGATATAGGGGACTTTGGGGATAACATTTGAAATGTAAATGAAGAAAATATCTAATAAAAAATGTGTTAATAAAAGAAAAATCTGTCCTTAGGTTTTCCACATTTACTAATGGAAGATCAAGGCCTTGATTAATATTAAGCCTGTTCAAGCATTAGTCTGTAAGAGACTTGAATTCAGGCCCTGTGGTCCATTCTTCAGCTGCATTGGTCACAGCTGCTCATACTAGTCTGTGAGAACTGCTTTGTATGACCTGTGCTCCCCATCAATAAAGGCTGGAATGAAGCTAAGCCCTGCTTGATTGAGGGCTCTCTATAGATCAGTCTTCTCCAGCTTCTGTGGGAAAAAAAAACAAAAAACAAAAACACCTCACAAACAGAAGCATCAACTGTCAAAGATTATTTGATTCATAGATGTAGAAATGGAACCTATAAGATTCAGGTCATGGGCTGAAGAGTTGGCTCAGAATTTAAGAGCACTGACTTGTATTCTAGAGGTCCTGAGTTCAATTCCCAGCAATCACCTGGTAGCTCACAACCATCTGTAATGGATCTGATGTCCTCTTCTGGTGTGACTGAAGACAGTGACAGTGTACTCATCATTACAGAGAGAGAGAGAGAGAGAGAGAGAGAGAGAGAGAGAGAGAGAGAGAGAGAGAGAGAGAGAAGAGAGAGAGATTCAGGTCATTGCAGTTTGGTTTCCCATGAGGCCTCTTTGATGGATTTGATGCCATAATGTCATATCCTCAAAGGACCTTTCTTCTGTGAATTGAATCATCTCTGATACTTTTCTCATGAAAACATAGATTTCACTAGATTGGGACCCAAATCTTATGACTTCATTTAAACTTAGTATGTTTTAGAGGTCATGTCTCTGAATTCAATCACATACAGGGCTAAGATTTCCAAAGTATGAATTTAGAAAGGGTGATATAAATTAGATCATAAAACTATGATATTGTAAAGTCACTGCAAGGGTTAGGCAGGCTATCTCAGTGTATGGATCATTTGTTCTGCAACCATGAGGACCTGAGTTTAAATTCTCAGAAAACATATAGGAAGCCAGACATTGCTATACATGCCTGTAACCCCAGCATTAGGGTCAGGGTTAGGAGAGGCAGAGACAGATGACTGCTAGAAACTTTCTGGCCAGCCAACCAGTTCACCTTCAGGTTCAGTGAGAAGCCTTGTCTCAAGGCAATAAAGACAGAAAGCAATAGAGGAAGATACCTAATGCTCTCCTCTGGTTTAAACATGCGTACACTCTACACACTAGCTCATGCATTTGCATATTCACATGATTGCTCAAGACCAGACACACCATACACACACACACACACACACACACACACACACACACACACACACACCCTTTACAAACACTGCACATAGAACACATACAAAAATACAGGCAATGTTGCAAACTCAGACCTCTGGCCTGTTTCTAGTATCTTTCACTCCCTTGGTCACTGAACAAAGTTCTCTTTTGTAAATCATATTATTTAATTGCTGGTAGTAAAAATTATGGCCCCAGCATTGAACTCTTGCTGAGATACACAAGTTCTAAAGCCATATTCATATCTATCATCTTAATTCAACATTAAGCAGGAATCTGAAATACAATACATTTTAGAAACTATCCATTTCCCTTCAGGCATGCCACCAAAATTTCTCCATCTCAAGGAGTCCTTGATCATTCACTTAAGTATCTTCTTTACACTTTCATGTTTCTTGTTCCCTCACATCCCTAATCTATATTAGCAGCAAATCTTCTTAATTATACTTTCAATACTATTTCTTAAATCTTACCTGAGGCCATAGGGAAAGAGGTTTGATACTGATGCTGTATTTTGGATCTAAAAAAAAAAAAAAAATCCCTTAAGTCCCATAGGTTAAAGAAATGGTTTCAAGCCTATTCTGATACTGGAAGGATCCTTTAGAGGTGAGGTATGTTGGAAGGAAATTAGCATTAGAGGCATGTCCTTGCCAAGGACACCAGAGTCCTGATCTTATTTTTGCTTTTCCATTCACTGTGAGTAAAACAGGCTTTCTGTCCCATGTGTCAAAATGTGTTTTTTTTTTTTTCTTTTTCCTCTTTGGGTGAAACCCGGGCATAGGATGTTAATGGTGCATAGGAATGTCTGCTGCAATTCCTCCAAGAAAAATTTCCTTCTCTTTGGGTTAATTATCTCAGATACATTGTTATGATAATGGAAACAATCCATTCTGGTTGTAGAGATTTTAATCATGTGCGTTTGCATAATTGTGTCAACCACTATTTTCTTCTCTTATAAAATAACATCAAAGTATCTAGATCACAGAGTTTGTACAGCATGCACAGTGCATGGTATGTAGTGACCACTTAATAACTGACAAGCATAATGGTACATACACACTATTTAAGAATTTCTCCTAGGAGAGAAATAATAGGTTCTTCATCAGGTCAACCACTTCATCTCCTTTCCCTTGTGTTTCCCACAGGAAACCTTGGTCAGCAGTTAGAAACACTCGAACCTGAAATTACTGAACATAAACTGGGTTTATGTGATGCTTCTGCTCTGATACCTCTGAATCTCTGAGGTTGATACATGCCTCATTTTCACTGAGACAAGGTAGCAACTGACTGTAAAATACATGTGCAGCAGCGAATGAGTCATGAGCACAAATTCAGAACTCATTTGTTGCCAAACTGCACATGCAAGAAACAGATATCCCTGCTTCTCGTCTCTCTATTCTGTTGTCTTCTGGGAAACTTTGACACGGATTTCGTAGGAACTGGGTTGTGAAATCAGACACCTCATCAGATACAGTGAAATAGCTGTGTCTGATAGCTGTAGGAAATCACTATTAGTTTTTCATTTACCTCTGCTCTCCAAACTTTGTACTTAGACCTTTGAACTCACAAAAAGCCTTATGGGTAGAGATTCTTTATGAATACTAAGGCGTATGGAGTTAGTAAAAAAAACCAAGGATACCAATTTTAACTGTGAAGTTGTATAAACAGAAATGTTAAAAATAAAAATTTGAACTTTTGAGAAATTTGGTCTTGCAATGTTTTTTGCAGGCAGCCACAGCTGCTGTAAGCTCACAAATGCAACATCCCCTCTTGACCTGTAGCCACTGTTTTATAGCAGTCTTCCTTGACTTGTCTCTTAAAATCTTCCCAATTCCTTTTCTGCAATGCACTATTGTCTTTTGGGCATATGATGTGATATGTATGTCAAATTTAGTGCTGAGAAAAGCACACTTGCTCAATTTCTGCCATCTGACTAGCAATGATTCCTTTCCTCTTTTAGGCACATCTACCATGGTGTTTCTACACTGAGAATATGTTCAAAACAATGGAAACAAACATGTACTGAAACTAAAAAGCCAAGGTCTACATTTGTTCTTCTGAGCTATTTTATTACAGAGCAAGAACATGAGTACCCCAGGATCATTCTTTCTTCCCTGTGAAGTGAAACAAGGTGTCCAACTGTGATGCTGTGCCATAATAAAACTATGTAAAATAGGCAAGAGAAGCAATCATTTTCAAAGGAAAAATATTGAGTAGTGTCTGTGTTACTTCCCATTTGGATTTTCCCAGATGTATATGAACAATAACAGATGGTATTTATGATATCTTTTCAGTGTGCAGTCACAGAGGTAGCAGTATTTTAATCTCATTAATTCAAGGAAAAAACTCACTGTAAGGTGGGAGTTGCACTCATCATAACTCTGCAGATGACGAATCTGGGTTTTCCTAGCAAGTAAGCACAAGTCCAAAAAAAACAAGGAAAGAGAAGGACCTATGTGCTGGCCACATTTCTCTGACACTTCAGTATCATGATGAAGCAAACAGGCAACACAGACTGCAGATTAGGGCTCACCATTACAATCTATGTCTCTGTTCTATCAATTACTAGAGGTGTGGATTTTGAATTATCCCCCTACAGTGCACACAAGAACCACAGAACTGTTCTTTTAATAAGGAAATAGATTTATGCACTGTTTTGACTTACGGTGCGTATAAATTGGGCTGTAGTTTCCAAAGAGGTAAATAGCAATGCACACAAAAGGTTTTCGTATCCATCTCTAAATAGATAAGAGAAATGCAGTCCTCAAACTCAAGAAAGCTTGAAAATTTCTCTGCATATCCCAAACAGCTGAATATTTTATAACCAGCTTATAATTTTCAGTTCAAAATCAGTTCTGTAATTATACACTAATGTGAACTTCCCTTTTTTCTCAATAAACAGAGAAGAATGAAGACAGTAGCTCACAGATTAGCTGGACGTTGATTCAGGCATGGAGAGGATTTATTCTACAAGACCATCAGTGAAAAATAATTTAAAACTAACTCTCATTTAAAAAAATAAGCCTCTTTACATATATTAAGATAGCCATAAAATGAAAAGATTTTATTTAGAAATGCACTTCTCTTGCCTGATGTCTATGTTTCTTACCCAGGTTTCACATATTCACAAATGAGCTATGGCCTTCTACTTTATTCTTTGACAAAATTTAGTCTGGAGAAATTAGGAGAGTGTTAAGTAACTTTACATCAGTATCAAAATTACTAAAAAGAGTTACTTCTCTTCTGAATCTACACCAGATTGAAATGAAACAAGTAAAAATGATTACACTCACTAATGCATCTCTACAGTTCTCTATGAAACTGCAATTTTTAAAGAACAAGGATATTGTTTTTGTTTGTTTGCTTGTTCATTTGTTTAAATGTCCACATTCTTGGAAGCTGTCACTGGTTTCAATTCTTTATTTTGTTTGGTTCAATGCACTTCATTACAACTGATGTCCTTCTTTTCTCAACACTTGATTCCATCATTTAATTGATGCTTACTTCTAAACTTCCATCTAAAAATAAGTGCAATTGCGCATACCACAAGATGAATTTATAGTGAAGTATCCAGGTCCAATATGATCAGTCTGTGTTCATTCTTCATGCAGGTTGAACTACCATTACTGAGTTGATATATTTCAAAAAATTTTTCAAAAGGGAAGTTCTCACTATTTTCTTTCTTTTATGGATACGTTTTTGATGTTTTTCATGCACTTATGATAGCTTTTTTTCCATGGAGTTTGAATGTTTAATTTTTTTTTCTAGCAAAAGAATAAAGTAGCCCTAAGTAATGGTTGTCTTGGAATACAGGTGTTTCATTCCTGTATTTCCTAGAGTAGCACTGTCCAACAAAATTTATTTGGACTATGGATCCAAATTCATATAACTTACGTTCATATTATACAGCAATGCAGCCATTTACCATGTAAGGCTATTGAGCCCGTAAAATAGTTCCATATGACAAAGAAATAGAATATTCAACATTGTTTAATTTAATGCAGTTTAACTCTTTTGACTAGAAGCTCTTACACTGAATTGTGTTCGATGAAGAATATTTTCTATTTCATTGTGTCGTTCCTATTCAAAGCATGTCTTAAGTATTATAAAAGTTTTATTAATTGCGAGTTCCTCAGAATCAACCTATCTCCTATATAATCTGTACATGTATTCATTTATTAGGATTTCAGCAAATTATAAAGGAAGTTTTGAGTCAGACAAGGCAGTTGAGTCATGGGGGTTTTGAAAGCCCAGTGTGTAACGGTTTCATAAAATATGAAATATTTTATGGAAATATGAAAATATCATAGACCTCTGAACAAAAAGTGGGTGGTCCCCATCTTCACTCATCTAAAATTTTGCTACTTTAGGAATGCAGAAATCACTACAAACAGTTTTAACCAAACTTCCTCTGCCTAAATTTTATACAGCTTCCTGTCTCCATTCTTATATAAATCAAAACACTGAATACACAGCTCAACAACCCCCTAAAACTTCTTTTCTATTTTTCCCCAAATTGCTAGCAAGATTAGATCATAAATAAATCTAGATTTTCACTAACTCCATAGACATCCAGAAATATTTGATTTAGAAAATGTCTCCACATTCCATCTTTGAGGGCTCCTGATTCTAGGATATAATATCTCATTTATTCGTGTTAATTTAGAATTTAACTTTGCATAGCTTGAATGCCATAGAGACATAGGTTTTCATTTCCTATACAAAGCATTATTCTTTTCAGTAATAGTCACTTACTAACTTGAAATTCATTTGGACATTGGGGATGCAATTTTAAAAGTGTATTTTGAAGTTTTTACTTATTTTTATTCTTCAACAATTTCAGTATATAATATATACTGAATTTTGCTTATCTTTACCCCATAAACATTTCCCCCATTCTTCTTCCTAAGAAATACCACACTACTTTGATGTTCCTTTTTGGCCCTCATAGAGTTTAATTATGACTGCTTACATAACATTAAATAGAAAGATTGTTTACTGCAGAATGGGCAGTTTACCAGTGGCTAAACCACTGAAGAAAAGGATGCCCCTCCATAGCATTCATTTGCTGTCCATATTTTCTTTGTGGGTGATAGGGCCCATGAGGCCTTCCCTAGTTCTTGATGATGTGGACTAAGTGTTCACTCTTTCCAGTGAGGCATCCTCAAACCTGACATGATTGGTTATCCCCATTATGGTCATGGTATTATTGCTCCAGTGGCTATGCCTTGCTAGGGAGATGACTATGGTAATTTGTTGGGTCCACAACTCAGCAGGAGTACTGACGACCATTTTTTTTTCCCCAGCATCTTGCAGAATATCCAACTTTGAAATAGACATGCATGGCAAAAAAAAAAAAAAATATTGTCTTAATTATACATGTTAAAATACATAGTTATTTTTAAAAGATCATTGTACCAAATTGTCTTATATAAGGTAGGTAAAAATGAAAATTCACAGCGAAGAAATGTACTTTTCTATCAGTCTTTCCCCTCATTCAGGAAATAAACCGATACAGGCGGAGAATCTGGGACGAATGCCAGGGTGCCCTGGCTCCCTGTAGAGTCAGCAAACAAGTCATTTTGCTGATTGGGTATAATTTCTGTCATCTTACACTTCTATATGACATTTTAGTTAGAAGTCCAGGGCAAATTTGGCTAATTGATCCTGGTCCAATCATATAATTTGAAATTTTGCATTCATTCATAGTCCATTATATAGTTACTGCAAGCTCACTTTGGCATGGTATTCTGAGATTAGCCATGCTTCCATAGCATATCCTACTTGAGTGTCATAACTGGGTATTTCATACTGAAAATGGTAGCTCAATGAAGAATTGTGTAAAGCTAGATGCTTACTGGTGAGTGATTATAAATTATAATATATACTATATTAGTATTTCAAACTATTATGTGATCTTTCCTTCTTATTTTCTCTTCTATTTTTCTCCCTCATGCTCGGTCACTCACTATTCAGGTAAATATGCCTATTTTCTGTGAGTTTGGTCTTTCATCTAAAATAGGCAAAATTGTTAAAGACAAAGAATATGAAGAAGCCATTGGCGTTAAAAAGTAGATACCATGAAAGTTATTTTTCCAATGTTGTTGCATTAAATGTTTCTCTTTCATACTGTTTCTTAATTTTGACAAATAACAATAATATTCCTTACATAAAATAAATAATAATGGTTTGGGGAGAATGAATGGAATTCCTGAAAACAATGGTCAATCATTACTTTAAATTCATTTTTTTGATAATTGAAGGCATATTTTTATTATACATAGTTGTTCCACAAAACCACTTTTTCGTCAACATTTATTCTTGTTTTTCTTCAAATGCTATCCCAAAAGTCCCCTATACCTTCCCTCTGCCCTGCTCCCCTACCCACCCACTCCTACTTCTTGGCCCTGGCATTCCTCTGTACTGGGCATACAAAGTTTGCAAGACCAAGGGGGCTCTCTTCCCAATGATGACCAGCTGGGCCATCTTCTGCTACATATGCAGCTAGAGACACGGGCTCTGGTGGTACTGGTTAGTTAACATTGTTGTTCCACCTATAGGGTTGCAGACCCCTTCAGCTCCTTAGATACTTTCTCTAGCTCCTCCATTGGGGGCCCTGTGTTCCATCCAATAGATGACTGTGAGCATCCACTTCTGTGTTTGCCAGGCACTGGCATAGCCTCACAAGAGACAGCTATATCAGGGTACTTTCAGCAAAATCTTGCCGGCATATGCAATAATGTCTGTATTCGGTGGCTTATTATGGGTTGTATCCCCAGGTGGGTTACAACCACTCTGGAAATCAGTCTGGCGGTTCCTCAGATAATTCAACATAGTACTATTGGAAGATCCAGCAATATCTCTCCTGGGCTTATACCCAGAAGATGTCCCAAATGGTAATAAGGACACATGTTCCACTATGCTCATAGCATTCTTATTTATAATAGACAGAAGCTGGAAAGAACCCAGATGCCCCTCAACAAAGGAATGGATACAGAAAATGTGGTACATTCACACAATGGAGTACTACTCAGCTATTAAAAACAATGAATTTATGAAATTCTTAGGCAAATGGATGTATCTGGAGGATATCATCCCCAGTGAGGTAACCCAATCACAAA
This sequence comes from Mus musculus, assembly GCF_000001635.26. Lineage (NCBI taxonomy): Eukaryota > Metazoa > Chordata > Mammalia > Rodentia > Muridae > Mus > Mus musculus. The sequence continues at coordinate 28,833,454 of NC_000081.6, read as the reverse complement.
AGAACTCACTTGATATGCACTCACTGATAAGTGGATATTTGCCCAGAAACTTAGAATACCCAAGATACAATTTGCAAAACACAAGAAAATCTAGAAGAAGGAAGACCAAAGTTTGGATACTTCATTCCTACTTTAAATTCTTGTGAAAAAGTAACCTGTAACTCCAGCATCGGTACCATCATCTGTGTACACTTATTCTCCACAATGTTCTCAGTGACAGAACTTTCTTTAAAATTTGTGGTCCTCCATTCCAACTTGATGAAATTGTTTTTCTTTCTTTGTGCAAGTTTTCTGTGCTGGAATATACATTTTAAACTGGTACTGAGAAACTCTATTTTACAAAAATTAAATCCATGAATCAAACTATTGTCCTAATCAAATGGTATCACCATAATTCAAGGCTTAGAAATCAGGATTCTTAGAAAGCAAGAGCTATGAGTCAAGTATTCTGATATTCATTAGTGTGGGGAAAAACAATCCCTTCCATTCCTAAAACATTGCATGGGCGATGAGAAATGCCTACACAACATAATGGCTAATTTTGACTCCCCAGGACCTATATAAAAGCTAACAGAGTTCTGTAAATCTTTAATCTTGGGAGGTGGTTCTATCAAAATAGGTGGAGAAAGCTGTTCAGCTTGTCTAGCCAATCAATATGGCCGAGAAACTCTGTCTCTTTCCACTAAAGGAAAAGTAATACAAAGACACTCCATATTGAACTTGGGAATCCACATTCTTTCTTTCTTACTACAGAGATATTTGCTCAGCCATGTTAATTGCTGCTCTATTTATAATAGCTAGACACTAGAAGGAGCCTCAATGACTATCAATAGATGAATGGAAAAAGTAAATGTGGTACATTTATACCATGGAATATTACTCATTTAAAAAAAATGAAATTATAAAATCGGCTAGTAAATGAGTGGAGCCAGAAAACAATCACTCTCAATGAGGTAATGCATATTCAAAAAGAAAAATATGGTACGTATTTGGTAGTATGTGGATGTTAACTGTTAAGTCTTCTATAAACAGGGTTTGTTGCAAATAGCTACAGAGTTTAGGTATAGAGCAAGGCACAAAGAATGAATGAAGGATCTCCCTAGAAAAGGGAAACAGAATAGATTATCATTGATGGACTGGGAAAGGTGGCCACAATCAAAAGATAAAACAGGAAGGGGGAGGGGAAAAGGGAGGGAAGGGGAAAATGAAGGGATGATGAGCTAAACCTAAGGGAATGGTTAAGGCCACTATGGAAATATACAGCAGCAGAAGTATTTTAAAAATATATCTAAGCTACCTGGGCTCCCAGCACTGTAAGACACAACATCCCCAACCCTAACCCAGTAGCTACCTCAAATTGGCCAAAGCTCCAAAGGAAAAATCACTTTTCTTCAGTGGAGTCTAACTGAAGGGCAGGCCCCATGGAATGCATTACATAGACAGTACAAAGTGAACTCAGTGGGATTTTTGCAGGGTTTTTGTTTCATAGTGCTCAGTAGGGAAATTCTTTCCCCTTATATGTCTTTTGCTTACATATTTATTTTTCTGATTTGGTGCTTTTGGGGGAATTTTGTGTGTATGAATGTGTATGTCTCTGCATCTGTTTCTTGTGAATTTTCTTTGGTTCATTTTTCCTGTTCCTTTATTTCGTGTATTCTGGTTTGTTTTTATATTATTGTATCATCATCATCGTCATCATCATCATCATATGCTTGTCTGTTTACTAATGAGAGAAAGAAAGAGTAGAGATTTTGTATGAAGAGAATTGGGGAGAATCCGTGATGAGTTCAGGAGAGAAAACAGAAATCACAATTATTTGTGGTATGAAAGATATTTATTTTCAACTATAAATGAGTACATAAAAATAAAATCACACACACAAACACACACAAATACCTGAAAACATATATGCAGCAAACATTATACAGACTGTACAGTTCATATCTAAAAATATATATGTATATACATGATTTCATGTAACAGCAATTAACAGAAAAAGGAGGACATGAATTTGAAAGATGGAAAAGTGGGAATATGGGACAGTTTAAAGACAGGAAAGGGAGAGGGGTAAATGATATAATATTATAATGCAAAAAATTAAAATATTTTTAAAGACTTTCAATTTTTTTTTCTTTTTAATATTTTTATTACGTATTTTCCTCAATTACATTTCCAATGCTATCCCAAAAGTCCCCCATACCTTTCCCCCCACTTCCCTACCAACCCATTCCCATTTTTTGGGCCCTGGCTTTCCCCTGTACTGGGGCATATAAAGTTTGTGTGTCCAATGGGCCTCTCTTTCCAGTGATGGCCGACTAGGCCATCCTTTGATACATATGCAGCTAGAGTCAAGAGCTCCGGGGTACTGGTTAGTTCATAATGTTGTTCCACCTATAGGGTTGCCAATCCCTTTAGCTCCTTGGATACTTTCTCTAGCTCCTCCATTGGGAGCCCTTGGATCCATCCACTAGCTGACTGTGAGCATCCACTTCTGTGTTTCCTAAGCCCCGGCAAAGTTTCACAAGAGACAACTATATCTGGGTCCTTTCAGCAAAATCTTGCTAGTGTATACAATGGTGTCAGCGTTTGGAAGCTGATTTTGGTGTGAATCCCTGGATATGGCAGTCTCTAGATGGTCCATCCTTTCGTCACAGCTCCAAACTTTGTCTCTGTAACTCCTTCCATGGGTGTTTTGTTCCCAATTCTAAGAAGTGGCACACTGTCCACACTTTGGTCTTCATTCTTCTTGAGTTTTATGCATTTAGCAAATTGTATCTTATATCTTGGGTATCCTAAGTTTTGGACTAATATCCACTTATCAGTGAGTACATATTGTGTGAGTTCCTCTGTGTTTGTGTTACCTCACTCAGGATGATACCCTCCAGGTCCATCCACTTGCCTAGGAATTTCATAAATTCATTCTTTTTAATAGCTGAGTGCTACTCCATTGTGTAAATGTACCACATTTTCTGTATCCATTCCTCTGTTGAGGGACATCTGGGTTCTTTCCAGCTTCTGGCTATTATAAATAAGGCTGCTATGAACATAGTGGAGCATGTGTCTTTCTTACTGATTGGGACATCTTCTGGATATATGCCCAGAAGAGGTATTGCTGGATCCTCCGGTAGTATTATGTCCAATTTTCTAAGGAACCGCCAGACTGATTTCCAGAGTGGTTGTACAAGCTTGCAATCACACCAACAATGGAGGAGTGTTCCTCTTTCTCCACATCCTCGCCAGCATCTGCTGTCACCTGAATTTTTGATCTTAGCCATTTTGACTGGTGTGAGGTGGAATCTTAGGGTTGTTTTGATTTGCATTTCCCTGATGATTAAGGATGTTGAATAGTTTTTCAAGTGCTTCTCTGCCATTCGGTATTCCTCAGGTGAGAATTCTTTGTTCAGTTCTGAGCCCCATTTTTTAATGGGGTTATTTGATTTTCTGGAGTCCACCTTTTGAGTTCTTTATATATATTGGATATTAGTCCCCTATCTGATTTAAGATAGGTAAAGATCCTTTCCCAATCTGTTGGTGGTCTTTTTGTCATATTGACAGTGTCTTTTGCCTTGCAGAAGCTTTTCAATTTCATGAGGTCCTATTTGTCAATTCTAGATCTTACAGCACTAGCCATTGCTGTTCTATTCAGGATTTTTTCCCATGTGCCCATATCTTCAAGGCTTTTCCCCCCTTTTTCCTCTATAAGTTTCAGTGTCTCTGGTTTTATGTGAAGTTCCTTGATCTACTTAGGTTTGATCTTAGTACAAGGAGATAGGAATGGATCGATTCGCATTCTTCTACATGATAACAACCAGTTGTGCCAGCACCATTTGTTGAAAATGCCATCTTTCTTCCACTGGATGGATTTAGCTCCCTTGTCGAAGATCAAGTGACCATAGATGTGTGGGTTCATTTCTGGGTCTTCAATTCTATTCCATTGGTCTACTTGTCTGTCAGTATACCAGTACCATGCAGTTTTTATCACAATTGCTCTGTAGTAAAGCTTTAGGTTAGGCATGGTAATTCCACCAGAGGTTCTTTTATCCTTGAGAAGAGTTTTTGCTATCCTAGGTTTTTTATTATTCCAGATGATTTTGCAGATTGCTCTTTCTAATTCGTTGAAGAATTGAGTTGGAATTTTGATGGGGATTGCATTGAATCTGTAGATTGCTTTTGGCAAGATAGCCATTTTTACAATGTTGATCCTGCCAATCCATGAGCATGGGAGATCTTTCCATCTTCTGAGATCTTCTTTAATTTCTTTCTTCAGAGACTTGAAGTTTTTATCATACAGATATTTCACTTCCTTAGTTAGGGTCACGCCAAGATATTTTATATTATTTGTGACTATTGAGAAGGTTGTTGTTTCCCTAATTTCTTTCTCAGCCTGTTTATCCTTTGTGTAGAAAAAGGCCATTGACTTCTTCGAGTTAATTTTATATCCAGCTACTTCACTGAAGCTGTTTATCAGGTTTAGGGGTTCTCAGGTGGAATTTTTAGGGTCACTTATATATACCATCATTATCATCTGCAAAAAAGTGATATTTTGACTTCATCTTTTCCAAATTATATCCCATTGATCTCCTTTTGTTGTCGAATTGCTCTGGTTAGGACTTCAAGTACAATGATGAATAGGTATGGAGAGAGTGGACAGCCTTCTCTAGTCCCTGATTTTAGTGGGATTGCTTCCAGCTTCTCTCCATTTACTTTGATGTTGGCTACTGGTTTGCTCTAGATTGCTTTTATCATGGTTAGCTATGGGCCTTGAATTCCTGATCTTTCCAAGACTTTTATCATGAATGGGTGTTGGATCTTGTCGAATGCTATTTCTGCATCTAAGGAGATGATCATGTGGTTTTTGTCTTTGAGTTTGTTTATATAATGGATAATGTTGATGGATTTCCATATATTAAACCATCCCTGCATCCCTGGAATAAAACCTACTTGGACAGGATGGATGATTTCTTTAATGTGTTCTTGGATTCGGTTAGCGAGAATTTTATTGAGTATTTTTGCATTTATATTCATAAGGGAAATTGGTCTGAAGTTCTCTATCTTTGTTGGATCTTTCTGTGGTTTAGGTATCAGAGTAATTGTGGCTTCATAGAATGAGTTGGATAGAGTTCCTTCTACTTCTATTATGTGGAATAGTTTGTGCAAAACTGGAATTAGATCTTCTTTGAAGATCTGGTAGAACTCTTCACTAAACCCACCTGGACCTGGGCTTCTTTTTGGCTGGGAGACTATTAATGACTGCTTCTATTTCTTTAGGGAATATGGGACTGTTTAGATCATTAACTTGATCCTGATTTAACTTTGGTACCTGGTATCTGTCTAGAAATTTGTCCATTTCGTCCAGGTTTTCCAGTTTTGTTGAGTATAGACTTTTGTAGAAGGATCTGATGGTGTTTTGGATTTCTTCAGGATCTGTTGTTATGACTCCCTTTTCATTTCTGATTTTGTTAATTAGGATGTTGTCCCTGTGCCCTCTAGTGAGTCTAGCTAAGGGTTTGTCTATCTTGTTGATTTTCTAAAAGAACCAACTCCTCGTTTGGTTAATTCTTTGAATAGTTCTTCTTGTTTCCACTTGGTTGATTTCACCCCTGAGTTTGATTATTTCCTGCCTTCTACTACTCTTGGGTGAATTTTCTTCCTTTTTTTCTAGAGCTTTTAGATGTGTTGTGAAGCTGCTAGTGTGTGTTCTTTCCAGTTTCTTCTTGGAGGCACTCAGAGCTGTGAGTTTCCCTTTTAGAAATGCTTTCATTGTGTCCCATAGGTTTGGGTATGTTGTGGCTTCATTTTCATTAATCTCTAAAAAGTCTTTAATTTCTTTCTTTATTCCTTCCTTGACCAAGGTATCATTGAGAAGAGTGTTGTTCAGTTTCCACGTGAATGTTGGCTTTCCATTATTTATATTGTTATTGAAGATCAGCCTTAGGCCATGGTGGTCTGATAGGATGCATGGGACAATTTCAATATTTTTGTATCTGTTGAGGCCTGTTTTGTGTCCAATTATATAGTCAATTTTGGAGAAGGTACCATGAGGTTCTGAGAAGAAGGTATATCCTTTTGTTTTAGGATAAAATGTTCTGTAGATATCTGTCAGGTCCATTTGTTTCATCACTTCTGTTAGTTTCACTGTGTCCCTGTTTAGTTTCTGTTTCCACGATCTGTCCATTGATGAAAGTGGTGTGTTGAAGTCTCCCACTATTATTGTGTGAGGTGCAATGTGTGCTTTGAGCTTTAATAAAGTGTCTTTAATGAATGTGGCTGCCCTTGCATTTGGAGCATAGATATTCAGAATTGAGAGTTCCTCTTGGAGGATTTTAACTTTGATGCGTATGGAGTGTCCCTCCTTGTCTTTTTTGATAACTTTGGGTTGGAAGTCGATTTTATCCGATATTAGAATGGCTACTCCAGCTTGTTTCTTCAGACCATTTGCTTGGAAAATTGTTTTCCAGCCTTTCACTCTGAGGTAGTTTCTGTCTTTTTCCCAGAGATGGGTTTCCTGTAAGCAGCAGAATGTTGGGTTCTGTTTGTGTAGCCTGTCTGTTAGTCTATGTCTTTTTATTGGTGAATTGAGTCCATTAATATTAAGAGATATTAAGGAAAAGTAATTGTTGCTTCCTTTTATTTTTGTTGTTAGAGTTGGCATTCTGTTCTTGTGGCTGTCTTCTTTTTGGTTTTTTGAGGGATTACTTTCTTGCTTTTTCTAGGGCATGATTTCCGTCCTTGCATTGGTTTTTTTTTTCTGTTATTATCCTTTGAAGGGCTGGATTCATGGAGAGATAATGTGTGAATTTGGTTTTGTCGTGGAATACTTTGGTTTCTCCATCTATGGTAATTGAGAGTTTGGCCGGGTATAGTAGCCTCGGCTGGCATTTGTGTTCTCTTAGTGTCTGTATAATATCTGTCCAGGCTCTTCTGGCTTTCATAGTCTCTGGTGAAAAGTCTGGTGTAATTCTGATAGGCCTGCCTTTATATGTTACTTGACCTTTCTCCCTTACTGCTTTTAATATTCTATCTTTATTTAGTGCATTTGTTGTTCTGATTACTATGTGTCGGGAGGAATTTCTTTTCTAGTCCAGTCTATTTGGAGTTCTGTAGGCTTCTTGTATGTTCATGGGTATCTCTTTCTTTAGGTTTGGGAAGTTTTCTTCTATAATTTCATTGAAGATGTTTGCTGGCCCTTTAAGTTTAAAATCTTCATTCTCATCCACTCCTATTATCTGTAGGTTTGGTCTTCTTATTGTGTCCTGTATTTCCTGGATGTTTTGAGTTAGGATCCTTTTGTGTTTTGTATTTTCTTTGATTGTTGTGCCGATGTTCTCTATGGAATCTTCCGCACCTGAGATTCTCTTTTCCATCTCTTGTATTCTGTTGCTGATGCTTGCATCTATGGTTCCAGATTTCTTTCCTAGGGTTTCTATCTCCAGCGTTGCCTCACTTTGGGTTTTCTTTATTGTGTCTACTTCCCTTTTTAGGTCTAGTATGGTCTTGTTCATTTCTATCACCTGTTTGGATGTGTTTTCCTCTCTTTCTTTAAGGATTTGTAACTCTTTAGCAGTGTTCTCCTGTATTTCTTTAAGTGAGTTATTAAAGTCCTTCTTGATGTCCTCTACCATGATCATGAGATATGCTTTTAAATCCTGGTCTAGCTTTTTGGTTGTGTTAGGGTGCTCTGATGATGGTGAGTGGTCTTGATTTCTGTTAGTAGGATTCTTACCTTTGCCTTTTGCCAACTGGTAATCTCTGGAGCTGTACAGAATACACTTGGTGGGGTCCTGGAACCAAGATGTCTGCTGCAGATACTCAGGCAATGCTCTCTCTGGCCGGGCAGACGCCTTTTCTCTGGCCGGGAAAGTGACCTGATGCAGAATACTCTCAGCTGGGTCCGGAACTAAGATGTCTGCTGCCGATCGACTTCCAAATTTTAAAAAATAAAAAGCTAGGCCATGTACTTGTGGAATGGAAACACATTTGATTATTCTGAGACTCATTTTCCTCATGTGTGAGGTGAAAACAATAGATGATTCAAATTGCTTTTAATAACAATGAAGTAAATAGATTTCCTATAACAATTAAATATGATTCTTTAGAACATGGCACATCAGTGGTGACTGGGTTCGTCTGCCTCCTTCTCCTGTCACCTCAACTTGTTTGTTGGTTTTCTCTATTTTAAGCCTATACCATCACCTTAATTCTCATAGAAATTGCTTTCTATTTATTTCTCTTCTGAAACAGTCCTGGTAAGATTGAGGTTGGCATTTTCCTGGGTGTGTGTAATTTTCACTGTCCAGCCAATTAACAGACACATGCAATAGTGTGTAAATATGCTTGAAGTTTTGTGGTGGGAGCTCTGACAGTAGAGGCTGAGTGTAATTCTTCTCTCAAAATGCAACAATCAGTTTGTGTGTGTGTGTGTGTGTGTGTGTGTGTGTGTGTGTGTGTGTGTGCATGTTTGTGTGCGTGTCAGTATGTATATGCATGTAATGTTGTGTATGTGTGTGTATGTATGTGTTTGTTAGTGTTTATGTTTGTATGTGTCTATGTGTGTTTTTGGGTCTGTCTGTCAAGGGACACAGTGTCTGTTTATTTTACAAGTAAGTGGAACTTGGTTGCCCTTCATGCATGAAGCATTTTATAGAGCGACATTAAGTCCCAGGGTATAGTTTGAGAACAAACTCTTTAACCTTCCTTTAGAGTGAGACCCCTGTCAGGTAAAGGGAGGCTGGGAATCATGAGTATATAGGACAGTAGATAGCTAGGAGAATAATTGGTCAGGGAAGACCAAATCTCTTAGCTCCAGGTCACTAGTTCTAAGATACATCAAGCCAGCAGTGCTCAAAGGTGTTCAGCCTCTCAGAGGTTTGTTTTGCATTTTTCTGCTGAGCAGAAGGTTTATGTCAGAAAAGCATCTCCACAAAGGACAGCCTCAGAACTGAAACCACATTCAGCCAATATAGTGAAGAAGCTTCACTTCATCAGTAGAGGCCAGCAGTCATGGTCACAGTAAACATAGTACATATAATTTTATGCTGCAAATGAAGTGTGGAACCATGCAGAATGATCAAGTGTTTATAATCCAGAAACAGGTAAAATAAATCAGTCTGTTTAACGATGGCATTGCTATTAAATATTTTATGCTATCTCTTATTTTTTTTATAATACCAGATGTTAAGTTGCATAACAAAACCCCTCATTGTCCACATTTTTCAAATACTGTATGGAGTGTGTTCAGTTTTAAACACTCTCACTACCAGATGTAACTCTTCCTCCCTGAGTCATTTTTTTTTTTTTTATGGGAAGAACAGTGGGGGTTTGTTTCTCTCACGTTGGCCTCCACATATATTTATAAGATGCATGCTGTTTTAGTGTTTGAGCAACCATCACTTCTAGACAGAGGTATCTTAAGCAACAAAATGTAAAATAGAGGTCCCCTTCACGTGGAAACATCTTGGTGGCAAGGCATTGTCACAGGTTGGATCTGAAGTTCCTCAACTGGCTACTCCTGTGTTTGAATACTTGATCACCAGTTGGTGGCAGTATTTTGGGAATTTGTAGAGCATTCAGGACAGGGGAGGTAGCTAATGGGGCTCATGATGAGCTACCTCCCCTGTCCTAAATGCTCTACAAATTTGGCTTTGAGGATTGTGCCTCTTTTCCTGAATGCTTGTTCTGTGTTTCTGCCCACTGTAATATGAAAAAACATGAAATGTCATGATCTCAGCACCATGGACAGAGCCTCTTGCTTTGTCTGGACTTCTAAATCATAAGGGACTCTACCATCTGAAGAGGTGAGACAAAAGAAAACTGCCGTACCTTAAGCTGCTCTGTTGGTTGTCTGGCCACAGCAATAGGGAGTGTAACTTTAAATTTCAGAGCAAACCTGACAGGTATATTTCGGTTTTAATGTCTGCTTAGCAGCTGCTATCTAGAAGGCCAAACTTAGGTAAGTTGCCACAACTTCTCCAAATTGTTTTCTTTTACATGTCGTCATGAAAACGTCAGTTTAAAGGATTGTTGTCAGCAAATAAAATAATATCCACAAAAGATTGCCCTCATCATGAATCAGTAGCTTTAGGAGATGAGCAAGATGTTGATTTGCTTTAATACACCAGCCATGTGATCATCTATCCACTCCTTATAACTATTTAAATCTCAAGTATAAAGGGTAAGTGTAGTTTTTTTTTTCAGAAAACAAAAAGCAAATCTCCTAATCTTTCATTAGTAGATTAAAATAAAAATTAAATGTTTATCTTGAGTCTTGATCATTCATTAATCCAATTAAATATGTTACTAATTATCACTTGGCCTGGGGATTTTTACATGATATTTGTAAAATATCATTTGTTTTTACATGATAGATTCTATTAGCACATAAAGTAATAGAATCATCTCCTCTCTTAACACAAAATATAAGTTGAATAAGACACACACTGTAACTCTGTGGGAGTAGTTCTTTATTTTTAATCAGTTTATCAGTGTTTTCATTGGAATGAATGACAAGCACAATAAGCACATACATTTCACTCACTTTAGCAACAACTAAAAGGACAAATGGAAACATCTTTATGTAGCAGGTAGGGCAGGCTACATGTAGATACTTGCTTACTTCCCAGGACCAAAGGTGGAACTGTCCTAACACTTGGCCTCAATGGACTATTTAACAAAATTGTATTTAATATGCTTTGTGAAAAACTAATATAGAGGACGGTTTCTATCTTTAAACCATCTAAATATTTGTAATTATTAATGAAAATAACTCATTAGAATGTTCTTCTTTCTGCATTGTGTTTCCGTTACAATGGCTGTTAGTATTAATTTATTCCACGATCTAAGTAGATCCATCTTACAGAAGGAGGTATTGTAGCTTAATTGCCTTACACTGAATTATTCAGTTAATTAAGAAAACGATCCATAATTTTACATCTCAAATTATGTACTACTCAAATTATATAATGAATATAAGAACACAGCTTTACTAATGACAAGCTGATTTTATAGAACAGAGACTATGATTATGTCTCATCTGACAAGTAATCCCGATATATCTTGACAAGGACATCACCAATAATAAATGTATGCTCTCATAGTTTTCCTGCCTACAAATACATTTTTAAAAACAATATAGAACATTTTCCTTGGCAACATCCTTGATGCTTTAGTATCAAGTTATAAATCATATAGGAAGTTGGCAGAGTGACATTATTAAAGTACTTGTGCAGTATGCAAAAGGAGCATAACATCCAGACAATCCTTGAAACTACAGAAATAATTTTGTTGCCTAAGTTTGCATTTTCCTAATTCCAGGAAAGCTGTGTGTACTGTGGGAGATGCTCATAGTCAATATCGGAACACTGAGTTCATTGTCAGCCAAGGACTCAGATCCACATGTATGCTTCTCTTCCATACATGGTGGATTCATTTCAGCTAATTAGCAATGCTTTATTTTTAGAAATCAGATTTAATTGCTAATATAAATCCATTGAACAAAATAATCTATATTCACCAATTACATGAAAGACTCTATTTCAGACTTTTAAAAACATTCAAAAATGAACTAGATAAAAGCTGTTGGGTCTTGACATTTTCTTCCTTTAAAGAAAAGAAGTTCAAGAGAATTAGTTCAAGAAAGAGGGTTACCTTGATCAGGAGAGAAGTTGCTGTCTCAAGACAAATAAACAAATTCATTGGTCAAATCTAGTTGTATGATATCATTCTTGGTTGACATCTTTTGAGTTTTGTCACAGAGGAGGTTGATATGTTTCTTTTCTAACTAACAAAATGAAAGAGAAAAATCTGCTAAAGTTCCACTGCTCCTGTTAAATCATAAGCCATGAAAACATTGAAACTTTAGTTTCATGATACCTAGATATCCTTCCACATTTTCCATATATTCTGATAAGAAAACATATGACCTTTGGGTTGAACAAATACTCCACTATTCAGTACTCCAAGTCCAAATGATGCAGCCAGATAAAAACTTTATACCAACTTCAGGTTGACCCAGTACAGCGTGGTGAGGCCCAGATGTTTATACACACCCGTGTGTGCGCACACACACACTGATGTTTATATGTATACATATACACATACGTGTGTGTATGTGTGTAGATATAGACATAGACATAGACATAGACATAGACATAGACATAGACATAGACATAGACATAGCTATAGATAGAGATAGAGATAGAGATAGAGATAATCAGTAGATGAACTTATTGTGTAACATCAGTGGATCAGTTACCATGTAACTAAAAATACAGAGAGTTGTACCTATCTAGAAAGCTATCTGAATGCTTTCTATTAGTTATAAGAATAATTAAGATAGTTAACATTTATATAGGACAGTTGGTAACCTGCTGTTCATGGGGAAGGAGAAGAGATTGAATATTATCTTAACGCTAGTGATGGAATATAGCTCACAGTATTGTATAGGTAGAAATGTTCTTTAGACCAATTCCTCAGAATTTATAATATAAGCCAATATGCTCAGACAAACAAGAAAATGATATGGTTTCTGTGAGTCTCTTGCAATATCTTAGCCAAGAAAGTTTAACTTTTCCTCAGAAAACACAACGTTGTGAACGTGAAACATTCATGGAGAATTGTCTCTCAAAACATCCCATCCTTCATAAAAAGACTCTTCTAAGATGCCTTTGTTCACTATTTTTTTGCCCACATATTGCCCTGCAATATTCAGCTATGCATAAACATAACACACATATAAGGTGACAAGGGTATCGGTAAAAGTCAGTGAGTGAAGAACAGTTGTTGAAACCAACAGCAAGAGTTGTATTGATTCGCTGAACCACTACGTATTCGAATCATCTGCAAAACTCTATCCAAATTTAGTGTGAGTGAAACAAACTCTTCCTTGATTAATGAATATTCATTTGGATTTCCTGTTATTTGCAATAGGCAGTACTACTGAATCATGGGTAACATTTCTAGAGACAGTGCATAGATGAATGCAGACAGTATAATATTCTGAGCAAACTTGGGCAAGGTATATCACAGTGAGTATATTCCCTCCCGGATCACTTATAGCATGGTCAATTTTAAATTCCACATAATTTAATCTTCATAAGGTTTGGGGACCCATGGATTTCTTAATTTCATAATGAAGGCATTATAAGTTTACCTAGACTAGGTTGTAGCACTTTCAGGAATGCATGATGTACAAACGTGCATTCTCCTCTTTTGAGCATTCTAATACGAACAGATACCTACTTTTCCTTTATACTTTGCACAAATGAAAGACTATATGTCATCAAACCATAACCAATGTTCTCAGTTTTATTATAGCAAGTTCAGTTTAATTATTTTCTTTGTCCATGGTGTGCTCATATGCGATTTCTTTTGTTTTGAGCAACAGTTTAGCTATGTGATTAATTTGTCACTTTAAATTTTCCTCATATAGATAATTAAATGGTTACCTGAAGACAAATCTTTACTCTGTGGTTGGAATGCCAGGATGGAGGTGAATATATGTGTAGGGTAATAGATTCTGTGACCTCATTCAGCCATTCTTTGTCCTTCACACAGAGAAATCTGGTGGTTATATGCACAGAGTGGAATGTTAAATAATCAAAATATTCATTCCATTGCTAGATAATTTGATTTCCTATAGGCAAAATTGAATTTTGACATGTATCTTTGTAGTATATAGAAGCTTTCCAAATTCCACTAGGCAAATGGTCACACATTTAATTTCTCTGTAATGTATCAAATTGTCAGTGAAACATGATAATTAATCCCCTCAAGGAATGCATGTGCTATGTACACAGTGCAGGTTAGGCAATCACTGGAAATCTCATTTGCTCAGATATACAATGATTGTGGTCTCACAAATAATAAATGAGTTATAAATTCACAAAGGTTGGCTGTTGGCTGTCTAAATTATCAGGCTACTTGCCATGAATAATTTCTCTCAAATGTTCCTTTTTTAGTTTCTATTGTGAACCAATGATTTATAAGCCATAAAGCATATATAAGAAAGTGAAATTAATGTTTTACTTCAGTTTTACAGGATCTTGGCTTAGTACTTGCTACATAAACTAGAATGATCTCACCTCACAGAGATATACCTGCCTCTCTCTCAAGTGTTTGGTTAATGGTGCGTGACAAGAAACCCAACAACGTTTCTGATTTTTAACAAAAACATAAATAACAATTTCCAGTTATTTTAAGATAATTTACAGTATGTAGATTTAACACATATAGAACAAACATGATATACATGAAGAGGCCTTGGTTTAAACCCTAATCTATGTAAAATGTGTGCACAGAAGCCTAGTAGAGAAATACTTACAACAGATGTTCCATATAATACTTGTTCATTCTGTCGTCATAAGTAATGAGAATTTAAAACTGAAGTACTAACCTTGGTCTGGTGTTTTGTTTCGTTATTGTGAAACATTTTCCCTAAGGAATTCACTTATGTAGAAACATTGAAAATGGGAAACTATTTTAAAGCAATTTTTTGTTTTGAACATTTGTGTTTGTTTTTTTCACCAAACTCGAAGCAAAGGCATTTCAAAAGTCACTGTTTAAACTCTAATAGGTGCAGCCAGATTCAGAAACACATTCCACAAAAATTTCAGTTTCATTTAAATTGTCTTCCAATAAAGTCTGACTTTTATGTACATTTAATATATTGTTTAGCCAAAAATGACAAACACACCTGAAAATACCTCACATAGTAATGAGGGCATGCTGTGTACAACAACTTCAGAGCTTGTGGTCACAAACACCTGAGAAAGAAGAGCAACAGCAGAATCTATTTGAATGTGCCCCAGAAAATGTGTACACTGAATGTCTTTGAGATGTCTCAGCAGAATTAGGTTGACATACAATTTATAAGATATCAATGGGTTTTTGATCAAATCCGGTGCCTCTGATCAAATTCTCACATTTCTTCTCCTTTTCAACTTCATGTGCTCTCAAAAAAAAATGCTGAACTCACTACTTAATGTTGCCTGTTTATGTGTAGTATAAGACCATCATCTATTAGATCATGGGTAGCCTTTCATGTAACATTACTGAAGAATACTTAGTGTGTGTGTGTGTGTGTGTGTGTGTGTGTGTGTGTGTGTGTGTGTAAGTGAGTGAAAGCCATGGCACATGTGGAGGTCCAAGTACAACTTGGGTGAGTTATTCTCTCTTTCTTCTATGTGGATCTCATGGATAAAAGTTGGGTCATCATATTGGTTGGCAGGCAGATTTACTTGTTGAGCCATACAATTGGTTCTAAACTCTTGCTCAAGGAATCAATTCATCTTTGCAGTTAACAGTGCCACCCTCCAGGACTCTTGGCAAAGCACCAGCTAATAGAGAATTCAATGGTATGCTTGCTAGCTTATTGTCAAACTGACACAAGTCAAAGTTGTCTAAAAAGAGGCAAGAGCAACTGAGAATGTCCCTCCATAAGACTGACTATTAGAAAGTCTGTTAGAGCATTTTCTTAATTAGTGACTGGTGAATGAGGGTCCCATGCATTGTGGTTAGTACTATGTTGGATAGATGGGTGTTTTGGGTGCATAAGGAAGCAGGGAGAGCAAGCCACTAGGAGAAATCAAACAAGCATCACTCCCCCATGGCTTCTGGTTAAGTTCCTGCCTTCTTTCTGTCTTTAGTTCCAGGCATGTACTCCTTCACCTTTGGACTGTGATGTGAAAGTATAAGTAAGTGAAGTTGCTCTTTGTCATGCTGGTTGATCACAGCAATAGAAACCCTAAGATAAGTGATCTCTCTGGCACCCATGTTCCATGGAAATGCAGAATGTAATTAAAGTACAAGCTATAATTTCTGCCATTCTCTTTTCTTTGGAAGCTTTTTATTTTTTCTCATTTAACTTTTATCTCAACTTTACCCTAAATCATTTAACATTTTGTTTTACCTGCATTAATATCTTAAAACATGAATATTATACCAGGGTCCGTTCATTCTTGTAGGACTTAAAGAAAAGCCTATGGATGTCTCACCAACATGACTGCTAAGCATGAGCTCAACAAGAATAGTTGCATGGGCAGGAGAAAATCTGAGATGCCTCAAGCCTACAGAAACTACAGGCAACTAAGGAATTCTGGGAGCAGGAATGATAATCATCTACAACTAGACTAGACTTCTACAAGTAACAAGTAGACTGGACTGTATGTATTTATTTATGAATAAACACACACACACACACACACACACACACACACACACACACACACATGTATATACAATTAATGAAAAAAGCCATGGTTCTGAAAGAGATCAAGGTTTATTATATGTAAGGGATTGGATAGAGGAAAGGGAAGAGGTAAGTAATGTGATTATATTATGATATCAAAATATCAAATAAATAGTGTTTTAAAGCAGAAAGCATTCCTGGGCCATTAGGTGACCCCCAGCGAGCAACAGGGTTGCCATGACTCAGGTTGGTTGTCTTCTCTTACTGGGAGAAGTCATGTTCTCCTGCTAGTAGATAATGTCCCTACATTACCTTGGGAAGGATTTAATTTTCTCAATATAAAATAGAATGACACCACTTTTTTCTATTATTAATTTAACCCTCATTAGTGTTCTCTTTGAATTTGGAATATGAAGAATTTGAGGCTTTTACAGCCTGTAACTTTTAACACCAACCACACAAAACAAATTTGTTGGTTGATGTTCTACAAGACTAACTATGCAAAATCAGTAGGTCTTGCCTACATTTCTTTACCTTGTAAATTCTTGACAGTTACACCCTGTTCCCCTTTCCCACTCCTTCCCCATCATTACTCAGTGTATGGCGTATAAACATACTTTAACATGTCTTTCTCCTTTAACTAAACTTGAGCTATCAGACTCAGGCCATGCCACTTTGCTGGGTCTAGTGTTAAATCATCATTTACTCACCACGTGTCTTCAATCACTGAAGAGAAAGGGTGTAACATTGAGTCCTGACAGATGGAAAGAGCTGGGTTGTCACACACATAATTCAGATAGCAAGGTCAAATGCTCTGGCAAGATATGAGTGTTGCTATGACCATATTCTTGTGATTGGACTTTTCCACTTTGGAATCTTCACTTTGATCAACACTTGTTTTATTTTGAGGGGTTTGAACCATTCTGGAGGTAATACATAAACCTAACCAGCTTTGATTTATTAAAAGAAAAAAAAAAGGCAACTTAGTTTACTCTGTCCCGAAAGTATTACTTTAGGAATTCTTACATTATGTAGCAGCTCTATAAATCCACAATTTTCTTTCTGTTTTTGAGTTATAAGAGATTATTTGAGTTTTAAGTGAGTTATAGTGTTTAAAATTTCACATTATTGTTTGATATAAAATATATTGTTGAAACCAAGAGGCAGTTCCAATGGTAAAACGAAGCAAGGTATTTTATTTCTTTGTTTCAAGGTTAAAGTATTCTGTGAAGTAGATATTTGCATTTATTTTCATGAACACAATTCTGGAATAAATTACTGCATATCTACGAAGTACAGATGTGATTCCTGGCTTCAAAGGGTTTTAAAAATGCTTCTCTAGGAGCAAATAAATTGTACTTATTTTACACATTATTATTTCAAACAGAGCATTGAATGAAGCATTCCTTCCAAAGTTTTATAATTTAATGTTATTATACTTATTGGGAATATAATTTTAGTCTTCACAGAGCAGTTAATAATTCTATCAAGAAAGAACTAATTTCTACATTTTATTTAAACCACTTAGTTTCCATCATTGAAAGTTCATCTCATGAAAGGCCATCATCAGATAGTTGAAAGCAAGTGTATAGCTATTCAATTATAATATGTCACCACTCTTAAAGGACACATTCAAAGGACAGGGTTTTTTTTTCACTTAAAAATCAGCACATTTAACGAGTCAGTGTCTGTATTAAATTCTCTATTCAAGATTCTCTAGCTCTAAAATAGGTAACAATGTAAAATATCAAGACTTCTCCCTAGCTCATGGAGCTACATTAGAAATGGAAAAATGGGCCTCTTTAGAGTAGCCAGGTGAGTAGTTGAATGTAAAATGTATTCTCCTGGCACCTGTGTTTGAACCCACATGATAGCGCTATTTTAGAAGTTTTAAAGAACTTTGGACCCAGAGAATGTTTGAAACCTATCTATATCACCATAGAAACACGACTTGGAGATTATAACCTAGTCTCTTCTTCCATTGCTGCTGCCTGTTTTTTTTTTCTTTTTTAAAAACTTATTTTATTTATTTACATTTTGAATGTTATCCTCCTTCCCAGGTTCTGCTCCAAAAATCCCCTTTCTCCTCTCCCTCCCTGTGTCTCTATGAGGGTGCTCCCCCACCCACCTACCCACTCCTGCCTCTATGCCCTAGCGTTACCCTATCCTAGGTCATCAAGCCTCCACAGGACCAAGAGACACACCACCCTGTGATGCCTGATAAGGCAATCCCCTGCTACATACCTAGCTTGATCCATGGGTCCCACTCCCACCTCCATGCCCCGTATACTCTTTGGTTGGTTGTTTAGTCCCTGGAAGCTTTGGGGGAAGAGGCCTGGTTGGTGAGCCATGTGCAAAGCTAAATCTTTCATCCATTCGTTGTTTCTGCCAGGCAGTTAGGCATAGCAATGAGAAGAGAAACAAATATTCTCAGAAAGAGTGGAAGGAAAAATATATTGGCTTTCAATATCAAATCTTTACCAAGCTTTTTTTAGTTTCTCATTCTCTTCAGTTAAATCGCCTGCACTGCTGTTCTTCTTTAATGTTCACCATGCTATTTCAATTTTCATTATTAATTTAGTGAGAGAATAAAAATAAGAACTGTATAAGGACAGGGTTGTTTTGTATAAAAAATTAAAAATAAAAATACTTTGGTGATGGTAGCAGAAAAGACTGTGAGGCAGAGAGCAGCACTGATGAACATGATGAAGAACAGTTGTGTGACTGGTAGAAAGTCCTTAGGAGAAGATGGCATTAAGTTAGAACACCAGGCACTTGTCTATGTAATTAAAGAGGTTAAATTAATAAGTAAGTGTGAAATAAATTCCCCATTAACTTTATTTTACAAACTTCCTGTTAAGTATAGCCTAAAGATCTATGGATAAACTAATTAATTTCTATAGTTCTTTAATTTAATTTGCATTACAAGTTAAATATCTTTTATTTTCCAAACAATATGGAAAAAGCAAAAGACACCGAAGTTGGATGCCAACATTATGAACATTTACATAACCATTTTTATTATAGAATGGGGGCACTGGGGAGATTTTCATGCTTACCTTTTCTCCCCACAATGTCTCTAACATTTTCACTCTTTGCTCTTTGTTAAATTCATCATGTATTTTTCTTTGTTTTTTATATGTATATGTATGTGTACATGTATATACCTGTGTTTGTGCATATAAACACATAAATGCAACCTTGTCAGTCTGTTTATTGCTGCTTGTATGTATATGATTTCTATCTAGACCACTGGGCATTGGATAATCAATTGATTAGCTCAACTGTTGAGCAAAAGGTTGTCTAATTCTGATGTTCTTAGCGTTCTTTATTTGCCTGCAGTTCTTTGGGGATAAAACCTTGTAAGATTTCCTTCTTCACGTTATTTGTCAAAAAGTGAGTATTTCAAGAAGCATCAACACACAGAGAGAAACAAATTTGAAGTAAATATGTAAACTGATGATCTAGCTCTGAACCACTTCTTAGAAATGTAGCTACATTTGTAAGGACTGACTACATTACAACCTTTGCTATCCTAATCTACAATGTAAAAATGTCTAAGTGAGTACTGGTAATGTTGAAGAAAGAAGAAGGAAAGAAGGAAAGAAGGAAAGAAAGAAAGAAAGAAAGAAAGAAAGAAAGAAAGAAAGAAGAAAGAGAGAGAAAGAGAGAGAGAAAGAAGGAAGAAAAGAGAAGAAAAAAGAAAAGAAAAGAAAGAAGAGAAGAGAAGAGAAGAGAAGAGAAAGAAGGAAGAAAGGAAGGAATGAAGAATTTTGTCAAATTCTCTAACCCACCCTCCATCCCTATTAAATATACTACATTAAGTCTTAGCTATAACATTGAGACAACTGAAGGAGATTGAAGGGATCCAAATAGGAAAGAAAGAAATCAAATTATCCTTACTTGCAAATGATAGGATTTTATGCACAAAAGACTCTAAAGATTCCATCAGAAATCTTCTATAACTGATATTTTTTGTCAGCAAAGTAGCAGATACACACACACACACAAACACACACACACACACACACACACACACACACACACACACACACACTAGCTGTCCTATATACAAATGGCAAACAGAATGAGAAAGGTATCAGGGAAACAGTACTTACATAGTGGTCCCAAAAATACATCAGGAGGAACAACCAAGTGACAGACTTGGAAAACAAAACATTAAGACATTGAAGAAATAAACTGAAGACATCAGAATATGAAAATATCTCCCATGCTCATGGATATGTAGGATTGATACTAAGAAAACAACCAACATACAAAAATCAATCTACATATTTAATGTAATCTCTATCAAAATTACAACACAGTTCTTCACAGAAATTGAAAAAAATAGCTTTATATGGAAACACACACACACATATACACCTACAAGTGTGTGTGGGGGCACACTGGCATGTGATAATTCTGAATAGTATAAGAATGACTATATCCCCATATAAATTGTGCTTACAGAGGTACCATAATAAAACCAGCATGTTACTGACATTAAAAGAGATGAGATGACCAGTGGAATCAAAGACCCAGAGATAAATCTACCCATGGGCACCTCATTTTTTACAAAGAAGCTAAAATTTCACACTGAAGGAAAATCACTCTCTTCAAATGGTCCAGATCAGACAGGAGAACAGCATGTAGGTGATAATTCACACAGAGCTCCGCATTTGAAAAACATGCAGAGAGTAGGAGATTTTTGAGCACTCTGGACTAAATAGAGTGTCTTTATCAAACTGTCCTTTCAAACCTCAGGAATCTATGAATAAGAGGAGGAGGAAAGATTGTGAGATCCAGAGGGGATGGCTTACGCCAAGGAACAGTATTTTTCAGACTTAGTAAGGCTAATATACATATAAGCTCAAATAGACTGTGTCAACAACCACAGGTACAAACCAGACAAATTCCAACATGGAGAAGAGGAAGTAGACTTAACCACTCCCACTCCCATCCCTCTCCCTTCCCTGCTTACTAAGTGGTTACTTTTCGTTGTTGTTGTTTCCTTCTGTTTTTGGTTGAGAACAACAGAGAATATGAATTTGGGTGAATAGGGAAGTGGGAGAATCTTATCACTTTAGGGGGAGTGTGTTATTTACATGAAACTGGCCCTCATAGGCTCGTAGATTTAAATACTTGGTCATTAGGGAGTGGCACTATGCAATCAATTAGGAGGTGTGGCCTTGTTGAAGGATATGTGTCACTGGCAGTGGGATTTGAGATTTCAAAGGCCCCATTCCAAGTCCAGAGCCTCTTTCTTCCTGTTGCCTAAGGATCCAGATGTAGAATTCTTGGTGACTTCTAAAGCACCATGTCTGCCTACATGCCATTATGCTCCCTGCCATGATGATAATGAACTAAACCTCAGAAATGGTAAGCAGCCGTATTTAAATGCTTTCTTTTATTAGCATTGTCATGGTCATGGTGTCTCTCTACAGCAATAGAACACTGACCAGTACAGACAGGCACAAGAATATGATCAAAATATATTTTGAATAAAAAATTTTCATCCTTCCATATATGAGAACATCTGATTAGTTATTTGAGAGTGTAGAGATTGGTTCAACATGGTACAAACATCTTTTCATTACACTTCCTTTTGTGTTTCAGTAATTGTTTCCAGAAAAAGTCATTCCTGTAGAGTCAAAAACTAATACAAGCATCAAAATGTGCAGTAACTATTGCAATATTTTTTTTAACTAAATGATTTTACTGGTTCCAAGTAAATGCAGGATGTTAAAATTTTTACAAAAGGAAGATGCTAGATTCACATATTCATGGCATTAAAAACTGTCCTGAGAAGTCTTCGGATAAAAGCATTCAATTATCCCCTTGCAAAAGAGTTTCTAACACAGGGGATATCCAGAAAATATGCACATGGTTGAGTCTCCATTGTGAACATCTCAATAAGGAATTCAGGTACTGTTGTTCCTTCACTTCATGATTACCCAAATAAATTTAGATTATTTAGTAAAAGCATCAGCTGTCAAGTTGGTAAAACAGTCAAGAGTTTTAAGGCATGTGGAATAACTGGAAATCTACCTTTGAATTCTTTCCTCATTGCCTGGATTTCTAGATAAGATAGAAGATCTACTCTGAGACCACCAACTCTAGTCAACAAAAATTTACACATTTTTGAAAGGTATTTTTTAATCTTAGAAGTCATCCAGTGATTCTAAAAAGCCATTAGGTATAAGTAGTGGTTGTTCCAATCCTAGCCTTCAGGCAGGTTAATGGCTGATATTATTTATCCATATTTTTGAGGCTCCTTCATTCTCAGTACATGAGGGAAATTATAAGGACTATAAATAAGACTATAAATTGGCTGAAACAATTTGAGCTCTTCTTGGAGAGTAAGAATGCTAAGACATCTAGTGGTCTCTTTAATAATGAGACCTTTCACCCAGCAAACAGGTAGACTGAGAAGGATGCATTTCAAGACTAAAAACTGGGCAGAAAACAGAAGAAGTGAAAATTAAGCTAGCAAACCAACTAGTCTTGATCAAATGACATCTAGCAAAGGGAATGCCACTTAAGTAATAACAGCATTGGTTTTGGAAATGTTTTGCCTATGGTGATAAAGACTTAATATACAGAAAGCTTCCATATGTGCTGAAGTGGATTATGATTGACACATATAGGCATTTATATGTATCTATATCTATATGCACATGCATACATTATTTTCAAAAATGTGATACTTAAGCACTATCATCTTAAAATTCCTAACTCCTATTTGGCAAAGCTGTGATCTTAATATTTATACCAAATGCAGATTTTGGAGTCAAATAGAAAATAAACTTGATTTAGCATGTTTTAATATAGTATATTAAAAGTATGCTCTTTTAAAAAGATAAGACATGTTTAGAACATAACTAAATCTATTGACATAACACTTAGAGTACTGTCTCAAGTGTATTGCTATAGTTTTTGTTGTTACAGAAAGGTTTACGTCTAATGGGTTCAACACTCATGGAACTTGGACTCTGAAAGATGATCTCTGAGTTTCTCAGTCCATTTTGTTTATTTATTTTGCAATGTACCAAGTTCAATTCACAATATTTAGAGATTATAAGAGAAATGCAATTTATGTCACAACTAATTCATTAATATTAGAAACATGTTGTAAGAGAACTCCATTAAAATAACCAAGAGGATAGCTCATTTGTGGCAAATTATATAATTTCATTATATTACCAGTACAGATTGTTAGGAGGGTATTAATTTTCATACGCATATTGTAGGATTTGTAAATTGAAGTCAAAATATGTTGCGTTTGCAGTTTTAAAGAGCATCTGAAATTAAGCTAGAAGGAAAATGCTCTATAAAAGTGTAATTTTATGCAAATATAGGCAGAATCTAATACTTGGCCATCCATAGAACAGTAATGATATCAAAGTCTAGACAGACTCTATTGGAGAACTCTGAGGAAGGGTAAATATATATGGACCCATCTTATTCCCTAAAATTCCATAAATAAATGAGGGTTTCTTGCCTGAAGATCATCATCATTGTATGACATAGTTGTTCAATCTTTGTCTATTCCTCTTGTAGGGAAGATAAAGGTATAAATGTAGGAAAAAACTTCAGTTTATAAATTATTGAGAAGAGTCAACTGTATCAGGCTCCTGTTAGCAAGCACTTCTTGGCATCTGCTGTAGTGTCTGAGTTTGGCATCTGTAGGTGGGATGGATCTCCAGGTGGGGCAGTCTCTGGATGGCCTTTCCTTCAGTCTCTGCTCCAGACTTTGGCTCTGTATTTCTTTCCTTGAGTATTTTGTTTCCCTTTCTAAAAAGAACTGAAGCATCCACTCTTTGGTCTTCCTTGTTCTTGAGCTTCATGTGGTCTGTGAATTGTATCTTGGGTATTCTGAGATTTTGGGCTAATATCCACTTATCTGTGAGTACATACCAGGTGTGCTCTTTTGTGACTGCATTACCTTGATCAGAATGACATTTTCTAATTCCAACCATTTGCCTAAGAATTTCATGAATTCATTGCTTTTAATAGCTGAGTAGTACTCGATTGTATAAATGTACCACATTTTCTGTTTCAATTCCTCTGTTGAAGGACATCTGGGTTGTTTCCAGGTTCTTGTTATTATAAATAAAGCTCCTATGAACATAGTAGTGCATGTAATATTGCTATATGTTGAAACATCTTTTGGGTCTATGCCCAGGAGTGGTATATCTGGGTCCTCAGGTAACACTATGTCCAATTTTCTGAGGAACCATCAGACTGATTTCCAGAGTGGTTGTATCAGATTGCAGTCCCCCCAATAATGGAGGAGTGTTCCCCTTTCTCCACATCCTTACCAGCATCACCTGCTGTCACCTGAGTTTTTGATCTCAGCCTTTCTGACTGGTGATATAGATGTCTCTAGAGAGGCTCTGCCAGAGCCTGACAAAACAGAGGCAGATGCTTGTAGCCAACTATTGGAGTGAGCATGGGGTCTCCAATGGAGGAGTTAGAAAAAAGACTGAAGTAGCTGAAGGGATTTGCGACTCATAGGAAGAACAACAATATAAACCAACCAGACCTCCCCCCACCCCTCCCAGAGCTCACAGGGACTAAAGCACCAACCAAAGAGTACACTTGGAGGGACCCTGGCTCCAGCCACATATGGAGCAGAGGATGGCCTTGTTGGACATTAATTGGAGGAGAGGCCTTTGGTCTTGTGATGATTCAATGCCTCAGTGTAGGAGAATGCCAGTGTGGCAAGGTAGGAGTGGGCGGATGGGGTGGGGGAGGGAGGATGGGATAGGGGGTTTTCCAAGGGGAAACCTGGAAAGGCAATAACATTTGAAATGTAAATAAATAAAATATCCAATAAAAATTATGGGTAAACCAAAGTAATGATATGAATATATATATTTTTCTTATTCACTTAATTTGGGTTCCATCTAATTCACACTGACAAATCAACAATCATTGATAAATTAGATAATGTAGATAATTGTATTCATTGTAAACCATATTTACCTCAGGATAGAAATATAGCAATAAGAATATTCACTAGAAAATACATAGTAGAGATCTTTCATGATAAACACAAAGATATACAATTCTGACCAATGTTTTGTGGATACTGAGGTAGTGTTAACCCTAGAGTTTGCTGCGGGTTTTTACTATTTTCCTCGTATGAAGCTCAGATTCTGTATCCACTGAGGAGCAGCCCCTGCCTCAATTCCTTAGGTCTGGAAAACCCCAGTCAACTTTCTCTTTCAGGTTTGTCTAGATGCATGCATGCATGCACGCGTGTGCGCGTGCACACACACACACACACACACACACACACACACACACACACACAGCTAATCTCAGCACTCAGGAAACTGAAGCAGGAAGATTGTTATGAGTGTGAGACCATCTTAAGCTACTTAAGAAATTCTAGGCAAGCCTGGCTGCAATTGACTATACTTCATATCATGATATTATTGGGCTAGAGACTGTACTGGAACATTACCTGTGGGATTTTTTATACCTGTGCCTTTATGATCATTTTTATATTTCCTACGTGTTTATGTTGTTTGTTTTTTCCTCAGAAAATGGGACATAGTTATACCAGAAGATCCAGCACTACCTCTCCTGGGCATATAACCAGAAGATGTTCCATCTGGTAATAAGGACACATGCTCCACTATGTTCATAGCAGCCTTATTTATAATAGCCAGAAGCCGGAAAGAACCCAGATGTCCCTCAACAGAGGAATGGATACAGAAAATGTGGTACATTTACACAATGGAGTACTACTCGGATATTAAAAACAATCAATTCATAAAATTCTTAGACAAATGGATGGAATCTGGAGGATATCATCCTAAGTGAAGTAACCCAATTGCAAAAGAACGCACATGATATGCACTCACTGATAAGTGAATATTAGCACAGAAGCTCAAAATACCCAAGATACAATTTTCAAAACACTTGTAATTTACTTTTTACACTCCATATTCCATTCCTTGCTCCTCCCCATCCACCATCTGACTGCTCACATCCCACATTTCTGCCCCCCATCCCAACCCCATCTCCACATGGGTGGCCCCACCGCCATCCCACCTGACCTCTAAACTCCCTGAGGCCTCCAGTCCCTTGAGGGTTAGGTGCTTCATCTCTGAATGAACACAGACCTGTAAATCCTATAATGTATGTGTGTTGAGGGCCTCATATCAGCTGGTGTATGCTGCCTGTTTGGTGGTCCAGTGTTTGAGAGTTATCAGGGGTCCAAATTAGTTGAGACTGCTGGTCCTCCTACAGGGTTGCCCTCCTCCTCAGCTTCTTTCAGCCTTCCTTAGTTCAACAACAGGGGTCAGCTGTTTCTGTCTATTGGTTGGGTGCAAATAACTGCATCTGACTCTTTCAGCTGCTTGTTGGGTCTTTCAGCGGGCAGTCATGATAGATCCCTTTTTGTGAGCATTCTATAGCCTCAGTAATAGTGTCAGGCCTTGGGACCTCCCCTTGAGCTGGATCCACTTTAGGCCTGTTGCTGGACCTTCTTTTTCTCAAGCGCCACTCCATTTCCATTCCTGTAATTCTTTCAGAACGAAACAATTATGGGTCAGAGGTATGAATGTGTGATGGCAACCCCATCCCTCACTTGATGTCCTGTCTTCCTGCTGGAGGTGGGCTCTATAAGTTCTCTCTCTCTACTGTCAGGCATTTCATCAAAGGTCCTTCCCTTTGAGTCCTGGGAGTCTCTTACTTCCAGGGTCTCTGGTGCATTCTGGGGTTTCCCCCCAACCTCCTATTTCCTGAGGTTGCCTGTTTACATTCTTCAAAAGTCTCAACAAACTGAGGTGCCCAGGTGAGGAGTTCCTCAGTCCCATTTGGGAGATTGAAGAAAGCAATCACAAGTGGGGAGGGAAGAAAGGAGGGAGGGACTTGGAAGGGAACGTGCAGGGGGTGGGGGCGGATTGGGGGGGTAGAGGGGAACTTGATCTGGTATGGGGTGAGGGAAAAGGACTGAAGTCCTGAGGACCAGCAGAAGGAAAGAATCCATTCTTTTAATGCCAAAGTTTCTAAAGTATTGAAAACTGCAATCTTACCCAATGAAAGAACAGTTGCTTACCACACTGCATTTTAGTACAGAGACCTCTGTATGTCACCTAAGACCCTTTGCCTGGAGACTGATATAAGTTAAGACTTTAGTTGTTTTTCTGGGGGCAGAAAATCAATGCGTTTTCTATGTGTGGTAAAGAGAATAATCAAAATCAGGAAATAAGGGTGTTTTAGGAAGTTCATTTTTCCATTCATCTATTATCTACAACTAACATTCTTGGGAAATGTCTTATCCCTGTGTAATAAGCCCCTACCATAACATTGGTTGTGTGAGGAGTGGGCTGAAGTGTATGTGAGACTACAGGGTGTAATCTTTTGAGTTGGTTGGGATTCTTTGTGTCTGTTCTTCCCAAAGCTGTAAAGGATCTAATGTTGAACTCTCCTTGTGGGATCTGAATTGTCCACCAGCTGACACTTGTGTATACTAAAACAGAAAGGGAGCGTACATGTTCACATTCTGTTTTTAACTTCTTAAGACTAAATAGTAAATCACTTAGTCTTACACTGCCAACTGGATGGACATAAAAACATAGTCTCTGTCGATAAATTTAAATATTAGACCAGGCTTAGGATCAAAAAGAAATTGGGCCTAAATTACAAGATTTCACACATTTCCTCACAATAACCCATCAAGTTAACATATTAACATTAGCAAGGCACATCAATAAAAGTGATTAATACTGATACTTTCTACTTCATAGTCTTGCATAAGTTACATGAATTGCTTTGTATTGTTCTTTCTACTTTTTATTTCTAGAATACTTTCTATTGTTCTTCCTGTGGGTTGCATAATGGACAACTTTTTTGGTTACATTTACTGCCCTGTTACATTCCTTAAGCTCCAGTTATCAGTGTGTCCCTCAAACCTTTCAAAACACTGGTAAACAGTTTTCTTTTCACTCCCTCCGTAATTCTGCATTTTCTAGAATATCATAAAATTGAAATACTTCAATATACAGATTTTACACTTGGCTTCTTAGATTTCACAATATGTATTTAAATAATATTTTATTAAATAAAATAATCTATAATTGCAAATGTAGAACAAGTCATTTTAAGATTAATGGTCATTATTTCTTTTTAAAATACTTTTGATATTTATTTTTTTATTTGTGTATGTGTCTGTCTGTCTAGCTGTGTGTGTGAGAGAAAGAGGGAGGGAGGAAGAGAGAGAGAATGAGAGAGAGACAGAGACAGAGAGACAGAGAGAGACAGAGAGAGAGACAGAGAGAGAGACAGAGAGAGACAGAGAGAGAGAGAGAGAGAGAGAGAGAGAGAGAGAGAGGGTGGGGGGAGGGAGAGAGAGAGAGAGAGAATCTCAGTCTTGAAGAAGAGTTCTGATGATCAGTTATGGTAATAAGTGATTTTCACACTGAGCCTTTGCCCTGGCACAGTGTATCAATAGTTAAGAATTTTTCCACCTCACACCAGTCAGAATGGCTAAGATCAAAAATTCAGGTGACAGCAGATGCTGGCGTGGATGTGGAGAAAGAGGAACACTCCTCCATTGTTGGTGGGATTGCAGGCTTGTACAACCACTCTGGAGATCAGTCTGGCGGTTCCTCAGAAAACTGGATATAGTACTAC
Organism: Mus musculus; assembly: GCF_000001635.26. Classification (NCBI taxonomy): domain Eukaryota; kingdom Metazoa; phylum Chordata; class Mammalia; order Rodentia; family Muridae; genus Mus; species Mus musculus. The sequence continues at coordinate 28,804,617 of NC_000081.6, read as the reverse complement.
CGGAGGATCCAGCAATACCTCTCCTGGGCATATATCCAGAAGATGCCCCAACTGGTAAGAAGGACACATGCTCCACTATGTTCATAGCAGCCTTATTTATAATAGCCAGAAGCTGGAAGGAACCCAGATGCCCCTCAACAGAGGAATGGATACAGAAGATGTGGTACATCTACACAATGGAGTACTACTCAGCTATTAAAAAGAATGAATTTATGAAATTCCTGGCCAAATGGATGGACCTGGAGGGCATCATCCTGAGTGAGGTAACACATTCACAAAGGAACTCACACAATATGTACTCACTGATAAGTGGATATTAGCCCAAAACCTAAGATACCCAAGATATAAGATACAATTTCCTAAACACATGAAACTCAAGAAAAATGAAGACTGAAGTGTGAACACTATGCCCCTCCTTAGAAGTGGGAGCAAAACACCCTTGGAAGGAGTTACAGAGACAAAGTTTGGAGCTGAGATAAAAGGATGGACCATGTAGACACTACCATATCCGGGGATCCATCCCATAATCAGCTTCCAAATGCTGACACCATTGCATACACTAGCAAGATTATGCTGAAAGGACCCTGATATAGCTGTCTCTTGTCAGAGTATGCCTGGGCCTAGCAAGCATAGAAGTGGATGCTCACAGTCGGCTATTGGATGGATCACATGGCCCCCAATGAAGGAGCTAGAGAAAGTACCAAAGAAGCTAAAGGGATCTGCAACACTATAGGTGGAACAACATTATGAACTAACCAGTACCCCGGAGCTCTTGACTCTAGCTGCATATGCATCAAAAGATGGCCTAGTCGGCCATCACTGGAAAGAGAGGCCCATTGGACACGCAAACTTTATATGCCCCAGTACAGGGGAACGCCAGGGCCATAAAAGGGGAGTGGGTGGGTAGGGGAGAGGGGGTGGGTGGCTATGGGGGACTTTTGGTATAGCATTGCAAATGTAAATGAGCGAAATACCTAATAAAAAATGGAAAAAAAAAAAAAAAAAAAAAAAAAAAAAAAAAAAAAAAAAGAATTTTTAGCTCAGTTTTGAAGTCAAAGGCTGTAAGAACATTTGTTCATCTCTATGTGCACTACCTCGACACCCATACATGTTTTGCTGCAGTATTTGTAAAGCCATTTTATTTGTGCATCACATTTGTCCCTAATGTGCTCATTTTTAATGCTTTTATTACATCTCACTTCATATTTCCATTCCTACTGATCATTTCCCTGGAGTACTTCTCATTATCTCTTGCAATATTTTAAAAGTCTCTCAGTTTAACTTCTTGGCTTTATATTCACTCTAAGATACCATTTCACTGATTCTCAGAATATTCCCTAGAATATAATTCTGGTCATGTCTTCTGTCTGAATATAAATCATTAATGATGCTCTACTCTGGACCAAATCATGTCTGGTGGTCTGACCTTAAGCCATTTCTACTCCTGCTTTCACTGGAAGTACTAAAGTACTTTCACTGAAGTCAGCTAAGGAGCTCTTTTCCCTGAATCTCACCTTCATTTCTTACCTTGGCTCATACATTGCTCCTCTACTCTCCACCTCCCTGTCTTCTTTATCCTTATTCTTGTGATTGTATCTGCAGCATTGATCCTATATGGCTGTGCACATCTGCAAATTCGTACATTGAGACCAAGTCTCAATGCAGTATTAAAAAGCCCAGGCATGGTCGAGGCATGAGGGCAGCATGCTCATGAATGTGATGAGGGCCATAATAAAACAGGTCCTGGGAATCTTGATAACCATTTTGAGCTCTATTTTTAGGCTTCCAACACAAAATGCCAACTAGAAACTAGCTCCCATCCTCAATAATCCTTCAAAACAGAAGCATAAAATAAACCCCTTTCTTTATTTACTCCTGCCTCAGAGACAAGAACTAATACAAATGCATGCAGTTGTAAAGGAGAGACACCATGACCAGATGATGCTATCAACCTTGAAAGGAGGCTGTCACTTAAAAAGGAAGGGAGCTGGAGAGGCTGGGGGTTAGAAAAACAGCAACAGTGAGCTGAAGGGAATAACATGGAAGGTTGATGCAGGTGGTGAACTGGAAGGCGTCCCTCAAGCAAATTTTGCAGAATAATGCATGTAGGTAATGCCTTAATTCCTGCAGGTTATAGAATGATCAAAATGGAAAATGAAAAGAAAAATAAAGATCTTTCGTTTAAAGGGCTTCAGTGTAAATAGAGGGGATGGGAAGTAACAGTTACAGTTACTGTGGTAACTGTACCTGATGATGCTTCTCTCTCCTAGGATGGAAAATCCCGGTCTGCAATTACATGAAAAAAAAAAAAAAAGAAAGGAAAGGAAAGGAAATGCCCCATTATAAACAAGAGGCCTGGGATACAAAGGTGTCTTAATGGTTAAGAGCATATACTGCTCTGGCCTAGGACCTGAGTTTGCCACATTTGTGTCCCAGTACCCACATTGGGTGGTTCATAACAGTCTGTGACTTCACTCATGGGTGTCAATGTTCTGGCCTCCATGGGCAACCACACTAACGTGTGCATGTTCTCACAGAGACTCAAGTACACATACATAATTAAGAAATAAAAACAGTTCATTTTTAGAAACAGTTGGCCTTTGTTATGAGAAAAAGCTATTAGCTCTTATAGACTGGAAACACAATACAGAAGTAAGTCTGAATTTTAAAAAAATCCAAAATCATACAAATTATTATATTTTTATGAATATTGTTGTATTTTTATTCTCTTACAAATCAGTTAAGATTTCTTCTGACCTAAGCACTTATTAGTCATTTAAGTTTCCAGTGATCCATACGGTGGAAAAAAATCATTTTGTTTCTTCCTAATTTTTTGAGCCCACCTTACTGAACTGTCATTTACATAGATCTCATGAGTTTTACTTTTCAATTTGGTGACTTGGGGCCAAGATATGTAGTTTGGGAATGACATGAAATATTCTCACCACTTTCAAACGTCTCTTTGAGCTCCTTGAAGTCAATCTCTCTATTCCCTGTTCAGAATAATAACCAATCTGCCTTTTCATTCTGTAATTTTCCTGTTACAGGATCTCATGTTTAAATCAAGTAGATTGTTTCATTTATCTGTCCTTGTGCACTTTGCATAGTGTTTGTAGGCATGAGCATTTTGAGTTGTCTGAAATAGCAAGCCATTGACAGGATACTGAGTGTTATATGCCCCCGAGGAGCTCAAGATTGAAGGATTTGTTTTACTTGCTTGTGCTGTGGTAGAAAATGGTGCAAAGTTTAACAAGTGAGAGCAGATTGAAACAAAACGGCAAATGGGAGTGTGTCTTTGAAGGTTCCTCCCCATGGCTCTTCGTCTTAGGGTTTCTATTGCCGTGAAGAGACCCATCATGACCACAGCAAGTTCAAACCTTTAATTGGATATGGTTTACAGTTGTTTCAGATGTTTAGTCCATTCTCATGGAGAAAACATGGTAGCATGCAGGAAGATAAGATGCTGAACAAGGAGCTGAGAGTTCTACTTCTTGATCCACAGGCAGCAGGAGATTGAGAGACACAGGCAAGACTTGAGATCCCAGTGCCCTTCCTTACTTACACACTTCCTCCAACAAAACCACACCTACTCCATCAAAGCCACACCTTCTAATAGTGTCTCTCCATATGGGTCAAGCATTCAAACACATGAGTCTGAGGGATCATTTCTATTCAAGCCAACAAAGCTCCCATCCTTTATCTCTGCTTCTTATCTACAATGAAGAAGAAAGACATTAAATAGAACATGTGTGAACACACACACACACACACACACACACACACTTCCTCCATTAAGTTGTGTTTCACACACATTTGTCACAGTCAAAATCACCTGACAAAATAGTTTACCCAATTCTCTAATTGCAAATTTGTTTCCAACCATTAATACCAACAAAGGGTGCACTAATGTTCAAGTTCACATTTTTGTGAGGACATACAGTCATTAATCTGTTGTTAACCATTTGTAAGCACAAATGTTATTCATATAGTGTCTAGTTTCTTAAGAAAGTAAAGACTACTCTTTAGTCATACCATTTTGCAGCATCCTATACATAATTTGTGATCATTGTTCTCTGTATCTGTCAACTCATAGTTTTGCCAGTCTTTATCATTTTAGCCATTACCATACAGCACAGTGGGGTTAATTCACATTTCTGTACGGGCTAATAACATGAGACAATTTTGCAAAAGACTATTTTTCATTTGTATTGCCTGCATTTGTAAAGTATTATAACTTTTTGCCAATTTTTTAACATAGTATAATGGTATAAATGTTTTTGTTACTGTTTTCCTTTTTACAATTTATCTATCTAAATAGTTTGAATATGTATTTTAAAATATAACCCAAGAATTTAATATATACATACATTTATAAATATAATTATTCATACTGTATATGAATAACTGAAGCTGACCTGATGGGTATAATCTAGAGACTACTATAATTACCCACATAAATATTAGATAAACCTCTATGTTCTCATTCTTGTAGATGCTCTCTTCAGTGGCGTTCATATTTACTAAACACCAGTAGACATGTGTTGTTTGCAGGAAAGCTGTCAGTCCTTAAAGCATGTCATATGTATGAGAACATTTGCTTCAAATACTTCCAATCTAAAAACCAATGGATTTTCTGTTAGATGGGATGGGACTCTAGGAGGCTCCCTTCTGCTCCTTACGGTTTGGTATTGTGTAATGTTTGCTAAGATTGTACTGCGACTCTTAATCATGCTGCTTAACTAGACTGGGCTTACATTCACAGAGGAGCAAAGCCTGTGGGTGTGACCGTGATGATGTTTCCAGAGGATCCACTGCCAATGGCCATGCAAGCATCTCCAGAACTGTGGTATCAGACTGGCTAGAAAGGAGAAAGTAAGCACCCAAGCGTATCTGATCATCTTCCTGGCTGGTACTATGGGGCCAGTCAGTCCCCTCAATCTCCTCTTCCACCACTGTAGGTGGTATCTCCTCAAACTTTAATACAAAACAAACCCATCCTCTGCTCATTTGCTTCATTCCTGCTATCTTGTCATAATAGCAAGAAGAACAACTACTACAATTACTGACCATAAAACACACATGTCACATCCCTAAAAAGGAGAGAGAAACAACCCACAGTGTTTGAACGCCTAATATGTATCTTTAATATTTAAATAAACTGCTAGTCTATGGTTATCTTTCCCTTCATCATTCTGCTGTTCAAAGATTCCCTACAAGTTGTATTTGTTTGTTTTTCTGTACTAATGTATTACTTATTACATATTTTTTGCCATAGCTAAAAATACATAGCTTCAAAAACAATTTGATATAAGAATTGTAAAATTCCCCACACCTCTGTGCTGCTCCCAACTTTGTGCTACCTTTTCTTGACATCTTCGGTTGATTGACAAGCTTCCCCTACAAATCCAGCCCACCTGGAAACAGTGTGACTTTATCTGAAAAAGAAAAAAAAAAGGAGTCTTGCAGCAGCAAGTGACCTTTTTATGTAAACCCCAAAGTTTGGAATTCAGTGCTATGTTAATAATGAATCATCAATACTAAGGAAGAAAGCACTCTGGTGAAGGATATTGGTCACGTGTAAGTGTGGTGCAGGTGTATGTAGGAAATCTCTATACCTTCTAACATATGCCTACCATAAAAAAAAGGACAGTTTTGAAAATTGAATTTGTATTATTTGGGTGAAGAGAATAGGTTACCATTGTTGCCTAGAAAGATGCCCTTCGTTGTCTAGCCTCTGCTGAACTCCTATGGTTCCTCAAAGAGATCATACTTCACAGTTGCCATGGTAATACTCTTTGACTAATTACCAAGAGGATGTGCAGAAATATTCTCTGCTCAGAAATTAATACATTGTGTCTAATTTCTGAGGGTGATAAGTGCCAATGTTATATAACAATGGTGCTTTACTTAGCTTGGAGAGTCACAGAAGAGATTGTTGTAGAAACTCCTCATTCTTGGCTGGGTTAAAGATCATATTTTCCCAAACCATCTCACCAAATATTCCTTAAAGTTAGGAATTGCTTTAGGTACAAACAAAAGTATATCTAAAGACATAAATAAAAATTCTCTTTAAGGGTCTGTAATGACTGAAGCTGACATGGGATAGTTATTTTTAAAGACAAGGTCAAATTATTGTATTTGGAGACATACAATATAAACCTACTGGTCAATATAAAACTATACTGTCATTCTGATGATGCAACATATCAAGGAAAGGGAGAGAAGAAATGTCAATCTGAGCGCTTAGTAATCTACATACACAAAGATAGGAGTCCAGTTAACTGAAGCAGCACTGAGTCTGCCAGATAGATGCTTGATGAGGTAGGAGGGTTTGTGTAGGAAAGAGTCAGATTTCTCGATGATCATAATTAGAAACTATTAAACATTTTTAATAAAGGAATATGATCTGAAAAAAGGTTAAAATTCTTACTCTGACTGTGGTATGGAGACAGCCAGCAGAGAAGATAGAAAGTAACAAAGGGGCAAATACAGCCATCAACTATGAAAATGTGAATTTGATTTGGAGGCTACTGAAGTAGCCAGAACCACAGAAAACAAGTATGTCGTGGGAAAAAAACAAACAAATAAACAAACATGTAAAACGCTAAACAAAGCTACATTTCCCTAGAACACCCATTCTAACTGTATCTTCACAGAGAACTGGGGACTGCCCAAGTGTTTGAATGCTTTCTTAAGCCTGTTGTGTGTCATTTTCGCTTGTAAGGTAATTAGGATATAATAAGTTTATTTTCTAGGAAAAAAAGAAGAAGAAAATACAGAAATCTATTACAAAAACATCAGGAGATAAATAAAAGACCAAGACATTCCGTGGATGGAGGGCTATTATTCAGAGGCATTGTTTAATTAAAAGACTTCTTAAAAATTGTTTTTAGAATCTCTCACACAAGTAATGTGTGTATGTTATCTCTAATGGTTCGCCCCTTCTCCCTTCCACATACTATTTTCTTTTTAACTATTATTGCTACAAACAGAGAGCAACCCAAGTTCATGATCCCAGGCCAGGTCACTATCATTTGCTAGAGAATATACATCTTTTCCTTATTCCATTAAAACAGAGTTGTTATTTAATGTCAACACTTGTCAAGGAGACAAGTGTTATGGATCAAATAAATAGATAAGAAAGATTTTATTCATAATTATTAAATATTAACCAAGACTATATTGCACAAATCTGTATTCATCAAAGATAAGAAAGTTACTTTTATTATTTTTACATTGCATATAAAATAAGTTTTCATTAGTATTTTTTTTCATACTGTCATCAAATAAGCAATCCCTGTTTCAAAGGAATAGAAAGCAAGGCTTCTTTTAGACCAAATGTGAGTGAGCATGGCTTGGGAACATATCTGTAAGTGTCCAGAAATATAATATTCCAATGTGCAAGTGGTTCCATGGAGTTTTATTGTAACAGAACAAAAAGAATTTTAAATCAATCCATCTAATACATACATTGGTGGGTACATCAAATAAGCGTGCAATAGCAAGATTGGGGAATCTATTGTATACTTTAGATGCTATCTGATGACATTTTTAGCTTTTTGTGCTGCTGGAATCTACTGGTCCATTAAGTTAATAGACTGTGAAAGGTTTTAATCTTTTAGCCATAGAATGTTAGGCCCAACATAAAAGTGGGCAAGAAATGGTTATTCATGGGACAAAAGCTAGCCCAAGGTAAGGTAACAACACTCTGGGTCTACAACATTCCAATATATACATCAACATGTACATATCAGTGAAGTCCTAATCTGTCGATTAGCACACACAACACACACACACACACACACACACACACACACACACACGTATTCCTCCCTTTTGTGTAATAAGTTAGCTTCCTTCTGCTTTCTGGCCACATAAATTCCATTACCCATACTTGAAACTCTCCCGGTTTTTCCTCCCCAACACACACACATACACCAATTTCCTAAATATACATTGTAAAGAAAAGAGTTTTTAAGAACTTGAGGATCAAATAGGAAAGTAACATAAGAGTTCTGTAGGAAAGAAGGTTAGCTTGATTAGGCCATCTGTTTGCTAAGTGGCACTTTAGAACCCTGCTCTCCCCGGAGACTGGCCACTGGAGACACTATCTTTCTGAATAATTATATTCTGAAGACATAGCTTCTAAGTCCTTGAGAGAAGCATTTCCTGGGTTGTAAAACTGACAAGAGGCTGAGAGAAAATTAACACCTCAAAGGAGCAGAGAAAAAATGTAATTACTAGTTTCCAAAGTGCTAAAGGAAACGAAAGTCAGAGTCTCGGGGCCACTAGATAAGCTGTCTAAAGACCAGACAGTCTGAGAGGGCCCTGTTCAAAGATCAAATGGGCTGAATGGAACATGGACACTGTTTCCCAAACTTGTGTTTATACCTGTTCTTCCTGAGCATGTTGTTGTGAAGATTAACAAAATGTGACAAAAAGCAAGAGCATGCACACAGTTATATTAATTTAATTTAATTCAAGTATGAACATGGGTGATAAGTATTGCTTTTGGCATTGGAATCCTGATTCAGGACAACATTTAACATATTAGTATTAGATCAACAGTACATACAGGGTTCATGTATAATCCTAAGCTCTTTTGTTTTATTCAATAATAATAGACAAGGTGAAATTTCCTAGATGTTTTCTATACACTTGAAGAGTATGCACAAGGAACCTTGGCCAACTGACAAGACAGAATATGAGCTAACTGCATACATAGATCATCACTAATTGAGTGTGAAGGTACATGCTAAAGAAGTAGAGCACACAATTTATTTGAAGGGGAGGTGAGGAAAGACAAAAGGAAAGTGGACATAGAGTAGTAGAACCATTGAGATCATCTAGGACAGAGTAGATGGTCAGCCTCCTCATGTAGTAGCATTCAGTACAGACTTATTTGAGGCAACTGTCAGTTAGCACCACCCCGTTTGGGTAACTTAACTGCCCAAGAGCTCTTGAGAGAAGTCATTAGGTAGTAAGAGTACTTCAAATAAAAACATTACTACTTAAGCTAAGCACATATTCTTGGTCACCAACTCCTTACAGTAGCTATGGGAGACCAATTAGTCAATTAGGTATAGGGATGAGAATCTAGGTCAACAGAAAAATGGTGTGTAAGGAGAGTTTATAATCATACTTTGCTTATTTAAACTGGTTAGGTCCTACTTCCCTTGTGCTATCGATGCTGCTGTCTAGAAAGTTACCAGTGACTTAGGACTTTTCATTTCCCAGACACAAAGAGTTATTACACAAGTATGAGAAAGACATGTCTGTTTGAGGAAACAGATATGGTGAGAGGGCCTCCCAATTCAGACAAGCATCTCCTGTAACCTAGGGTTTCTGACTGGGTGGCCCTTTAAAAATGGCCCCCTGTGTCAGTCACCTCATTTGAATTTAAGGAAGAAATAGTTGAAACCATTTCTATCTAAATCCCTTTTGAGTCATGACTTTCTACCAGGGTTTTTTTTCTGTTAACTGGGTTTAAGAAGATACATATTTTAATTTCAAGTTAATACAAGTCATGGACATTAGAAAAGCCACCACAGGAAGTAACCAGAATTAAATACCCAGCAAAAGATTTTTGACACGTCTATGAAATTTTAACAGAGTTCACTTTGAGAGAGTTTAGCCTTCCTGAATTAAGAGTGAATTCCTGACCAAATTATAAAAGTGGGTCATTCATTTTGATAAACCTCGGGGCAAGAGTTGATGAATTTCCTTTTTAATGGTCATACTAAGTGCAGTCTTGCTCTCTGCTCTACTTCATTTCACCAGTGAAGTAAGCACGTGTCTTAATTTCACCCAACCTGCTTGGCTTGCATTCTGTCTGGTCCTAGATTGTAAATCCTGTGCCTGGTGGAAGTAAGGATAGCTTTCCTGACCTCAGCTCCCCGATGTTAAACCCACAGCTGTGATTAGGTTATCACACATGACGTTTGAGCCTGGGAAAGGCAAAGATTCCTCTAGCTTTGGGAAAAGAGAAGATTGGAAATACAGGAAAGAACCTAGACATTGTTTGCCATCCCTGAGATGGTAAGAACCATGTGCAAAAGACAGTGAGTGGCTGAGAATGACACTTCACTTGTCAGCCTCTAAAAACACAGACATGTCAGACCTGTGGCTGCAGAGACTAAGTTCTGACAGTGACATGAATGATCTTCTAAGTGTAGCTTTACCTCTGAGAAGGCTGCAGGTAAAAGTTCACCCTGCTAACTGTTTTTTGTTATTTTTTTTTTATTCTGACTTTATAAGAACCTCATCAAGAACCTATCTGAGGCATCCTGGACTTCTGACTAACTCTGAGATAATAAATTCATTTCCATTTGAGATGCTAAGTTCATGGTATTTGTTAAGCTGAAATTTAAAAAGAAAAAGAATGCATAGCCAGAAACCTGAAGTATGATAGAGTAGCCTCATATTCACTGGGGATGTGCTCTGATATCCCCACCGAATGCTTACAGTCACAGCACATTGATGTACTGTGATGCATAGAGTGGCTTCTTTCTGTCGTATTTGAGTTGCCTGTTTCACTACTCTTGTTGCATCATAGCCACTACTAAGTAAAATAGGGATACCGTGAATCCTGTGAATCCGAGCACTCAAGTGCATACAATTGATTTTGTAACCTGTGACCGTAAGCAGCTCACCGGGTATGAATAGCAGGGATACACTGAACAGAGAAAGGATTCCTGTCTTGGGCAAGTTACAACAAGACAACATAAGATTTGATTAACTTACCCTGGGCCTACTGACTAAATGTTTCATTCAATGTTCTCAAATACTGGTAGACCACAGATAACAGACTTTTGAAAGTCAGGCCATTGACAGAGTGACATTTGGTAATTTCTTTCGATGAAGAATAAGCAAAGCAACATTCACAAAATAATATTTTGATATTGAAGAGGTCATGTCTTCAAAGAAACATTGAGTTACCATTGTTTGCATGTTTTATTCTGTTTCTGTAGATTTCACCTCTTATTTTCATATTATGCTATTAATATTTTTATCTTTTATTTTTAGTAAGATATAATGCGAGAATGAACATCTTAAGGGGGAAATCAATATACTAAGTTACAACTTGCAGCTCTTGGGTACTTTCTCTAGCTCCTACATTGGGGGCCCTGTGTTCCATCCTATAGATGACTGTGAGCATCCACTTCTGTATTTTCCAGGCACTGGCAAAGCCTCATAGGAGACAGCTATATCAGGGTCCTGTCAGCAATTCTTGCTGTCATATGCAATAGTGTCTGCGTTTGGTGGCTGACTATGGGAAGGACCCCCAGATGGGGTAGTCTTTGGATGGTCCATCCTTTCATCTTAGCTCCAAATTTTGTCTCTGCAGCTCCTTCCATGGATATTTTATTCCCTATTCTAGGGTAGAATGAAGTATCCATGAGTTTGTCTTCCTTCTTGATTTTCTTGTGTTTAGGAAGTTATATCTTTTGTATTCTGGGCTTCTGGGCTAATATTCACTTATCAGTGAGTGCATATCAAGTGACTTCTTTTGTGATTGGGTTACCTCACTCAGGATGATATCCTCCAGATACATCCATCCATTTGCCCAAGAATTTCATAAATTCATTGTTTTTAATAGCTGAGTAGTACTCCATTGTGTAAATGTACCACATTTTCTGTATCCATTCCTCTGTTGAGGAACATCTGGGTTCTTTCCAGCTTCTGGCTATTATATATAGGGCTGCTATGAACATAGTGGAGCATGTGTCCTTATTACCATCTTCTGGGTATATGCCCAGGAGAGGTATTGCTGGATCTACCAGTAGTATTATGTCCAGTTTTCTGAAGAACCGCCAGACTCATTTCCAGAGTGGTTGTACAAGCTATAGGATGGAACACAGGGCCCCCAATGTAGGAGTGAAAGTACCCAGAGCTGAAGGGGTCTGCAACCCTATAGGTGGAACAACAATATGAACTAATCAGTACCCCCAGAATTCATGTCTCTAGATGCATATGTAGCAAAAGATGGCCTAATTGGCCATCATTGGGAAGAGAGGCCCCTGGGTCTTGCAAACTTTATATGCCTCAGTACAGTGGAAAGCCAGGGCCAAGAAGTGGGAGTGAGTGGGTAGGGGAGCAGGGCAGTGGGAGGGTATAAGGGACTTTTGGGATAGCATTTGAAATGTAAATGAAAAAAATATCTAATAAAAAAAAAGAAAAAAGATACAACTTGCAACGATATCAATCTCTATGATATTACTGACTCTAGGACTTGATTTCGGCAGTTGGCAGTATCAAATTTGCATAATGTTCATGACAGAAGGTCAGGTCACAGCTCTCTCTAAAGTTGGCAGCCAGGAGATAGTGCACCAGGATTCAGAGCTCCTGGGTTCAAGGGTAGGCTGCGTGGAACTAAGTTCCAGTTTTACCAGCTATTTTCTTTGTAGCATTGATTGACATCTTTATGCTTTCTGGTACATTTCTTTTTCTGTAAAATTTGGAGAAATAATACCCACTTCACAGGAGTTATTAAGAAAATATATACTTATGGAGGCCTGTGGTGGTATGAGCCTTTAATCCCTACACATGGAGGCAGAGTCAGGTGAATCTCTGTGAGATGAAAGCTAGCTTGGTTTATAGAGTGAGTTCTCAGACAACTAGAGCTACAAAATAAATCCGTGTCTTGAGAAAAATCAAGATAACAATAATAATAATAATGATAATAATAATAATTATTATTATTATTATTAGTAGTAGTAGTAGTAGTATAAATAATTGATACTTGGGATACTTTCTGGAAATACTTTAAAGATCTAGCAATCTCTTCAATGAACTTTACAAACTTAGTCATGACAGAAAAGCTACCCAACGCTAGCCAGGGCTGCTTTATCAAGGCACTGCAGTGTGCTCAATTACAGCCAACTTTTACTAATTTCAAAAAGATGGTTTAAAAAAACTGTAGAATCATATTTAATGCCGCATACAGGTTTATATAACCTATTTGAAACACTGGTTTATGTTTTAAATATAAAAATCATTTTACTCCCATGTTTTGTTGTGGTTGTTGTTTGTGAGTTCAAATATCATTTTCTGTGCCTCCCCTACCTTTGGTGAGAAATTTCTAGTATTTTTCAAGATAAATGTTTTGAACTCGACTGTCACCTGATTGATGTTTGAGGGATGCAAAATGCTCATTTTAGTATGGGACTGCCATGTTTGCAGTGTCTCTCTTGGGAGAGTTGGAGGGGGAATGAGGAGTGAGTATCTTCGTAATCCAGTCTACACCTATAGGAAATTCTCAGAGAATAAGTAAGACAATTTTAAAATATGAAAAAGGAGTTTGTTGTATGAGATTTGAGAGGATTAACCCTATTTTGGCTTCTTAGAGCCCTAAATTAGATTCAAGGTTAGCTCTGTGACAAAGAGCCCTAGCTTCTACAGGACATTCAGCATATTAACAGAGCAGGGTTCAGGCAAGCCTCCTGAGCTCCTATCTAGACATCTTGTGCATTTTTTATTGTCCTTCTATTCTTATATTTATTTCTAATCTTTGTTTTCCTGTTGCTGCTATAAAGACTTCAAACTCTAGCATCAGTTGGGCAAAGACAGTGTAACTTCTCAGAGAACTGTTATTCAAACTGTGGTAAGGAGAGCTGAATTCATTTTGGGGAGGGGGGATTTATTTGGCTTATACTTCAATATTGTTGTTCATCACCAAAGGAAGTCATGACAGGAATACACACAGGACAGGATCCTGGAAGCAGGGGCTGATGCAGAAGCCATGGAGAGGTGCTTTCTTATAGAAACCAGGATTTCCAGCCCAGGGATGGCACCATCCACATGGGCTGAGCCTGCCTCCATTGATTGCTAATTAAGAAAAGGCCTTACAGCTGGATCTCACGGAGGCATTTTCTCTTCCTTCCTTCCTTCCTTCCTTCCTTCCTTCCTTCCTTCCTTCCTTCCTTCCTTCCTTCTTTTCTTCTTTATCCTTAATCTTCTTCTTTTTTTTAATAGTCCAGTCATTGGTGGGATGGGAGTGTGTGGATATCCTCTTGGAGACCCGGAGGAGGAGTGGGATTCGGAACTGTCAGAGGTCAGTTAGGGAGAACTGAATTCTTAAGCATGGAACTGGATTAAGAGAAACACCAAATTCCATAAAAATATGAGGGTATTTCTGAACAAGTCTCTGTGAAATCAGCTCATGAAAATGAGCATGGAGTGATCAGATAAGGAAATTCTGACTCTATTCTGGTGTTAAGAAAGGCACAAAGGAGCCGAGCGTGAGCCAGGTGTGGTGGCGCACATCTTTAATCCCAGCTCTTGGGAGGCAGAGGCAGGCAGATTTCTGTGTTCAAGTGCAGCCTGGTCTACAGAGTGAGTTCCAGGACAGCTAGGGCTACACAGAGCCTGGTCTACAGTGAGTTCAAGGGCTGCACAGAGAAACCCTGTCTCGGAAAAACCAAAAAAGAAAGAAAAAGAAAGACACAACAGAAGATGTTAAGAGTGAGTGGTGGGGGAGTTCGTTTTTCCATCACCCGATGTTAAAGCTCTCTACACCACTGGCACTAAGATGAAACTGAAAGGTCTGAAAATGATAAATTCTGCTCTCTCTCTCTCTCTCTCTCTCTCTCTCTCTCTCTCTCTCTCTCTCTCTCTCTCCCTCCCTCTCTCTCTCTCTCTCTCTCTCTCTCTCTCTCTCTCTCACAGCGGGGGGCGGGGGGGCAGGGAGAGAGAGAGAGCCCAATGCACTGAACTTTTAGAGTCAAGAGGTCAGGAGGATCATGAATGGTGGGGTTATGCTGTAGAAGGTCTCAGAAGTATTAATTTGTATCCACAGTCACTATCAGGAAGAAGTAAGGACAGGGTTCAGGTTTAGTTGGACTCTGACAAACTCACACCATTCCAGATGTCCTTTTTGATGCAAAGGCTGTGCATGTGCTGTTTTCCTTAATATAAAATGTATCTCTGAAGGGAATTTTCTGAGCTAGCAGCTAAGTATCTCAGAGAGAAGCCTTGGAAATCAGAAATCAAAAGGGCTGACATGGGGCATGTGTTATAAAAAAGAAATAGAAAGGAAATGTTCATGGCATAGTATAAGATGCATGCATCTGCCACGGAGTATTGGGAGAATTGGAAATGAAGATATTGTGAAGGGTGATGAACTTTATTCCAGGAATACAAAAAAAATACTTTTGCCAAAAAATATATTAAAGTCAGAATAAACAATATCACTGTTAATTTCAAGGCCACAGATAATGTTTTATCACATGGTTGTTGAAAGTACAGAAGAGTAAATAGGATATTTGGTAAAGTGAGAAACAAACGTGGAATTATCCAAATGCTTACTCAATTTAGACGGAAGCAGTGTTATTGCTATGAGAGCCTGGTATTAAATACGAGGTCATTTTTTTCCCTGTAACTTTAAGTTAAGGGACTATGGCAGGAGAACTCTGGGATGTGCTCCTATTAACATTCAATGAGTATATGAACAGGACCAGGAGGCAGGTGAGCTTTAGCCTGCCTCAGCAGCAGGCTCAAAGTGAAGCTGCAGCTGGTTGAAAGATGTACAATTCACCGATTTGGTAAAATGAGCAAATAATAGAAACAGACTGATAATCAACTTGAGTTAAGTGCCCACAAGCCTGTGCTTCTTATTGTCCCCGAAGACACAAAGAAAACAAGAAACAGTGTATTAGCTTGCTGATGGATGACATGTTTGCAACTTCAATTTGTCAGTAACTACCTTGAAATATCCTGGGGATTATTTTTTTTTCTCAACAGTAATAAAAGAGACAAGAAACAGCTTACTGATACACATGAAAAAAAGAGGGCACAAAGATCAATGTAACTTGAGCTTTACAATTGATGTGTAATCTTAAATAAGTATTAAAACATTATTCTGATTTCAGCTTAGTAACAAAATAGTGTCATCACATTCAAGAGGACATTACGATAAGGCCATACATCAATTTTAGACAGCTATTTGAGTTGGGCACTTTTTATTCTATGATGAGGTCAAAACTAGTAAATCACATTTCCACTCTGCTATTGAGATGATGTAAAACACCTATTAGCTATTTATGACCCTGAGTGTGGAGAAAAGAAGAGAGCAGCAAGCACTACTATTGAACATGATGATGGTCATCACTCAGCACTGTCCCGGTGATTCTCCAGTGCTCATAAAACTGGAGACATGCATCATGCTGACCAGAACCTTCCTTTTTAAGATGATCGGTGGAATAAGGGCCCATGTAAGATGCGTCTATCTTTTAACACACAAAATACCTTCCATTGTGATATAATCTGCATTATTAAATTTTAACATTTTAGAATATACAAGCCACATGAATATTTTCATATCTTCAAAAATTGTCCAACAATCTGTCTCATTCCAGAACATCACTACAGATTATTAAGATGAAGCAACTAATATGGGCTTTAGCAAAAAAGTCAATAATTTAAAGTCTAAGCATATCTTGTGACAGAATGCAACAAACAATAGGATCTGTACTCTATACAAAAGATGAAAAAAAATCACCAAGGACAACTATATGATTTAAGTAATTACAGCCCCTTGATATTTAATAGCACTTGCTATAGGTCTAATGACCAGATCAGCCATGAAGATTTTAAATAGCAGGAACAATATTCATTGCCCTTGGCTTCAGTAGTTAAAGGTTAAAATCACAAATTCCCAGGTCTCTGATTTGTTCTCTATGTACTTAATCTCTATCTTCAACATTCTTAGAGAAAAATTAAACTTCAGGTCAGAAGTCCCATGGCTACAATGTCTATGTATAAATTAGAATATCTATCTATTACGAATTAGTATTGATTTCACATCCCATAATCATGTGTATATTTCCTGCATGTCACTTGCAAATGTGCTTCAAGTCTTTCTTACATGTAAAAATCAATTACTACGTAACACCGCCCTGACCAACACTGCCCTGGAGAACAAAGGGTCAAGCTCTGCTTGACCATTATCAGTAAGGTAGCCTTCACTGACATGTTGGGGCCAGAGCTTTTGTAATACAACCTTTAGCTAGAACAGGAAAGGCTGGACTGAGAACTTCTGGAGGGGGATAGAGAAGGTAAAGTCACAAGCCATTATCCTGGGATACTGGGAAGAATGTTCACTAAAATTTAAATGGCCTGCCTTTCATTGCCCAATCTTCCCATTAAATAGGCTATGTACTTCTCAGAAATAGGCCATTGATCTGGTTTACAGTATTACAACTTTAAGTCAAGTCTTTTAAGCTGGGAAAAGGTGTGACTTTATTCCTGATCATTGAAGATAGGAGAGCTCACCATGAATCTGGGCCACACCTTCTGTTGGAAGCCCATATAAGGACATGGAAGAAAAAAGCTTTTGGTCTTTCCCTCCCTGATCTCAGCTTGCTAGCAAGTCCATTCCTTCCCTGGCATTAAAGCTGCCTTCTTCAGGATTCCAGCATATACTGCAGACTTACTTAGATATTCTGCTTCGTGGACTAGCAATTACTGGATTCTTGGACTTTGAATTCATAGCCAACCATTGTTGAATTAGCTGGACCACAGCCTGTAACTCATTCTGATATATTCTTTCTGTCTCTATGAAGATTCACCCTATAAATTCTGTTTCTCTAGAGAACCCTGACTAATACATCCTCATGGGCACTTAGTCGTCAGTTCTTTCCAAAGTCTCTATGCTCACACATAAGCAGGCACAACTTTAATAGCTCCAAAAATAACAACAGACAAAATAACAATATATTCAAAGTTAGCATCTCAGCTTTACTGAGGGAGGGAGAGTATAGAGAAAGAAAGAAAGAAAGAAAGAAAGAAAGAAAGAAAGAAAGAAGGAAGGAAGGAAGGAAGGAAGGAAGGAAGGAAGGAAGGAAGGAAAGAAAGAAAGAAAGAAAGAAAGAAAGAAAGAAAGAAAGAAAGAAAGAAAGAGGGAGGGAGGGAGGGAGGGAGGGAGGGAGGGAGGGAGGGAGGGAGGGAGAGAGAAAGGAGGAAGGGAGGGAAGGAGGGAGGGAGGGAAGGAAGGAAGGAAGGAAGGAAGGAAGGAAGGAAGGAAGGAAAGAAGGAAGGAAGGAAACAACTTTGGTTTTCTCAAATTTCCTTTAAGTTTTTGTCTCAGGGAAATACCAATAACTATTAAATTGATCCAGAAGATCTTGCCTCCGTCTCTCCTTCCACTGCAATTTCTCTGGTTGTACAGTCTTGAGTTCCTCCTTGCTTTTTTGTCTCCAGAATCTCATCCCATTTTTCTCACTGATGACTGAGTTCACTGAATCCAATTGCCTCTAGGCATTTTCACAACCTGGTACTCTTCCTTGGGTATCCTCCTCCATAAGGGTCACAGGACTCCCACCCTACTATCTTCAGGTTTCTGTTAGTAGCTTTGTTTTGGTGAGACATTTTGCCATAATTCTCCCTCAAATCACATTCTCTCCCTCAGTTCAATCTACTGAGTAGTAGCCTGCTACATCTAAAATGTTATTCTTGTATTGAAACTAACCATATTTACATACATACATACATACATACACACACACACACACACACACACACACACACACACACACACCAAGAACACATGAAACACAGTGTAATGAAGTTTTCTAAGGAGAACAGCCCAAATTTGATAACCAAGTTCTTACAAAGCACACGCAAGTAGAAAAGAGACTGGCACTTGTCTTTATTATGTCAATGAGGTTTATGCACAACTTCTTGTTCAGTAGCTTGGATAAGGATGTGCATGGTTTTAACTTCTTGTCCATGACAAAGTGAGGAACATCCAGGTTTTCATATCAGCTTGCTCAGGTGTAGAGCAGAAGTGGAGAGGGCTCTGAAGGAGCCTGCAAACTGCTAGCAATCAAATGTCAAAAGTAAAACCAGGAGCTTTATAAAGCATCTTTCCAAGCTTTCATCCTCATCTAACACAGGATTTATGTACAACTATAGCAGCAGCAGCAGCAACAGCATTTTCTTAGTGTATATAGAATGCAAGTTGTGTTGAAATGACCAAAAATATTTCTCTGATTGTAGCTGAATCCAATTATCGCTACACAAATAGATCCAGGCAGTGGCAGTAGTGCACGTTCCTCTTTACCCACTCCAATGTTCTGGGTTTCCTAATGAAATAAACACACACACACACACACACACACACACACACACACAGCCTTTATACATATGCCTTAAACAGCTCAATGACTGGCCCACTTCCTAACCTTCACTTGGCTGTTCTACCCTCTGATATTCCCAAGTTATTGCTTATAAAAATATATATTCTATCCCTGCTGCCCTAGATCCAGCCTGGAAGCCTTCGTGAGGCTGCTTTTTCTGCCTCCTACATGGCGGCTATGCTCCCTGTCCTGGGGCACAGTCTGCAGGCACAGTGTCTTTCTGCCGTCCCTGCCATGGTTGCTTTCTCTCTTCCTCTCCTTCTTCCTCCTTGGTCCCATGCTTGGGAATCCTAAAGTCCTGCCTCTGTCTCCCTGCTCAGCAATTGGCTGTCCACATCTTTATTTACCAATCAGAACCAACTGGGAGCAGTACGCTGCAAACAGGTTTTGGGGGGTATCCTAATTGGCATAAGAATACAAGCAGCTACATCTGATGACTCTATGAAATGCTATACTATGGTCTTTAAACAGTACTTGTCAGGGGAGTGAAATTGTACCCACAGATAGGTTGAAAAATAAACTCATCTACATAGTATCTTGGATTTCATAGGAAGTAAACATTTATTTTAAGAATGACTACACTGAAATATCTGACAACAAAGCATTGCAAATGCCCTCCTTAAAATAGGAAACTCTTATAAAGGATGAATGCATCCTAACAACTTTGTTATCAGAAAATTAAATCTTTGGAAATTAGGTACTCCAAATGAGTTAGTATTATTAATAGCAAATTTGCATTCAAGTACATGTAAGCTGTTTTTCAACAACCCTATAAATATGATGTTTTAAAGATTTTTAACTCACGTTGATATTATCCCATAAAATCTTGAAATTACTGGGGCAGCCATTTTGAAGTGCCATAGTCTCTTGGATGTTGCAAGCCCAGAACTTCTAGTACAGAGGATTATTGGGTCAGTATTCGTGAGCTCAGACTCACCTCTGATGTCCCCGAGGCCAGGAAATTCTTCAGACACAATACTGCCGCTGAGTTTTAAAAATTTTAAATTTATTGTCATCAAAACATATCTTTTTAAAAATAGCATTTAAAGATGTAGTGACCCATGACAGATTTTAAAATATACAGCAATATGTTTTGTCTGAAATAAGTTACTCTTTGAAAAGAAATAATAAATCCTAGTAGAAAATGTTTCACTTTCAAGACCTCTTGTTGATGTTTCTTCAATTTGCTGATTCAGAATTTTATACTATGCGTCAATTTTATTTTTAAAACTTAAGTTCCATTGTTATGTGATACGTTTAAAAATTTTTAAATTTGTGTTTTATACTTGTTGCCACACAGATCATGGTCTTTATCTGTAGTGAGCAGTGATTTAAAATATGACTACATGATTCTTAGAATGGGCTGTTTTAATTTATAAGCTAATGTTACTTTCACTTGCAATCAATTAAAATTCAGGATTCCTGAAGTTTATTGCGAAAATGTAGATTTCTGTGAGGAGACAGGTCTCAGACAGGAACAAAATATTCCAATGAATCGTTTGTGTTCCTATAGTATAGCAAATTCTAAAATATACAAAAATAAAATATCCTGGAGACATTTAAACCAGGTTTATCACCCTGGCACTTTTCTCATTTATGAATAAATAATTGTCATATGTGCTTACTCTTTCACTGGAAGGACTTTTTATTTCTAATGGGATTTGTATTCTGACTGACTCAAGTATCAGAAAAGCAACAACGAAAATTCTTTACAGGAAGAACTAATGGGAAAGTAAGCCCTAGCAGTCTCTTAAAAGATGTCATTTGAAGCTCTTTTGCAGGGATGGTGTTTATAATTCTGAAGGTATCATAAACTCTCAGAACTCTCTTAAATTCTAGCCCCAAGTTCTAGAATTTAAGTGTTGTAATCCATGGATCCAGTGTAAGAGGGTCACTAGGTCTTTCATCTCTATAACCACAAACTTTTGTTTTGTTTTGTCTTTTGTATTTGACAAAAAACATTTTGTTGCCAACACCAGAGAGATTGAACTTTCAAATCATAACACCAACATGTTACAACCACGGGTAACTTTTCTACTTCCCATCCTTTAGCAAACTTTCTGAAATGATCTTTACCTTACCAATATATCCAATTTATCAGTCTTTCCTATGACCATGCCAGGCAGCTGACAGGGCGAGATAGTAAATGAAAAAAAACTAATGGTTGAATGTAGGTAATAGAGTGCAGCTAGAGAACTCTTACTTGCCCATAAATCTTACCGGTAATGGGCATTACTACATCGTTCCATTGATGGGGCCAGCCTCGCATGTACAGAGAATCACATTCTCCATCACAAACAACTCTGAAAAGCAAACTGGACATCATCTGAGACCTAGACCAATTTAAATCCGCATTTTGTCAGGCTTTTCGAATGTTTTAGAATCTTGTGCAACATGTTAAAATTAAATTTTCAGTCTTCCTCTTTATTGCAGTTGACACTATATCCAACTTATCACCTGAGAGTCTTTTGGAAGGCCAGGCAACTTCTGGAAGGCACCCTCTCCATCTCTGCATACATCTTTGTGTGTCTTCTCGCTCTGTGTCTCCTCACTCACTATCCATACCACAAACACCATTTATTCCTTCTTATATGGATGGAAGCAGACCTCCAGTGTAACATGTCTAATTCTACATTCATAAAAATATGTATCATTAATCAACATGATTGCTAAAAAAATATCATGTATGTTCCCTTCTTTTTATCTACCATATTCTAAAAAATACTAGAATGATTCTTCTTAAGATCTCTCAGGCCCCTACCAAAAAGGAGTGAAATTTACATGACTATCTGATTTCCACTGACTTTAACCCCATGTGTGTGTGTGTGTGTGTGTGTGTGTGTGTGTGTATAACAAGATTAGTTATAAATATGATATGCTTATGTACTTAGTTATATATAATAATATATGCATATATGCTACCATTTTATTCTACTTTTTGTTGCTTAAAACAGAGTATATGGAAACTGAAAGAAAATAAAATGAGAGGATCATCTCACCAGATGCCAAAAAAGCTTTTGACAAAATCTAACACCCCTTCATAATAAAAGACTTGGAGACAGCAGGGATACAAGGTAGATACCTAAACACAATAAAGGCAATATACAGCAAGATAATAGCTAACATTAAATTAAATGGAGAGAAACTTAAAGCATTCCCACTAAAATCAGAGAAAAGACAAGGCTATTCACTCTCTACATAACTCTTCAATCTAGAACTTGAGTAATAAGACAACTAAAGGAGATCAAGAGAATACAAATTACAAAGAAAAGAGTCAAGGCATAACTATTTACAGATGATATGATAGTATAGATATGTGACCTTAAAAATTCTAGCAGAGAACTTCTCTAGCTGATAAACACCTTCAACAAAGTGGCTGGATACAAACCGAAGTCAAAGAAATCAGTAGCTCTCCTCTAAACAAGCAATAAATGGGCTAAGGAAAAAAAAATAGGGAAACAAGGCCCTTTAAAATAGCCACAAATAACATAAAATACTTTGGTATATCTCTAACCAAGCAAATGAAAGATTTGAATGGCCAGAACTTCACATCTCTGCAGAAAAAAATTGAGGAAGATATCAGAAGGTAGAAAGATCTCTGACACTCATGGATTCGTAGGATTAACATAATGAAAATGAGCGACTTACTAAAAGCAATCTACGCATTCAATGTAATCTCCATTAACATTCCAACACAATTCTTTACAGATTTCGAGGGAATAATCATATGCTAGCAAGGTTAAGGAGCAAGGGGAACCTTCTTCTACTGCTGATAGTAGTGCAAACGTGTACAACCACTCAGGAAATCAATATGGTGGTTTCTCAGAAGATTTGGAATAGTTCTGCCTTGAGACCAAACTATACTACTCCTGGGCATACACCCAAAAGAGGCTCCATGGTTTCACAAAGACACTTGCTCAACAACTATGTTCATAGCTGCTTTATGCATATTATCCAGAAACTTGAAACAACCTAGATGTCTCTCACAAGAAGAATGGATACAGAAAATGAGATAAATCTTCACAATAGAATACTACCCAGCCATTAAAATCAAGGCCATCATGAATCTCATGGGCAAATGGATGAAACTAGAAAATATCATCCCAGAACTAAAAGAACATGTATGGTATGTACTCACTTATAAGTGGATATTAGACATAAAGTATAGAATAATCATGCTATCATCAACAGACCAAAAGAAGCCAAATAACAAGAAGGGAATAAGGGAAGATGGTTAAATCTTTCTCAGAAGGGGAAACATTAATATATATCAGAGGAAGAATGGAAGTTTGTGGAAGAGGGGAGGGAAGTAAGAGGGATCAGTTCACATGTTGGAAGAGCATCGGCAAGAGAAGGTTAATCAGCTGGAGTGGGTAATCTCTAGGAAATGCCAGAGATCTGGGATGGGGAGATGCTCCAAAGGATCTAATGGGTGCCTGTAGCTTGATTCTTAGCAGTGGGGAATATGGATCTTAAAGTGGCCACTTTCTGTAGTCAGACAAGACTCCAAAGGGAAGGATAAGGAGAGCAAACCAACCAAAAATCCTTAGACCCCAATGTCTCCTGCCTACAAGATATGCAGGGACAAAGATAGATCAGAGACTGAGAAAATGGCCAATCAATGACTGACCCAAGTTGAGACCCATCCTATGATGGCAAGAACTAATTCCTGACTCTCTCTTTTTTTTTTCAAGAAATCAGATCATATACCTAAAAGTCTTTTTAAAACAGTTATTGATCTGATTTCTGTTGGATAATTCCAAGAATACCTTGTTTTCTTCCCAAATTAGATAAGAACATTCAACACAGACACTGAATTTAATGAATGCCAACAGCTTTCCCCATTACTTTTTTTTCCATTTTTAATTAGGTATTTAGCTCATTTACATTTCCAATGCTATACCAAAAGTCCCCCATACCCACCCACCCCCACTCCCCTACCTACCCACTTCCCCTTTTTGGCCCTGGAGTTCCCCTGTACTAGGGCATATAAAGTTTGCAAGTCCAATGGGCCTCTCTTTGCAGTGATGGCCGACTAGGCCATCTTTTGATACATATGCAGCTAGAGACAAGAGCTCCGGGGTACTGCTTAGTTTATATTGTTGTTCTACCTATAGGGTTGTAGTTCCCTTTAGTTCCTTGGGTGCTTTCTCTAGTTCTTCCATTGGGGGCCCTGTGGTCCATTCAATAGCTGACTGTGAGCATCCACTTCTGTGTTTGCTAGGCCCCGGCATAGTCTCACAAGAGACAGCTATACCAGGGTCCTTTCAGCAAAATCTTGCTAGTGTATGCAATGGTATCAGCGTTTGGAAGCTGATCATGGGATGGATCTCTGGATATGGCAATCACTAGATGGTCCATCCTTTCGTCACACTTCCAAATTTTGTCTCTGTAACTCCTCCCATGGGTGTTTTGTTTCCTATTCTAAGAAGGGGCAAAGTGTCCACACTTTGGTCTTCGTTCTCTTCAGTTTAATGTGTTTAGCAAATTGTATCTTATATCTTGGGTATCCTAAGTTTCTGGGCTAATATCCACTTATCAGTGAGTACATATTGTGAGAGTTCCTTTGTGATTGGGTTACCTCACTCAGGATGATGCCCTCCAGGTCCATCCATTTGCCAAGGAATTTCATAAATTCATTCTTTTTAATAGCTGAGTAGTACTCCATTGTGTAAATGTACCACATTTTCTGTATCCATTCCTCTGTTGAGGGGCATCTGGGTTCTTTCCAGCTTCTGTCTATTATAAATAAGGCTGCTATGAACATAGTGGAGCATGTGTCCTTCTTACCAGTTGGGGCATCTTCTGGATATATGCCCAGAAGAGGCATTGCTGGATCTTCCGGTATTACTATGTCCAATTTTCTGAGGAACCTCCAGACTGATTTCCAGAGTGGTTGTACAAGCTTGCAATCCCACCAACAATGGAGGAGTGTTCCTCTTTCTCCACATCCTCGCCAGCATCTGCTGTCACCTGAATTTTTCATCTTAGCCATTCTGACTGGTGTGAGGTGGAATCTCAGGGTTGTGTTGATTTGCATTTCCCTGATGATTAAGGATGTTGAACATTTTTTCAGGTGCTTCTCTGCCATTCAGTATTCCTCAGGTGAGAAATCTTTGTTCAGTTCTGAGCCCCATTTTTTAATGGGGTTATTTGATTTTATGGAGTATACCTTCTTGAGTTCTTTATATATATTGGATATTAGTCCCCTGTCTGATTTGGGATAGGTAAAGATCCTTTCCCAATCTGTTGGTGGTCTTTTTGTCTTATTGACAGTGTCTTTTGCCTTGCAGAAGCTTTGCAATTTTATGAGGTCCCATTTAGCGATTCTTGATCTTACAGCACAAGCCATTGCTGTTCTATTCAGGAATTTTTCCCCTGTGCCCATATTTTTGAGGCTTTTCCCTACTTTCTCCTCTATAAGTTTCAGTGTTTCTGGTTTTATGTGGAGTTCCTTAATCCACTTAGATTTGACCTTAGTACAAGGAGATAGTAATGGATCAATTTGCAATCTTCTACATGATAACTGCCAGTTGTGCCAGCACCATTTGTTGAAAATGCTGTCTTTTTTCCACTGGATGGTTTTAGCTCCCTTGTCAAAGATCAAGTGACCATAGGTGTGTGGGTTCATCTCTGGGTCTTCAATTCTATTTCATTGGTCTACTTGTCTGTCACTATACCAGTACCATGCAGTTTTTATCACAATTGCTCTGTAGTACAGCTTTAGGTCGGGCATGGTGATTCCACCAGAGGTTCTTTTATCCTTGAGAAGAGTTTTTGCTATCCTAGGTTTTTTGTTATTCCAGATGAATCTGCTGATTGCCCAATCTAATTCGTTGAAGAATTGAGTTGGAATTTTGATGGGGATTGCATTGAATCTGTAGATTGCTTTTGGCAAGATAGCCATTTTTACTCACTAGAGGGCACAGGGAAAGCATTCTAATTAACAAAATCAGAAATGAAAACGGAGACATAACAATAGATCCTGAAAAAATCCAAAACACCATCAGATCCTTCTACAAAAGGCTATACTCAACGAAACTTTAGAACCTGGATGAAATGGAGAAGTTTCTAGACAGATACCAGGTACCAAAGTTGAATCAAGATCAGGTTAATGATCTAAACAGCCCGATATCCCCCAAAGAAATAGAAGCAGTCATTAATAGTCTCCCAACCAAAAAAAGCCCAGGACCAGATGGGTTTAGTGCAGAGTTCTATCAGACCTTCAAAGAAGATCTAATCCCAGTTCTTCACAAACTATTCCACAAAATAGAAACAGAAGGTACTCTTCCCAACTCATTCTATGAAGCCACAATTACTCTGATACCTAAACCACAAAATGACCCCACAAAGATAGAGAACTTCAGACCAATATCCCTTATGAATATTGATGCAAAAATCCTCAATAAAGTTCATTCTAACCAAATCCAAGAACACATCAAAACAATCATCCATCCTGACCAAGTAGGTTTCATCCCAGGGATGCAGGTATGGTTCAATATACGGAGATCCATCAACATAATCCAGTATATAAACAAACTCAAAGACAAAAACCACATGATCATCTCATTAGATGCAGAGAAAGCATTTGACAAAATCCAACACCCATTCATGATAAAAGTCTTGGAAAGATCAGAAATTCAAGGCCGATACCTAAACATGATAAAAGCAATCTACAGCAAACCAGTAGCCAGCATCAAAGTAAATGGTGAGAAGCTTGAAGCAATCCCACTAAAATCAGGGACTAGACAAGGCTGTCCACTCTCTCTCTACGTATTCAACATTGTACTTGAAGTCCTAGCCAGAGCAATTAGACAACAAAAGGAGGTCAAGGGGATACAAATTGGAAAGGAAGAAGTCAAAATATCACTTTTTGCAGATGATATGATCGTATATATAAGTGACCCTAAAAATTCCACCAGAGAACTCCTAAGCCTGATAAATAGCTTCAGTGAAGTAGCTGGATATAAAATTAACTCAAACAAGTCAATGGCCTTTCTCTACACAAAGGACAAACAGGCTGAGAAAGAAATTAGGGAAACAACACCCTTCTCAATAGCCACAAATAATATAAAATACCTAGGCGTGACTCTAACTAAGGAAGTGAAAGATCTGTATGACAAGAACTTCAAGTCTCTGAAGAAAGAAATTAAAGAAGATCTCAGAAGATGGAAAGATCTCCCATGCTCATGGATTGGCAGGATCAATATAGTAAAAATGGCTATCTTGCCAAAAGCAATCTACAGATTCCTGACTCTCTTGATACTCTGTTATACTTATAGACAGGAACCTATCATAACTGTTCTCTGAAGGCTCCACACAGAATCCAATGGAAAATGATACAGGAGACTCACAATTAAACATTAGATGAAGTTCATAGAATCTTATGGAATTGAGGTTTCTCAGTGACTCAAATGAGCCATGGTGGGCCATTGAATCTACCAGATGAACTTAGTCCTCCACTTGTGAGACTCTAAGAATCCCTTAGCCACATAAGATTTTGCAGAAAGAGACTGTATTGTTTGAAAGTAAATTCACTTCCTTTCCTAAATTAGAGCTATTGCTATGACAATTAGTGAATTTGTTATGAAGTGAAGAAAGACATGGATATGCCCCCCTGTGACAATTGCTATCAGGAATTAGAAATGCCCATGACTGCTCTTCATTAGCTGACATAAACCAAACAGGCTTGGTGTCCACTCAGCCAGACATTTCTGTTCTAAGCTGACAAATTTGAAGCTATTGTTTTAGAGAATTATTTGTAATGGTTACATTTCAAACGTCTAAGGCGGTGCATATTCTTTTAGCACAATGAGAGTTTATATACTAGGCAGGGTTCTCTAGAGAAACAGAGACAACCTTGTGTGTGTGTGTGTGTGTGTGTGTGTGTGTGTGTGTGTGTGTGTGTGTTATACAAATTCCAACAGTGCCCAAATACATGCTGGAGATTCGGAGAATATAGCTGGATGTCTCTGCAGCCTCAGTATAGCACTGAGAGCCTAGAAATTCCATGTAAAGTCACTAGTATTTAATCTGCACTGGAGGCTACAAAAGCTGGAGTTTAGTCCCAGGGTGGTTGGCAGCAGTAGTGACAGACCAGACCCCAATGCTTGATCAAAGTGAAGGCAGGCCGGGTCATTTGATTTCCTAGCACCTCTTCCTATGTAAGATCACTGTTGGAAGTTTCAACCATGTTGAGAGTAGGTCTTCTACCCCTGTTAATCCTCTTTGAAATCACCCTCATTCCACCCTCTAAGTGACTCGATATCTGGTCAAGTTAGCAATCAAAACCAACCATCACAGAAAATAAAGCTAATTTACTGATGCTGATGGTGACAAGCCACAACCGACATTGGTAGGCAAACTTTGTAAAAACACACAGTTTTTCATTGCATTTCTGAACAGTTTATACTTTTAAAATATATTCACATTTTAAAATTTGAATAAATAATATTTGTTATCACTAAAACAGGTCTTCCTTCCTTATAAAAATAAACTCCTTGCCTTGGTTTGTAAATAGTCTGATAAAATCCTCACCCCTTGATAACATATGCAGAGTATAAAACATGAACTATTGCATTAATCTAACAAAATAAAATGACTAACAGAGACCTAAGCCTCTAGAAACAGCAGTGCCAACAGACTTCCATGTCTTCAAAATTATCTATAACAATAGTTATTCTAGTTAGAAATAATGGACTTGAATACCACTCATTTTCTACCAAGAGTAAATTTAAGTATTGGCAGGCAATTTTCTTCTTTTATACTCAGTGTTAGATTTTTGTCTTAGAAAAATAGTAGAAATACAGGGTAAGTAGGCTTCAAATATTATAAACAATGCAACAAAAAATGAAGAAATTCGCAATGCCTTCTGAGATTAAAATCTCATGTCTAGCAGAGCTAGGAACTTTTAATTGTTTCACTCCCTGTATGGATGTATTATGAGCATATCATGAAATACTATACATTTTATAATTTCTGAAGTGTTTTCCCATATATAGCCAATATATAAAATATAAATTAAATATCAAATTTGCATGTTGTCTTGCTCTCTCTACAGATCTAGATTCCATATCGTTTGGAGGCTGACCATGGGAAGCTTTTCCACCTACTGTTATACACGAGACTCTTCTATCCTAAAATCTAGTGTTCTGATTCTCCTGGTTCCTTCTCAGCCTTGTGTATGCCTTTCATCTCTGAACCTTAACCAGCTTCAAAAGAGCTTAGATGAATCACTCGAGAAGATAAAGAGGACTGAGACTCATGCCCAAGGGCGTCAAGGAACATACCGGAATAACAAATTGAACAAGGGAAGGAGAATTAAAACTCATGCTTTACTAAAGGTGCCAGGAAATGAGTTAATACGTTCATAATCATAACAAATCTTACTAAAACTTTAGCTTGTCTTTAACTTCGAAGGTTACCTTTGTAATTTGCCTGGTGCATAAAGTAAACCAACAAATGGATAGAATGAACATGACAATGGCTTTCAAAGGCAAGCATTTCAAACATCAATAGCATCTCTAGCATCTAGATTTTCATACAGTCAATATTTTGTATCAGAAAATGGAACGCGCCAGTGACCAGGCTTCCCTGCCTGCTGCTTGGATGAGAAAACATGAGCGGGAAGCATGACTGACTCTTTAAATCCAGAGCTCAACAAGACAATGAGCAGTTGCTATGTGGTCTTGTCCTCTGGCCTAAATGGTATTTTAGTTAATAATATATAAAAAAAAAAAAACCTCTAAATATAAAATAATTTAGTAGAAGTATAAATTATATGAAAACATCTTAAGATCTTTTTAAGTAATTATATTTGTGTGCATGTGCCAGTATATGCATGTGTGTGTGTGTGTGTGTGTGTGAGAGAGAGAGAGAGAGAGAGAGAGAGAGAGAGAGCGAGCATGTGTTCATGGGTGTATGTATGTGTGCTGTGTATGTGCATGAATGTACATTGCATGTGCATGTATGCATGCTGTGTGCTCATGTATGTGGATGTGGGTGTGCATGTACATGTGCCTGTGTGTATCTGAGTATGTAATGTATGTGTGTGCATGTATGTGTGTGCATGTGCACACATGTAGCATGTGGGTAAGCTTTCATATGCCCACAGGAAGTGAGTAAAGGTCACAGGACAACATGGAAGAGTCACCGCTCTCCTTCCACCATGAGGACCCCAGGGATCAAAATCAGGTTTGTCCTCAAATTTGGCAGCAGACCCCCTTCCCAGGTGAGTCAGCTCACCAACGCTTACAAGACACTTTAAAATATATTTTAACATCACTATCTAAAAACACCCAAAGATTAAAAGTATAACAAACCATGCAATAATTCTCCTCATTTAAGGGGTGTTGTCCCTTACCTATAATCTCACCCTTTGGGAAGAACAAATCTGGGCTACAAGGAGACACTCTGTGTCCAAACACCAGAACTACAAAATACACATTCACATACACACTCATGCTCACACACACACACATACAAATACATGCAGACACACACACACATACATGCACACACTCACACACATATAGTCACACAAACATACACACATAAATGCATACTAAACAAACAAACAAATAAATACAAAGGAAAAGACTACATCATCTGAAATCATGTCACGTTGTGGTTTAAGTTATATTTAACTATAAACTTGCATAAAGTGATTATAAAATTAAAAGAAAAAAATTAATATTTTCATCTAACTTATTGATAATGAAGTTTGTAAGTCATAACATGAAATTAAACATAGCTGTTTATTCCATGATGCCAACATTTACATGTTTTTACAGGTTAAACATTAGAATGTTTGAGTAGAGTGTGTCCAGTGTTTATTGAAGGGTAACATAGTCAGATCTTTATAAAACTTACACAATTTTGAGAGACTTATATCCTTAGTTGTTTCAGATGAAGGCCTATAAATTGCACTATGATTGTGGATGTAGTTGGGCATAATAAGAACATTCCTCTACCTTGTTCTTTCGAAGTTATTCTTCAGAGTATTTACAATCAGTTAGTTATCTGTGAAAAAGTTATATGTGAATTAAAACCATTAATGCTAGAAAAATACTTTTCTCTCTCAAGCATGAAGCTAAAAATCTAGTCATTGAAATGTATTTATATCACTATTCTTTAAGACAGGAAGAATTTTTTTTCAGTTTTGAGATACTGTGTGATTTAATTTATTTTCAACTGTGTGTGTGTTGTGTGTGCATGTGTTGTGTGTACACAAGCATGTTGTGTCTTGTGTTGTATGTGTGTAGCATATGCATGTTTACCCCTTATTACAGCGCTCTGGAATCCAAAAAGGATGTTAGATCCTCTAGACCTGGGCTTACAGGCGGTTGTGAGAAGCCTAGTTTGCATACTTGGTACTTGACATGAGTCCTCTGGAAGAACAGCATGTTCTCTTGATTGCTGAAAAATCTCTCCATCTCCAAGATTATGAAAATTTTTTAATACTAAATATCTATATATGGACTCTGAATAAATTATAGAAATAAGATAGCCAGCCAGTAATTATTCTTATTGAAATCTAAGTTTCTAAAAATATTTGATTATCTCTTTTCCCAAAAATAAGTTGCCAAGGGCTCTGAAAGGATAGGATTTATAATAATGATGACAGAAAAATTCTGACAGCTCACCCATCAGATAATAATTATAAAACTTAAACACTTATTAAAAGCAGAATTAAAATGTGACAGAATATGACAAAGGAAAGTAGAGCTTTAAAAAAAAGGTTATACTTCAAAGACATCTATTTCATTAGGTGGGAACTGTGGATTTACATTTTTTTTATGTGCGTGGACACATGCCCAGTTTACTCAGCTATGACAGCAGAAAACTTTTTATCTCTTCAAAGTGGTAGTTGTTAAAAGTTATATCATTAAAGCAGATGAACAGAGGCATTTAAGGAAACTATTCTAGAAGTAAGAAACTCCCAGAAGAACTGAGGTTAAAAATTTAAAAAGTGAGAGTCCAGCAAGATGACACAGCAGGTAAAAGGCACGTGCTGCCAAGGCTGATGCTAAGGTTAAGCCGGGAAACCCACAAGGTAGACACATAGATTTGTCCTCCGACCTCTGACCTCTAACCTCTACATGTACTCCTTAGCATGTGTAGACCCCCATACATGCATAAACACAGCAAAACAATAGGTGGTAGATAGATTAGATAGATAGATGATAGATAGATAGATAGATAGATAGATAGATAGATAGATAGATAGATGATAGATAGATAGATGATTAATAGATGATAGATAGATGATAGATAGATAGATAGATAGATAGATAGATAGATAGATAGATAGATGATTGATAGATGATAGATAGAGAGAGCAATAGACAGAGATAGATAGATGATAGGTAGACAGATAGATAGATAGATATTTAGATCGATAGATAGATAATAGAGAGAAATAGATGATAGATGATAGATAGATATTGATTGATAGATGTAAATATTAATTTTTGAAAAAGAATACAACCCTTTTGCACATCTTTCTGACACTTGCCTTCATAACCCTCAATCTGTACATTCACATTTCTAAACTACTCATCACACACAGGAAACTCAAGGAGCAGATAGAGGCAGAGGACAGTCCCCTTAAGTGTCACACATTTCTGCCTTGATTTTCCCATGTGTGGCTTGTAGATTCAGTTAGTTCCTGAACTCACATAGCTCAAGAGCCACTGATGTGGACATTTTAGATCAAAATGAAAGAACAGAATTCAAAACTACCAAAACAACTGGACATCCAGGGAGGCAATTCAATAGCATCCGTGCCCCACAATAGGTAAATCATGAATATAACTGTAAACTCCGACCACAGAAGTATGTGGACAAGACAAACACCTCTTGAGAAATGGCTAATGAAGTAACTCTTAGAAGGGGAAAAACAGATCAGAGACATGATGGAAAGCATAGAAGGTTTATAGTTTTAGTGAAAATAACTTGGTCTGGGATGTATTTCAGGAAAATCATGTTTGTCTAACATTCAAAGAATATTGGTTTCAATCCCCAGCAACCAAACCAGCAACAAAGAACAAAATACAACAATACTGCCTTCTCAGTAGCAGAGAATTCACATCAGGTGCTGTCTATCTAATCACCTACTTGTTAGGACAGGGAACCTAGAGCAGAACTTACTACTACCAATTTCTCAAGCCAGTATAATCTCTAACTAGATTCTTAATGTTTTCCTTTGTAGTTCCAGATAAGTATAGCTCCAGCCCCTGAGCAAATGTAGACTATTAAAACAGAGCCACAGATTGTCAAAATGCAGAAAACAACTAACCAATAGGGAACCTACCACCAATAAATGCATGTATGTCACAATCCCTATACTTACGGAACACTGTGGGAAAGGGGGCAAAAAGACTGACAGTGAGAACCAGAGGAGCAGAACACTTGCTGCCAGACTTTGTCATCTATATATGGCATGGACATTGCTCCCATGAACACTCAACAATATGGCTGCTGAAACAATACCTGAACAGTGACAAAGCAGTTAGCATGCCAGCAAGGACTGGGAAATCTCACAGGGCTCTACCCTAAATGAAGAGGTCTAAGCAATTAATGTCTGACATATATATATATATATATATATATATATATATATATATATATATATATATATATAAATGGATCTACTCCAGAGATGAGCTCTCTCATTGATTATCCAATTCCAAGTGGTCAGCTATAAAAATGTACTTAAGACAGCACTAAATGTCCTCAGCATGCTAGATTTATATAGTTACTCATGTATGTGTATATTGCATGCTTTGCAACAGTATTATCTTTTTAAAGAAGACATAAATATGAGGTGGAGCAGATAAAGGTACAAGAGAGATTGGAGCGAGCCAAGGCAGGGAGAAATGTTGTTAATACAACACATGTATATGAATTTTTTTTAAAAATAAGTTTTTTTTAATATCATCTAAAGAGGAAAACTGAATTCAATCACTGTGCACTGCATCTTCTGCGCTGTTCTCTTTTTCCATGAGAAATTAATAAATGAGTAGATATTCAAAAGCATAGTAATCTGACCCACGTGTGCTCACTCACATGAGGGCACATATGCAAGAGAACCAATACTGTAACCAATGTTGGATGGAGAGATTATTCAGGATAAATTTTAACCATATGTTTAAAAAAAAAAACAAGGGAAAATGATATTGATCGGTGACGCCAGGAGAAATCAAACAGAAATCAAAACGAAAACTATAAAAATAAACAAAATAGATATCCTAGAGCCAAAACTACATCATCTGATATAAAAGATTCAGGACACGATGAGAGAGTCAGTGAGCAGGGAGACATATCAATAAAAATTACTCATCTTAATGAAGACACAGAAGGAAAATTAAAAATATGAACCAGGGCTCAGAGACCAGGTGGAAGATATTATACAATCCATAATGCATGTAATTGGTGTTCTAGAGGGAGAGGAGAAAGAAGGAGAGGAAAATGTATCTGAAGAAATGACTTGGCAATGTAAATTTGTAAGTTAGCAGAAGATAACATATTACTGACTGATACAAGAAGCTCAAATACATCCTCTAAGTGACACAAATGTACATACACACACTCACAGATGTGGGCTCACACATTGCTTTGTGTTGTTATGCTCAAAATTCTACAATCAAAATGCAAGACGAGAATCTTGAGAGCTGCTAGAAAATGTAGCACAAATCATGATAGGAGAATGCAGACACACTAAACTGTGGCTTTTTAATCTAAAACAGTTAGGCCAGGAGAGGTTGACATAACCAGGGTGCTAAGAGTAACATAATTTCAAAGGAGCACTTGGTAACCACTGGAAATTAAGATGAAATGAAGGCAATTTCATAGGAAGAAACACAGACAAAATTCATTTCTAACAGATCTGCACTAAGGAAAGCAAACTATACTCTCTCCAGCCGAAAGCAAGTGGCACTCTGATATAAATGAAAGACATAAAAATACTATATGTGCGTAAAACAGCTATATATGTTTTTTTTTCTCTTAGGTGTCTGAGAAGATATATAAAACTAACTAAAGGAAAAATTACAACAGCACTGCAGAGGTGCAAAATAGGTGCAAATTCTATAGTACAGAGATTGAAACATGAAAGAAACAATAATATGCATGCATATACACAAGCACATATATCTGCAGATATTATATATTTCATTGCTAATGTTTTATATTAACCATAATTGGGCTGATAAAATATAACCATGCATTTTAAAATTGATAGAAAACCACCAAGAACAATGTCAAATCATATATGTCAAGAGATAACACTGAGTACAAGAAGCCCAGCTATGACAGGGGAGGGAGAAAGGTTGATATGTATGTAATCAACTGTAAATAAAACCAAATATTTTTCCCACAGAAGAGTGATTCATAACATGTGATTCATAATCATTTTGGGGGTCAGATATTAAATATTCCACATATCAGATATGTAAATTATGATACAAAACAGTAGTAAAATTATAACTATGAAGTAACAACAAAATAATTTTATGGTTGAGGGTCAACACAACAAGAGGAGCTGTATAGTAAAGGGTGGCAGCATTAGCAAGTTTGAGTCCCAGTGCTATAGAAAATAGTTAACATCATTGTATTGTGTAATTTAAAATATATAAAATAAGAGTTCAGAAAGTTTGCCTCATAAACAGTGATAAATATTTGATATGATGGTATCCTAAGTGTTCTGTGATACTCAATGAACAATGTAAAAATGCACCAAAACACCACAGTATAATCCAGAAAGTTGAATGAAACTCAGCAAGAAAAAGGTATAAAAAGTAATATACTTATTGAAAATATTTTCTTAGGATAAAAGGAGATAAGAAAGAGGAAATAAGAGAATTGAGAAAAGCAGAAAGCAAAGCAGAAATGTAAATGCATTGTCAATGTAATGATTTACTAACAGCCTTTCTGAAGAATAGACTGCTGGAGCTCTAGAGATGGTTCAGATAGTAAAACCCTTGGCATGCAAGCATGAGGCTCTGATCTTACCCTAGGGCTCACATTAAAACACCAGGCACAGTACATACCTGTAATCCCAGCACTGGATATACAAAGATAGGAAGAACCATGGCACTTACTGACCAGATAGCCTAAATGTCTTGGTTAGCTTAGGGTTCAGTATGAGACAGAAACAGACACACAGACAGAGACAGAGACACAGAGACAGAGACAGACAAAGAGAGATGGAGGAAGGGAGGGAGGGAGAGAGGGAAGGAGGGAGGAAGGGATGGAGAGAGGAAAGAAAAAGAAAGAGAAGAGGGAGGAGGGGAGACAGGAGGGGAGAGGGGAAAGGAGGGGAGAGGGGAGGGGAAAGAGAAGAGGGGAGAGAAGAGAAGAGAAGAGAAGAGAAGAGAAGAGAAGAGAAGAGAAGAGAAGAGAAGAGAAAAGGAAAGAAAAGGGAAGGGAAAGGGAAAGGAAAGGAAGGGAAAAGGATAAAGGAGGAAAAAAGGAGGGAAAAAAGGAAGGAGGGAAAAGAAGGAAGGAGGGAAAAGAAGGAAGAAGGGAAAAGAAGGAAGGAGGGAAAAGAAGGAAGGAGGGAAAAGAAGAAAGGAGGGAACAGAAAGAAGGAGGGAACAGAAAGAAGGAGGGAAAAGAAAGAAGGAGGGAAAAGAAAGAAGGAGGGAAAAGAAAGAAGGAGGGAAAAGAAAGAAGGAAGGAACAGAAAGAAGGAGGGAAAAGAAAGAAGGAGGGAAAAGAAGGAGGAAAAAGAAAGAAGGAGGGAAAAGAAGAAGGGAAAAGAAGAAGGGAAAAGAAGGTGTAAAGAAGGGAAAAGGGAAGAGGAAAAGGAAAAGGAAAAGGAAAAGGAAAGGAAAGGAAAGGAAAGGAAAGGAAAGGAAAGGAAAGGAAAGGAAAGGAAAGGAAAGGAAAGGAAAAAGGAAAAAGGAAAAAGGAAAAAGGAAAAAGGAAAAAGGAAAGGAAAAGGAAAGAAAAAGGGAGGTAGAGATTAACTTAGAATCATATCCGGTATCTACATTCATACATATGTGACTGAGATCATGTGTGTGCTTTAACACAAAAAAAAATTATAAAAAGGAAATAATTGCTTAGTTTCTATCTTTGTACAATAGACACCATCATTCCTTTCCTCCAGATACTGAATCATTATGAAGCAGAACCAAAGCATAGAGAGCCAGATACCTCATCAATTCTTACAGTTTTGCCCTTCAGAATAGAGAGCCGGAGGTGTTAGAAGGCATTAATCATGCACTGCAAAAATCTACCCATGACCTATTCCTTGGGAATTATAGAAGAGGTATTTAATGAAATCTAATTCTTCCTTTTTAAGTTGCACCTCGGGGTCTAGTGTCTGGATCATGTTCAAAGGCTGTGAGTTTTAGAGCCTCGTTCGTCCCTTGAAGCTTTTTCTCTCAAGCAGAAGTTCTTGCAGCCCCTTGGTTCCCTCACTGTATTCATGAAAGCTGTTTCACTCACTTTCGTTAGTCTGTCCCGGCACAGTGCTTCCTTGGTGGACATCTTGTTAGAGAAAGCATTATTAACTCTGTAGCTTGCTACAGAGGACGTGCATTCTGAAATATATGCACTCCAGGGAACTTTGTACCAACAAGGCTATAAATAACCAGATGTACTTACCTATAGAGAGAAATTGTGTACAGAACAAAGAATACAAACTCAGAAAAACAATGCTTCCTGCAACCTGAAGGGCCATTTTCATTAAAGTACAAACAATAAAGTCTTTGAGAAATGTTTGCAGGGTTCTTAATTAAGAGAGGAAAACATGAGTGTGGGGGTCTCTATTTTGCTTCTGTCCTCTCTGATTAAGAAAGCCTTTACAATGAGAACTGAGAAAGTGATGGGGGAAAAAAAACGTACTAAAGGAAATTAAACTCCAGATTGGTGAGGAAATTATAACACTTGCTACTTCAGAGGAAATTAAGTCCCTTGTCTTAAATGAGTTACACTCTTGTTTACTTTAGGACTCAGTAAAAGAAATTGCCATGGAAAATACAAAAGCTAGAGGCGGTGGCAAACAGGAGGTGAGGAAAATTATTACAGATTTAAATGACTTTTCAGTCATTCTTGATCTTTAGATCAAGCTAATGTACAAAATGTGAACATTAAAGGATAGCATATGAAATAAAGACCAGACATTAAAAGTATTATTTGGTTTGTAATGAGATATGATTCATAATTAAAGCAGTTTTTCCCCTTGCATTGAAATGTTTTAAGCAAACCTCCAGTCTCTTAGCAGTCAACTCCACAAACCCCAGATTGACGCTTTTGCTTATGTAGCGACAATCATGCCATCAGACTAATACAGCTAATAATGATTGTTTCCTGCATTCATTACCTTTTGCTGAAAGACAAATTACAGAAAATTTAGTGGCTTGAATCAACACTCACACACTAATTACTGCACTATCTCTATAGGTCAAAAATGAGGCCTGACTCTACAAGGCTCTGTTCAGTGCTCACATGCCAGGTGCCCTGCTGTATTCTCGCTGAAGGCTCTGGAGAGGAGTGCCCTGCCATCATTCGAAGCTATAGAACTGAGGTGCCACTTTGTGGCTGTCAGGAAGAGACCACTTTCGCCTCCTCAACCAGACCCAATCCACAGGATGAAACTCCTCAGATAAAGAGTGCTGATGACATATAAGGATAATACTCTGGGGAGACTGTGAAAATAAATGAATTTTGTGGATTTCAAATGAATAGCAAATAATTTTGCCCCAAAGCAGACTGTTGCTTTTAGAGCATGGATGGAGGGGGATCAGCTGGAGAAGATGACTTGGCAAGAGAGAGCACATGTAGGTCTTTCATAGGACCAGCGTTCAGTTCCCAGAACAGTGGTTTAAAACCACTTCTCATTCCAGTTACAGTGACTCCAACAATCTCTTGTAAGCTCCGCAGGCATTAGGTATACACATAGTGCACATACATGCATATAGGCAAAATAGTCATACACATAATAAAAATAAATAAATATAAAATGAATTAAATGAATGGAAACAAGATTAGATTCCTTACAGTTTCTGCCACTGTTTGATACAGGTTTGTACCTGTTTCCTTTAAACTAGCTGCCTGTGGCTACCTCAGCAGATAGGATACCAGATGTGTGGTATCTGAGGAAGACTCATGGAGGAGCAGAGAGTTTTCTGGAAAATGATCTCTTGTGGATCC
Organism: Mus musculus; assembly: GCF_000001635.26. Lineage (NCBI taxonomy): Eukaryota > Metazoa > Chordata > Mammalia > Rodentia > Muridae > Mus > Mus musculus. The sequence continues at coordinate 28,765,318 of NC_000081.6, read as the reverse complement.
TTGAGCCATAGCAGGTTTCAATTGGACCCTTGGAGGCAACATGCCAGAGAGACCACATATCCATCAAAAGAATGTTATGTCAACCTTCAAACTTCCTTCCCTCCCAACAGAGTAGCCATCTTGGACCCCCAAAGCTGCACATAGGGTGGACATCACAGAGTGAGCTGTCATAGATAGCTCAGAAATCCTCACCACCATAATCTGTGACTGTCAGAGGTTGGTGTGTAACAAAATGCTGAACTGGGGTGCCTAATTTTGGGGTGTGTTTTGTTTGGCAGCAATAGACTGTCTTCTGGTGTCCAATCTCATATAAGACAGATAATCTTCTTTATGTGCATTTTAACTCTGGATGCGCTGCTGGGGTTTTAAGAGGAGATATGAGAAAATAGAAAATCTGTTGCTCTGATTTTCCGGTCACAAAGTTCTCATTTAAAAAAAAAAAAAACTATCAACAGTTTTGATAAGGAACAGATGGTACACCATCTAAATCTGCGGATGACCTAAAGCTTTGAAAGCCTGGAAGGTGATACTACACATTAGAATATAAAATAAATCTAATCCAATGAGCCTGCCAAGAAAAGTAGACAAAAACCTTCATTGGGTGATTTATGGTCTTGAGATCATTATTATTATAGAACATGCTTGAATTATGTTACAGAATTCTATAGTAATGATTTTAAATGCAAACTATGATTTCTTGGATTTAGTAATGATCAATAAATATTAATTGATGAGGGAAATGTACTGACTCTTCTGAAACAACAGATTATGTTAAATAATAGAAATACTAAATTGTTAATAAATGTTATCATTTACAGACATATTATATAGTACATGTGTAAAATCTTTTAAAGTATCTATTTTATTTCCACTTAGAAGAAAGCTACTTGTCAGAAAAGTAGAGAACTATTCACAGTTGAAAGGATTTTTGTAAATAGAACAAAGTCATAGACTCAAAGACTCCTTTGGTGGTTAGAGTGAGAATGGACACACAGGTTCACATATTTGAATGAATGGTTTCCAGCTTGTGAACTGTTACACCCATTCATGAGAAAAGTCCTGGAAAGATCAGGAATTCAAGGCCCATACCTAAACATGATAAAAGCAATCTACAGCAAACCAGTAGCCAAAATCAAAGTAAATGATGAGAAGCTAGAAGCAATCCCACTAAAATCAGGGACTAGACAAAGCTGCCCACTTTCTCCCTACGTATTCAACATTGTACTTGAAGTTCTAGCCAGAGTAATTCGACAACAAAAGGAGATCAAGGGGATACATATTGGAAAGGAAGAAGCCAAAATATCACTTTTTGCAGATGATATGATAGTATATATAAGTGACCCTAAAAATTCCACCAGAGAACTCCTAAACCTGATAAACAGCTTCAGTAAAGTAGCTGGATATAAAATTAACTCAAACAAGTCAATGCCCTTTCTGTACACAAAGGATAAACAGGCTGAGAAAGAATTAGGGAAACAACACTCTTCTCAATAGTCACAAATAATATAAAATATCTTGGCATGACTCTAACTAAGGAAGTGAAAGATCTGTATGATAAAAACTTCAAGTCTCTGAAGAAAGAAATTAAAGAAGATCTCAGAAGATGGAAAGATCTCCCATGCTCATGGATTGGCAGGATCAATATAGTAAAAATGGCTATCTTGCCAAAAGCAATCTACAGATTCAATGCAATCCCCATCAAAATTCCAACTCAATTCTTCAACGAATTAGAAGGAGCAATTTGCAAATTCATCTGGCATAACAAAAAACCTAGGATAGCAAAAACTCTTCTCAAGGATAAAAGAACCTCTGGTGGAATCACCATGCCTGACCTAAAGCTTTACTACAGAGCAATTGTGATAAAAACTGCATGGTACTGGTATAGTGACAGACAAGTAGACCAATGGAATAGAATTGAAGTCCCAGAAATGAACCCACACACCTATGGTCACTTGATCTTTGACAAGGGAGCTAAAACCATCCAGTGGAAGAAAGACAGCATTTTCAACAATTGGTGCTGGCATAACTGGCAGTTATCATGTAGAAGAATGCGAATCGATCCATACTTATCTCCTTGTACTAAGGTCAAATCTAAGTGGATTAAGGAACTTCACATAAAACCAGAGACACTGAAACTTATAGAGGAGAAAGTGGGGAAAAGCCTCGAAGATATGGGCACAGGGAAAAATTCCTGAACAGAACAGCAATGGCTTGTGCTGTAAGATCGAGAATTGACAAATGGGACCTAATGAAACTCCAAAGTTTCTGCAAGGCAAAAGACACCGTCAATAAGACAAAAAGACCACCAACAGATTGGGAAAGGATCTTTACCTATCCTAAATCATACGTGGCAGCATAGCAGAGGACATGTAGTTAACAAATGTGTAAGGGAAGAATAAAAGAGAAACAGAGAACAGACAGGTAAATCCATGCAGCAGTTGATAGGAGGAGGCAGTGGGTAGAAGGAAGCAGTGATTAATTGAGAGTTTGGGTTACAAAGAATTTTGTTGGTTGAAGAAGGGGTTTGAATTTTGTCCCCTTGTGGTGTCGAAACTAAACTAAAAGGGGGCTGGGGAAAGGGGGTAGGGAGGATAGCCCATGTCCTGCCAGAGTTCTTCCTATGCTCTGGGCAGGCGGACATGGGAGGGCTCCCAGACGCTTTCCACTTGGTCCCGGGTGGTCATCTAAGACTCTGACCACATTCGACAGGGGGTGGAAAAGGGACAGCCCCCTGAAACCAAAAGGGGCCCCGGAGTTACACCCTGTAGGCTACAGGGTGTAACTCCGGGGCTATGGGGAGGCTGAGAGAAGAGAGGTTCCCACACAGGCAAGAGTGAGTGCAGCTGGGCATGGTGCTTGCCTTTAATCCCAGCAATCCTGAGGCACAGGCGGGTGGATTTCTGAGTTCAAGGCCAGCCTGATCTATAAAGTGAGTTCCAGGACAGCCAGGGCTATACAGAGAAACCCTGTCTCAAAAAAAAAAAAAAAAAAAAAATTGAGTGAGTGCAGCAGACTTTGGCTGGAGCACAGAAAGGCCTTCCATTAGGAAATTAGAAAAGGCTCCATCCTCCATGCGCAGTGGGCCTTGATGAACAGAGACTATAGATGGTTTTAGAGGGGTGGGGGGAGAGAGAAGGTAGAAAAGAGAGAGACCAGCCATGGCCAAGAGGAAAGAAGGGGGAAAGGAGAGAAAGAGAAGAAAGGCTAGAGAATAATAGGGAGAGAGAGGAAGAGAGAGGAAGAGAGGAGAGGAGAAGCCAAAGAGAGAGGAGAGAGGAGTGAGAGAGCAATGTGGGGCCAAGCAGCCCCTCTTAAAGTATGCTGATATCTTTTCTGTTTCTAGGTACCTGCGGAGGAGTTTAGCCTGAAGGCCAGAAGCTTGGGACATTGTCTACATGACTACTAACCATGTTTTTCCTGTGGGGGCTAAAGGGGGGGTAACTTCGAAAGGAGCCAAAGTTCCAGGAGCATGAGGGAACACCTACCATGCCATGTAGGTAAATTATCACCACCAGGTCCCAGAGTTCAGGCCTCAGCTCAGCTGGAAACCAGACTGTGCATAGCCCAAGCTCCACACTGTGGCAAGCTGAGAAGGAATTTAATCAATACCCATAGAGCCAGTGAGTATGCTCCTGTAGTCAGATGCTGCCAACAAGTAAAGTTGCCTTAATTTCAGGTTCCTTTTGTTCCCCTCTGTAGTCAGTGATCCAGTGATCCTCTGTCCTGGGAGCTAGCTCAGAGCAATGCTTCTTGAGATGTGACAAGAGGGATTGGTTAAGAAAAGCTTGTACTGGACCTGAGAAGTGACCAACCATGGTATTAAAAGATTATTTGGATGTTTAGATTGTTAAAGTCGATTAAAAACCTTTTAGATGCCTTTAGGTAACTGAAAAAATTAATAACTTCAATTGTCAAAACAGTCTTTTACCTTTTCTAATAAGCAAGATATTACAGTTCCTCTGAGAAATATCCTTCAACTAATAAAAGTATCACTGAAGGAGGAAGATGATAAAAGCTTATTTACTTGTTTGTGTTAATTTTTAGAGGCTTGGTATACAGTCTTGATTAGCCTGGAATTCAGTATGGAGTGAAGAATGGCCTCAAACTGATTATAATTCTCATGCTCTGGCACCCTAAGTGCTGAGATTGTATGTGTTTATCACCATGCCAACCTCTAGTCATCTTAACTTACAAAAAAGAAATAAAAATGCAAAACAACCAATAGTCATCATACACACAAACATGCATGAAGCTTGTGAAATATTAAATAAGCTAAAAATATTGATATAGCTATGGTCTGGTTCAAGAAAATTGTTTGAAATACATTAAAGCTAAGGATACAGGGGACAGAACTCAAAATGACTAATGAAGGATCATATTAACCTATCATTATCCAAAGGAATATGGCAAGCTAATTAGATGTCAGGAAGTTTATTTACATGCTATTGCTCCATGTAACAAGTGAATGAAAAATAAAAAGAAGTCACTAGAGAAGAAAAAACCCTCAACGTTTGTTTCACTGTATCCTCAGTTGTGGAGCACAGCAATTTCTCCCAGCAAGGAATTAACACAAATGTGCTAAGTTCTACAGAAATATTATGAGTGGATTTCAGAATCTCTGTGTTCCAGTCTTGTCTTTGGCCTTAGGTAATACTATAAAGATAAAGTGGATAACTATGTCCAATGAATTTTGCCAATACTATGTGAATAGTAAATAATTCTCTATTTGCATTCATCTAAACTGAAGAGTATATTAACACTTTTATCAATCAAAAATTATATATACATATATGTAGACATATGTGTATATATGTATATATATGTATACAAATAAACATATGTATACAAATAAACATATGGGGCATATTTTATATTTTTAGTAGAGATTCTAATCTTATTGGTTCTCTCTCAAATCCTGTACAATGACGTGGCTCACCATCCAGAACAAGGATGAGTCAGAGCAGTGTTTTGACAAATAGATCCCTATTCAAACATCTGTGAACAAGCCTGTATTACAGCTTTCCTTCCCACCTCCCACATATTCATGAAATAATAGATGATATACTTAATTAGCCTAATGGCTGATTAATCTCTGTTACTTAGAAGTTGACAGGACTGCATACAATGATGTTACTGTTTAAGAACCACAGAAAGGTGCTACCTTAAAAGCAATTAAACTTTTAACTAAACGTTGCCAGTCAGAACAACGTAGTATCCATTACTTAAACTACATTTCCATTCTTCGAATTTTAACAGCCTCACGTTAAATGGTTCTGCAATGAGTCAGCTTATTGTACTTAGAGTCAGGCTGTGATCTAGTCTCAACTAAACATTTTCTGAGGATCACTCCGCTGTCATGGAGGCTGGTGGTTAACATTGTGTTTGTTGGGTTTTTGTTTTGTTTTGTTTTGTTTGTTCGTTTGTTTGTTTTGCTTGTTCATTCGATCTATTCAGTTGTTTTATTCAATTTACATACCAATCACTGTCGCCTCCCAAAGTCCCTGCCAACACCCCTTTTGCTCTTCTGTAAGAGTGAAGTTCTACTGTATTGGGTATCACCCCCACCCTGGTACATCAAGTCTTTGCAGGGCTAAGCACTTCTTTTCCCACTGAGACATGACAGTTGGGTTAGAGGAACTGAACTCAAAGACAGGGAACATCTTTAGGGATAGCTCCCCTGCTCCAGTTGTTCCAGAACGACAGGAAGAACAAGCTGCACATCTGCTATGTATGGATCTGATGCCTAGGTCCAGCCCACGTATGCTCTTTGGTTGGTAGTTCAGTCACTGAGAACCCCCAAGAGTCCAGGTTAGTTGATACTGTTGGTCTTCCTTTGGAGTCCCTACCTCCTTTGGGGCTCTCAATCATTCTGGTAGTCTCCCATAGGTGTCTGCAAGCTCCATCTAATGTTTAGGTGTAGGTCTCTGCATCTGTCTGAGTCAGCTGCTGGGTGGAGCCTCTGTGAGGACAGGCATGTTAGGCTCCTGTTAGCATGCAGGAGATTCATTAATAGTGTTAAGGATTGGTGCTTGGCATAAATTGGCCTCTAGTTGGGCCAGTTATTGCTTGGCCCTTCCCTCGGGCTCTGTTCTATGCCCTGTTCTGCATTTCTTGTAGGAGGATAAATATTGGGTCAACAGTTTTGTGGGTGGGTTGATATTCCCATCTTATTAATGAAATTCCTGCCTGGCTACAGGAGATGGCCGATACAGGTTCCATATGCTCACTGCTGTGAGTCTCTTCTAATGTCACCCCAATTGGTTCTTGAGAGTCTCTCCTATCGACAGGTCCTGGCATGTCCTCCATATATACACACCCCCGTGCCCATGCTTACCAGCTCCAGATTTCCATTCATTCTCATGTCCATCTGGCCATTTGGCCATCTTCCCTGTCTCTCCCAACACCTGATCCTGAAACCACTGTCACCCCCCTCCCCATCCCCTCTCATGCCCAGTTCCCTCCCTCCATCTGCCTCCTATGACTATTTGATAGTGCCTTCCTTTTTGTTAAGTTTCTTTGGGTCTGTGGAGTGTAGCATGGGTATCCTGTATTTTATGGCTAATAAACACGTATAAGTGAGTATATACCATGCATATCCTTTGGGGTCTGGGTTATGTCACTTAGGATGATATTTTCAAGTTCTATATATTTGTCTGTAAAATTCATGATGCCTTTGATTATAACAGCTCAATAGTAATGTGCAGGTATGCCACATTTTTTATCCATTCTTCATTCGAGGGACATCTAGGTTGTTCCCAATTTCTGAATATTACAAATAAAGCTGTTATGAACATAATTGAGCAGATGTCTCTTTTGCATAGTGGGGCATCTTTTGAATATATGTCCATGAGTGGTATAGCTGGGCCTTGAGGTAGAACTATTTCCAGTTTTCTGAGGAACAGCCAAATTGATTTCCAAAAGGGTTGTAGAAGTTTTCACTCCTACCAGCAATGAAGGAGGGTTTGCTTGCTCCACAATTTTTCCAGCATGTGCTAGCACCTGAGGTTTTTTTTTTGTTGTTGTTGTTGTTTTTTTTGTTTTTGTTTTTTTTTTATCTTAATGATTCTAACAGGTGTAAGATAGAATCTCAGGGTTGCTTTGATTTACATTTCCCTGATGACTAAAGACTTTTAACAATTCTTTAAGTATTTCTTATCCTCTGTTGAGAATTCTCTAACTCTGTACCCCATTTTTTAATTGGGTTATTTGGGTTGTCAGTGTCCAACTTCTTGAGTTCTTTATAAAGTTTGGATATTAGACCTGTGTCAAATGTAGGGTTGGTGAAGATTCTTTTTCAACCTGTAGTCTTCAATTTTTTCCTATTGACAGTGTCCTGTGCTTTAGGGAATTGTTTCAGTTTCATGAGATCCCATTTATCAGTTATTCACCTTAAAGCCTGAGCTATTGGTATTCTGTTCAGGAAGTTGTCTTCTGTACGAAACAGTTCCCACTTCCTATTCTATTAGACTTATTGTATCTGGTTTTACACTGCTGACTTTGGTCCACTTGGACTTTAGTTTTGTGCAGGGTGATAGATATGGATCTGCTCCACGAAGATAGCCAGTTAGACCAGCATTATTTGCTCAATATGCTTTCTTTTTTCTGTTGTATGTTTTTGACTTCTTAGTCAAAAATCAAGTGTCCATAGGTGGATGGATTTATTTCTGGGTCTTCAGGTCTATTCCATTGATTGACCTGCTGTCTCTGTACCAATACCACGTGGTTGTAATGACTATTTCTCTGTAATATGGCTTGAGGTTAGAGATGGTGATAACTAACTCCAGAAATTCTTTTTCTGTTCAGGATTGTTTTTGCTATCCTGAGATTATTGCTTTCCCATACGAAGTTGAGAATTTCTCTCAGTGTCTGTAAAGAATTGTGTTGGAATTTTGATGGAAATTGCATTGAATCTATAAATTGCTCTGTTAAGATAGCCATTTTCACTATCTTAATCCTATGGATCCATGAGCATGGGAGACCTATCTTCTGACGTCTTCCTCAATTTCCCTCTTTAGAGACGTGATGTTTTCATCATGCAGGTCTTTCATTTGTTTGGTTAGAGTTCAACCAAGATATTTTATTCATGACTACTAGAAAGGGTATTGTTTTCCTAATTTCTTTCTCAGTATGTTTATCATTTATATAAAGAAGGGTTACTGATTTTTTTATAGTTAATTCTGTATCCAGCCACTTTGATGAAGGTGTTTGTCAGCTGTAGGAGTTTTCTGGTTGAATTTTTGGGATTATTTTTGTATAGGGTCATATCATATCTGTAAATAATGATACTTTGACTTCTTCCTTTCCATCTTGTATCCCCTTGATCTCCCTCAGCTGTCTTATTTCTCTAGCTAGGACTTCAAGTACTATATTGAATAGATAGGGAAAGAGTGAACAGCTGTTCATATGGTAGATTACTTTGATGCATATTTTTATATTGAACCATTCCTGCATTTCTGGGATGAAGCCGACTTGATCATGGTGGATGATGTTTTTTGTCAAGGACCAATTTCAGCTTGGTCAGGTATCCTGATAATGGACGATTTAGTTTAGGTTTTAGAGGTTCCAAGATATCCGTCCAGGCTCTTCTAGGTGGCATTCTATATTCCTCTTATATGTTTATAGACATTTCTTTCTTTAGGATGGAAACCTTTTCTCCCATGGTTTTTATTGAGAATATTTTCTGGCCTTGGAGCTGGGACTCTTTACCGTCTTCTATTCCTGTTTTTCTTATGTTAGGTCTTTTCATGGTATCCCAGATTTCCTGGTATCCCATATTTCCTGGATATTTTGTGTCAAAAAAAAATTTTAGATTAAATGTTTTCTGGGACTGGTGTAACAATTTCTTCTATTGTATCTTCTATGCCCGTGATTCTTGCTTCCTTCTCCTGTATGATGTTGATGATGCTTGCATCTGTTATTCTTGTTCTCATCCTTAGGATTTCCATCTCTAGGATTCCCTCAGTTTACGTTTTCTTTATTGTTTCTATTTCCATTTTCAAGTCTTGAACAGTTTTATTTATTACCTTCATCTGTTTAATTGTGTTTTCCTGCATTTGGTTAAAGGACTATTTTCTCAAAAAAAAAAAAAAAAAAAAAAAAGCCTCTACCTGTTTGACTATATTTTCCTGTATTTCTTTAAGGGATTTATACATTTCCTCTTTAAAGGTATCTATCATTTTTATAAGATTAAGGTCCATTGCTTGGGTTTCAGTTGCATTAGGATATGCAATGCTTGCTGTAGTAGGGTAGCTGTGCTCTGAAGGTATCATATTGTTCTGGTTTTTCTTGATTGTGTTCTTTTAAGGGCCTTTAGCCATCTAGATGACTTTAGTCCTTGGATATTCCTGCTGTAGTAGGTATTGAAAGAGGGCCTAATCTCAATGATCCTGGTGTGGCAGGCCTCTGATGGGTATCCTTGAGCTGTATGGTTCCAGATCTGCATGTCTGATGAAGGTGGTCTAAGAGGTGGTAGAGAATGGTGGTCCAGCAGAGACAATAGGCTGCTCAGGATAGTTGGGGACACTCTAGTAGACTCATTTCATTTGTCAGAGAAGGTGGGTGCAGAATGAGAAACTAATTTGTATGTTTCTGGATCAGCAGGTCTGATGAAGGTGGGCTGAAAAGTGACAGGATAATGGGAGTCCAGCAGGGACAGCAGGCTACTTGGGAAAGCTGGGGGTACCCCAGAGGCCTCAGCAGGAGGCCTTGTTTGTGTTTTTATATACTGCTATTCAAAAGAATTAATGTTAAAGTACAATATTATATGTGTGTGTATGTGTGTGTGTGTATGTGTGTGTGTGTGTATGTGTGTGTGTGTATGTGTGTGTATGTGTGTGTGTGTATGTGTGTGTGTGTATGTGTGTACATATACACATACACACATATATTATGTTTTAAGACAAATTTTAAAATTCTTTTTTTTTTTTTTTTTAGTTTAAAAGAAATTTAGATCCTATTTCTTGGTGAGCTTTGGATCTAAGCTTGAATAAAAGCCACTAAGCATTACTTTCAGACTAGAATATATTAAGATCTGTAACATTCAAAATCAATTTCTACATCTGTCACTAACTAGCACATCTAATAACTATATCACTTTGTGCTTTCACTTTTTAACCAAACTCATAGAATCTTAATTCAAATTCAAATAAAAAAAATCAAATTTGAGTTGTCTCTGAGATTTAACATAAGCTTTCTTTAGACACTGAAACATAATAAGAAATGTAGAATCTGTATATCCTGTGCTCAGTTATATCATTGTATCAATACTAGGAATAAATTATACTTATTCACTGGATCTAAAATTAACCCTTTGTGCCCAGTGCCCATCAAAATCCCCTTCTTATGGCCTGTATGCAAGACATTTACCCATCCTACTAGCAGGAAGTACAACATCAACTTTCCCAGAAAGAGTCCAAATCTAGGACAGCATATGGTTTCTCTAAGGTTGAGGGGAAAAAAAGATGATAACGATATTCAAAGGACACTGGAGAAAAGAAAGACATACATACTCTGGAAACCTAATACCAGTGTTCAGATCATGCAAAGACCAATCTGTGATCTAATATATTTCAGGTTGGGAATAAAATGAGGGAGATATGGAGGAGAAGAGAAAGGAAGAGCAGTGATTCTTGGCCATGTCATAGTTTGTGACACTTAAGGAGAACATAACAGGTCATTGATAAGTGACAGAAGGAAGCAATGCTGAGACTGACTGGAATTTTAACTCTTTAAAAATGTGATGCTTATTTCCAGCCAGTGTTTTTCTCTTCTTTTCTTTTCTTTTCTTTTCTTTTCTTTTCTTTTCTTTTCTTTTCTTTTCTTTTCTTTCCTTTCCTTTCCTTTCCTTTCCTTTCCTTTCCTTTCCTTTCCTTTCCTTTCCTCTCCTCTCCTCTCCTCTCCTCTCCTCTCCTTTCCTTTCCTTTTCTTTTCTTTTCTTTTCTTTTTACTAATCTTGTATGCTAAAGATAAAACTTTGGCAAAGAAAAAACCATCAACTGATCAGTCATTGACTTGGAATTATTCTCATGTAACTTTAATATCTGCTTGTCCTTAAGGTTCAGTCTAGGATTTTCTTTTTAAAAGAATGTCCTGTGCTTCCAAATTCTTGGTGTATTTCCTTAGTTACACTCTTGGTCATCAATATCATGTTATTACATATGACTTACTTTTGGGGACTTACTTTTGTTGAGTCTGATTCCCTTGAGGCTTTGATGTGAGTATTGTCCCTCTTCATCTTTGATATTCCATTCTCAGTCAGCCTTAACTTTCCAGCGGTTTCCCTCCACTATGATTATATTTGGATCCAGAAATATCGGATGGTCAATAAGGAAATTATATATAGACTAGACATCTCCAACAGAACCCTAAGTTCTTCACTGTTGGAAAAGGCAGTCCTTCTTTTCAGCTGCTTAGCAGGTGTTATGAAAACCCAGCTGTGCTTTCAATGAATACCTGTTGGTTAATCTGCTCATGTGTCTATCATATGCTGCTTGCTGATTCATGTTTTCCTTACACAGGCCAAGCACCAGTTCCATCTTAGTGATCTGGGTAACTTGGTCTCACATTTGTGGATTCACAGAGATCTGTTACATAAAAGTCAAAGCTTTTCAAAGATGGCTGTAGGATTACCTTTCATTCCACAGGGTCATAGGAAAAATATGATCTTGACATCATTTTCTATGATAGATAAGGTCTGTGAGTTTCTCCATGAAATCTGACTAGCTCCTTTGATCAGAATGTATAAGCAACTGTCACAGAAATGCCACTAGTGAGCCTGGTTCTGAGTAAGCCCTGCCTTCATCTTGTGTGATGGGAGTCTTCTGAAGCATAGAACTATAATATAAGCAAGTAATGTAGCTCAAGGATATCAGCTCAAGCTGTCTTCATGCTGTATCATAGATCTTGAAGCAACCCAGTGAGTATTGCTCAGCCAATTCTGAGATATAGGGCACTCACTGTTCTAGCTCTAGTCAGTTGCAACCCTGAGACACCTGGACCTAAACATACCTATCTAATTGGCTATAAGGGCTAATACATTGTTATTTTAAGGCACTAAATTTTTATCTGAATTGTTATTTGCAATCCATAATCCCTGTCACCTACATATTTTTTTAAAATATGAATCAAAGTAGTGGTTTTATTTCTGGATCAATTGCCATTGCTGGTTTTATATAAAGATTGGGAAAATGTATGCTACCACTAGCATTACCATCCAGAATTCACAGTGCTCATTTTTTTTTCCTTCTCAATTTGTTCAGGTGACCCTAATGTCTTGCAAGGTCTAAGAACAACCTGCTCGCACAAACAAGCTCTAACATAAAACTTCTGACTCTTGAAGGAAGGCATATAACTGGATATACCTCCTAGGGTGTGCCATAACTTTGCCTGGATGCACCGTGCAGTGTGTGAAATTGCACTGATCAGCAGTAGAGTGGGTCCCACCATGTCCTTGCCGAACTTCTGCAAATGGACCTGCTGAGAACCTGATTAGTACGAGGCGTTACGTCCATGGACAGTGATTGGCCTCTTCTAGTCGCCTCTCCTCCTGTTGCTTTCGAGTTGATGACTATATCCCAAGCAATTGGATAGTGGAGCGATCCATAAGCAATGGCATAAATACTTCTTTCCTATGTTCGTCTCCAGAGTGAATGCTGTCCATCTGCTGCTCAAGGCTGTTCTGATAAAACTTATCAGAAGGATGAGTTGTTTCCAGTGTTCCATTCTCTGGCTATGCACCTGTGGTGTGGCAGCATCTCATCATAATGTAAGACCCAGTCAAATCGTAGCTCACTAAATAGAAACAAAAGATGACAAGGCTATCAGCTACAAGCCAAATCTAACTGCAATCTGTTTTGTAAATAGAATTTACATCAGTTTGACTAAGATTATTTTCATGCCTCACTCAGTGTGTTAACATTAATTGTGGTAATGGTAGTAAACTGGACAAAGCACACATAAATATACATTGATACAAATTATACATTGATATAATTTAGTTATATGTATAATATAATACATTTAACTATTTTTATTTTATATTTTTCTCATCTGTATGTGTATACAGTGTGTGCTTATGTATCTGCATTTTTTGTATGTGTGCAGGCAAAGTTGACATAAAGAGTTTTCTGTGCTCATTCTCCATATTACTTATTGAGGCAGGGTCTCTCATTTGAAACCAGAGCTCACTGATCTGGCTATTAATCCAGCTAGCTTTCTTGCCTGAGGCAATCTTCTGTTCCTACCTTTTGAGCACTGGAACAGTTGGTGGGCCTCCAAGCCCAATGCACATGTCCATGTGACCTGGGAGTCAAACTCTAGTCTCCGTGCTAGCATGGTGAGCTCTTTGACCAGGGAACTATCTCTTTAGCCCAGTCCAAAATACCTGAAGTCTCACTGCAGTTTAATTTGTAGGTACTTCATACAGCAAGCAATGAGAGAGCTTCTCACTCATGTATGAAGCAGAGCTGCATGATGAGAGGCCCCAGTAAAGCTCATGGATGCTTATTCTGGCAATGAAGACCTCTCATTTAATATTTGGCCCTAGCTCTTTATTTGAATCTGTATCTACCTTATTTGCCTTTTAATTTTGAAGATTTTCCCCACTCAGGGCATGGATTCCCATTTTGTTTATTTTGCTGTGTGATTTGTTTTTACCAATTAAACAAAGATTTCCTAGTTCTGGCTTAACTCATAAGAGTCTTATGTCATTCAGCTAGTCCTCCTACCCAGCCACTGATAAGATGAGCTAGCCTTAGAGGCTAAAGCTGAAGACAAACATACAAGTGAAAAATTTCCAGTTCAGGACCCCAAGCTACACTTAGATTAAAATAACTGACATTTTCTCCCACAGCTCCTGCTGTGAAGAAGACCCCCCCGCCCTCCACTTCCCCACACACGTACACACATGCAAGCTGCATATGGATGAGGCTTCATGGCACTGTGTAGTGAAGCATCCTTTAGGTCACAAGCAACTGTGTGTCTAGTCGGATGAACTAATCCTCAGTATTCCTCATCCACCCACGGTGTATGTGATCTACCTAACTCGCAACTGCATATGATGGATTTGAAGTTTACAGTTCACTCATATAACACAGTTATCCAGAAGGGAGAGAACGTAACCAGGCAGGTTGCGTCATCTGATCCAATCACCCTTTGAAAAGTGGAACTTGAGATTGGAAAATAGATGGCAGTGACCTGCAGCATGGCAGGAACCTGATGTGCTGCAGCTCACTTAAAGGGGATGAGGGGGATTATCACGGTCAGTAAAACACATGGACTCCTAGAAGCTGAAAGTGGTTGTCAAGATAATGGACAGCAAAGAATTGGAAGCCTTGGTCCAGACAACTACCAGGTGAAGAATTCTGCCACCCTGAGGACCTTTGAAGCAGCTTCTGAAGAACAACCAGAGGAGAGATCAGCAAAGCCTACACCTTGACCTCTTGTGGTTTCCTCAGCAGAAAGGCACACCATCATAGACTACTGAACTACAGATGACAGAAGTGATAACCCCGGTGTTTCATCTGAAGCCATTAAACAGCAGACAGGCCATTGTAAAACAGACTTAATTTGCTATGCAATAGGAGAAAACTAATACAATGATTCAATGTCTTCATATGTACAATATGAGTTACAACATGCTGTACAGGGTGGGAGTATTGTAAGGGTTAATGAAATAATGGAAGGAATTGCATGGCATCAGCAAACATCTAATAAGTACTCATTTTACTGTTTCACTTCTCTATTTTAAAGACATTATTAATTAATATGCATGTAATTCATCCATCCAGCCCTAATCAGCCTTGACTCAGACAAACAAGGATGAAGGATAAAATTCTGGATTCTTCAGATAAACCAATAAATATTAATGATAAAATAAGATAAGTGCTTCACCTGGAAAGTGTGCCAAAGGCTACAAGAAAGGGAAAGTTCTGGTTCTTGAGAAGAAAGTAGTTGCTCGTGTGATTAAATCTAATAGAAATGTTATTTTATAATGTAGATTTCAAACTGAAGAGGGTTGAAATTATAAATTTCAGCAAACATGTCTCTACTATAATGCCATCACAACATTTATTTTAGAATAATGTGCTGAAATACAATGAAAAACTTCATATCTAATGTTAGAATTACACCGGCCTGGGTTAATTATAGCTCCACAAAAATCCCCTAAGTACCCTAGCATACTTGAAGACACATGTCTTTACAGAGATTATTTGGGTAAAATAAGAACATTCATGGTTGTTACACTTATGAATTCATAACAACCATAATTATTTCAGAAGATCTGCACAAGATTGGTCCCCTCAACTTTCTGTCATGGAATTGTGAGGAGTTTACAATGTTACCAATTCCTAAGGATTTATAGATAAATAACAATTGTTGTGAAATAAAGAAGGGTGTTCTTCATTGATGTAGCATGGTCAGATGGCCCATGCTCCTGTAAATAGCCCTTTCCCTTGCTCCTAATAGTAACCCGAACTCATTCTTTTTCTGTCTCTGTTTCTCTCTGTCTCTGTCTCTCTGTGTCTCTGCCCCTCTCTCTCTTCCTCCCCTGTCTCTCCCTTTCTGTCTCTTTCATATACAACTATGTGAATAGAAAGAACACTGTTTCAGAAGAGGCAGAATCCTAGTGGAAGGGGAAGGGAGACTAGAAGAATTACTCCTTTAGTTAGAATATGATCAAAATATGTGACACACATGTATAAAAATATAATGAAATTCAATGTTATGGATAATTAACATATGCTAATAAGACAAATGACAAAACAATAGAGATAAAAGGTACAAGAAAGAAAAATCACTAATGGTTTCATAGTGGGTGCTTAACAACAGAGTTGGTATCTCTATAAGAATACAACATTGGGACTCATGATAGCAGAGGTCAGGTGAGGATCTAGAGGCAGAAAGCTAGTTGTAAGGGAAGAAAGGAAGTCTCAGAAGAAATCAATTCTGCTAGCTCCTGGGTCTTGAATTTATAGGTTCCAGAGCTGAAAAAAATAAATTTCTGTTATTTAAAGCATTCTGTCTCTGGTGCTTTGTTGTGGAAGCCATGGCAACCTGATACAGACAGGAATACAAATTCAATTTGAGAGTACATTAGTTTTATTCAGGAGGATTTTCACCTAGAAAAAAAATGGCTTTCTTTACTAATAGCACTGTATATTGATCCTTACCAAGAAATCTACTTTATAATGCTAGAGACGCTGCATTTCAACACTGAAATGCCTGGAAATAAGACTTTCCCCATAGAATGTTTATATCAGCTATAGTCTGAGCCCTATCACATGAACTTTCACCAATGTAAAGATTTTCAGACTATCACTACCTTCTTCCCATTTTTCATTTACATACACACATATTGTAGCAGATATTAAAATGAAGCTAATGAAGCTACACGGTCACGCTAGTGCCTTCTGTGGTTATTATACTGTAGCACAAAAAATGCTTGTCATGTGTGTATCATATGATTGTACCCTTGTCATCAGTTCATTATGCATTCCTTTGCTGGGCTGCAATTGACACCTACTTGATCATTTTAAAATGTCAATCCTTTTTAATCATGTCCCATTGAGCTTTTGCTTTCTAACATTTTGAAACAGCAGCAATGCAGACACTTTATTCGAAGTATGATTGAGTAAATAATTATGTTTGGTCCCAAGCATCTAGTCTCATTTGAGATATTCTATCATATATCTTGGTTACTGGAAATCTATAGCGTTATGCCCAACATTAATCAAGTCTTTGGTGCTCAGAGTCAGTATATGCACTGATAGAACTTGCAGCATGTGCTCTGGACCGCCTGCTGCCCGACCCTGCTTTCCCCACCCTGCTTGCCCATGGAATCAAAGCCACAGATGCTGGGAGAAGGTAAGAATGTTCACAGCAAGTTCCTGTGAGCACTGCTGCAGGTTCCTTTAATGCACTCCACCTGTGCCCCATTGGTCCCTAGCAAGTGTCTCTTCCAAACAGCAGTTCCTGATTGGCTGGCACTGTCTGTGTCAGCATTCCTTGTTCCCCCAGGCAGTCTTCAATTAGGTCCTCCTGCAGGAGCTGCCTATGAGGTTATGAGGCTCTCTGGCATTTATGCAGAGGCAGCCATGCCATTCCTCCCACAGCAACTGAGTCTGAAAAGACCTATGTTCTGCATTTGAGGTAGATTTTTCTGTTTGTACTGCTTAATCCCTGTGATGGTGCTAAGGAAGTGGATGCCCAGGACAATAATACTAAGTAAACCCCAAAAATAACAATTCAGATGACAGTGCTTGACAATATAAACTTGTATTTCCGCCTCTTTTTCTACAGAATTACAAAAGTAGGCACGTTGGACATATCTCTAGCTAATGAGAGGAATTTCAGCATTACGAAAACAGAAGAATCCCAAAGTAAGAGTTATTTCTGGAAAATGAAAATTGTGACTCCTCCTACTTTTCAGAATATCTGGTCCATGCCTTCTGAGGAGTGACATCCATGTTAGAGTTTTCATTCAATTACTTAACTGGTAACAGTTTGATTGTGTGCACTTATGAGTGCCTCTCAGCCCCAGATTCCTCACCTGTAGAAGGAAGATGGCAGTTTATCAACCTTCACAGTGTTTTCTTCCTGGAGAATAAAATAGAGTCTACTTATTATAAAAAGTGACAACATAATTCCTCGATGGTAAGGTTTAGTGGAAGGGTGTTAATGGAGAGAGAGAGAGAGGGAGAGAGAGAGAGATTATTAATAAATTAGCAAGGTAATAAGGACAATGAGCAATGAGTACCAGGGGAGTAGGGAGGGAAGCTCCATGAGCTGGAGAGACTTTCAGAAGGCCTAGAAGGCTAGCATGTACTTTGAAATGAATGACAGTTACTTGTGATATAGAAAGAGCATGGAGACCAGCATAGACTTTGATATGCTAATCGGCTCCCCAGTGCCAATGATAAAGAAAATGACTCCTTTTGGTAAACATAACAAGCTTCACAAGTTCCTAAGGAATTATATCTAACCACTAGAAACCTTCCTATAATCCAAGCTGAGCCCATTTCTGGATTCTTGAGCTACCTTTCGGAGTTTGCAGGATTGAGTCTCTTTTAGATCTAATACTTATACCATGTGTGGAACATTAACAACTGCTGTCATTTCATTTCACATTGTAGCACATCCTCTTAGGAATATGTATGTAAACGTGTCATACCCAAGAGGGATCAGGTCCTGCTTAGGCACATCTGTGTAAGAGATTTTGTTCAATCTTGGTGTCAATTCATTGCTTCAAATGCTAGCAATTTACCAAATTTAGATAACATGAGAAATAAAAAAAAATAAAATAAAAGCATCTTTATATTGTGAGATTATAAAGGAAAATGTCTGTAGGAAATAAAACCATTTTGTATACTTCAACATACTGATTAATTTCAACACAACCAATTTAAGCATAAAGATAAAGATGCATCTGATACATACAGTCATAGAAAGTGTAGCTAATTGACCCACTCAGTGCAGAGTGGTTTAATCATCCGTTCGTTCATGCAATTATGTTAATAGGAAATCCTGGGTCCTGAGCAGCTATCTTGTCTCTGCCTTTTGTTGCTCCTTTCTTCATTATCTTGATTCATTACAACAACCAATGGTGAGACACCCATGTGAGTCACAGCTCTAAGTGCAGACTTAATCAGCCCACAAATCAGCAATGTCACATTTCTTCCAGTAAAACTATAGTTACCAGAACTTACCTGGTATGCACATTAACACATTCAATCCTCTAGCTCTAAATTGCTACCAATACTATTATGTTGACGAAGCCCCTGAGATTGGACAAAAGAGGTATGTATCTCTTGACCAATAAACAGCAGAGCATGATGAAGCCTACTAACTGTTATGGATTTAAAAATAAATCTACTACTAGAAGAAATAATAAAATAATTCTTCCTGTACAATTTAGAAAACAAAAGGTTAACTTTGAATCTAAGAGGTGTTAGCATATCACTCATAAAACATGCTTTAGGGGTCCATCTCCCTCTAGTATTTCTGAATAAAGAGTATCCATTAGCTTGCAGGTCATAGAGGTTAATTTCTTTTTGGCTTTCTGTCGTCATTCACACACCAATTATTCCTGATTCCTTTTGTCTTACCTGTTCTTTTTTTCCTACAAATGTTAATGTAGGACATGCATACATATGTGTTTATTCTAAAGTATCCTACAATAATGTATATCTGTGCATGTGTGCACACACACACACATACACACACATTCTAGGGTTCTACAATAAGTTTTTCTGACATTCTCTAATTAGTATTTTCAAAGAACTAGGCAAGTTTCTGGTTTCCCTTGCCCTGTTGCAAAGAAAACCTGCAACACTGATAGTCTCCGACTACCCTTTCAGTTAATGCCAACCTGAACCCAGTGAACTCAACTGGATAAAATCTGCAATTAATTTCAACAGTTTCCTCTTTGCTTCCTTTATCAGAGCAGCCAGGCTGTGACACAAAACACATTCATTCTACACTGAGTAATTGTAATCTCAAATGACTAAATAGGAAGAGAAAACATTAGGAAAGTGAAAGGCCAGTTCCACCAGAACTCTGAAATTGTAACCTGTACTCAAAACTGCATGTTTTCTCTCCTGGACTTACTGTCTATTTCTGTTATTTAAAATACAAGTGATTTCCGGAGTGGCTGTACCAGTTTGCAATCCTACCAGCAATGGAGTAATGTTCCACTTTCTCCACATCCTTGACAGCCTGTACTGTCACTGAGTTTTTTATCTTAACCACTTTGATTGGT
This sequence comes from Mus musculus, assembly GCF_000001635.26. Lineage (NCBI taxonomy): Eukaryota > Metazoa > Chordata > Mammalia > Rodentia > Muridae > Mus > Mus musculus. Next base: position 28,745,562 of record NC_000081.6, on the reverse strand, counting down.
ATAAGGTGGAATCTCAGGGTAGTTTTGATTTGCATTTCCCTGATCACTGAATATGTTAAAAATTTCTTTAAGTGACTCTTGTCCATTTTATATTCCTCTGTTGAGAATTTTTTGTTTAGCTCTGTTCCCCATTTTTTTAATTGGGTTATTTGGGTGTTTTGTAATCAAATGTTTTGATTTCTTTATATACTTTGGATACTAGCCCTCTATCCTATGTAGTTAGTAAAGATCTTTTTTCAATGTAAGGTGCTGTTTTGTCCTACTAACTATGTATATTTCGTAACAGTTTCATGCTTTGCAGTTTCATGAGGTCCCAAGTGTTGATTTTACAGTCTGAGCCATTGATGTTCTTTCAGGAAAATTTCCCCTATGCCAATGCATTCGAAGCTATTTCCCAGTTTCTCTTCTATTAGATTCATCATATCTGTTTTTATGTTGAGGCCCTTGACCTAATTGGACTTGAGCTTTGTAAAAGGTAATAAATATGGATCAATTTGCATTCTACTACACGCAAAAATGCCAGTTAGACCAGCATCATTTGTTTAATAGGCTGGTTTATTTCCACTATATGGTTTTGGCTTCTTTGTCAAAGATCAAGTGTCCATAGGTGTGTAAGTTTATTTCTCGGTCTTCAGTTCTATTCCATTGATCTGACTTCAGCACCAATACCATGCTGTTTTTATCACCATTGCTCTGTAGTTTTGGGTCAGAGGTAGTGATTCCCTAAGAATTTTTTTTTTGTTGTTAAAATTTGTTTTTTCTATCTTAGGTTTTTTGTTTTTTTTCCATATGAATTTGAGAATTGCTCTTTTCATGTCTGTGAAAAGTTGTGTTGGAATTTTGAAGGGGATTGCATTGAATCCATATACTGATTTTAGTCAGATGGCCATTTTCATTATGTTAATATTATGGATCCATGAACATGGGAGATTTTATTCAATTTCTTTCTTCAGAGACTTGAAGATCTTGTATACAGATCTTTCACTTGCTTTGTTAGAGTTACACCAAGATATTTTATAGTATTTGTGGCTATTGTGAAGGGTGTTGTTTTCCTAATTTATTTCTCAGCTCATTTATCACTTGAATAAAGAAAGACTACTGATTTGTTTGAGTTAATTTTATATCTATCCACTTTGTGGAAGTTATCAGCTGTAAGCAATAACTAGTAGAATTTTTGGGATCATTTAAGTTTGCTATCATATCAGCTGTGAATAGTGATATCTTGACTTTCTCGTTTCTAATTTGTATCACTTTGATATCCTTTTGTTGTCTAATTGCTCTAGCTTGAACTTCAAGTACTACGCTGAATAGATAGGGAGAAAGTGGGCAGCCTTGTCTTGTCTCTGATTTCAGTGGGATTACTTCAAGTTTCTGTAGAGATTTCTCAGAAAATTGAAAATAGTTCTACCTGAAAACCCAGCTATATCACTCCTGGTCATATACCCAAAAGATGTTCTACCACACTACAAGGACATGTGTTCCACTCTATTCTTAGCAGCCTTATTTATAATAGCTACAAGCTGAAAACAACCCAACCCTCAACTGAAGAACTGATACAGAAAATGTGGATCATTTATACAGTGAAATACTATTCAGCTATTAAAAATGAGAACATCATGAATTTTTTTCAGAAGCCAATTGAGTGAAGACTTTATTAGTAAATCTTAGATAATCACTTGTTGACTAGGAAGACATGCTATGATTTTACAAATGAATTATACAAGGAGTCATGGTAATTTGTTGTTTTTTTTTTTTACACTCCATGTTTTATCCTCCCCCTCACCCATCCTCCGACTGTCCCCATCACATACCTCCTCCCTACTTCCTGTCTCCACGTGGATGTCCCCAACCCCCACCCCATCTGACCTCTAAGTTCCCTGGGACCTGCAGCCTCTTGAAGGTTAGGTACATCATCTCTGAATGAACACAGACCTGGAAGTCCTCTACTGTACATGTATTGGGGGCCTCATATCAGCTGGCATATGCTGTCTGTTTGGTGGTCCAGTGTTTGAGAGATCTTGGGGGTCTGGATTAATTGAAACCTCCGACAGGATCACCCTTCTCCTCAATGAATTTTGTAGGCAAGTAGATGGAGGTAGAAAATATCCTGAACAAGGTAACCCAAGCACAAAATGGCATGCACGACCTTGACTCACTGAAGTGGATATTAGCCCCAAAGTACAGAATAGCCATGATACAACTCAGACTGTATCAAATTTAACAAGAAGGAAGGCCCAAATGAGGATGCTTCAATCTCACTTAGAAAGGACAAGGAAATAATCATGCAAGACAGAATGAGGGAGGGACCTGGGTAGAAGAGAGGAGAGGGAGGAGAAGGGGGGGGGGGTGGCAAAATGAAGAATGGGAGGAGACAGGAGAGAAGCCCAGGAGAATTAATGGAATTAGACAGCTCTGGGGTAGGGTAGGGGAGACCTCTAGAAAGTCCCAGAAACCTATGTTATAACAGGCTCCCAGGAATCAATGGGGATGACCTTAGCTGAAATGCCCAAAAGTGGGGAGGTGGAACCTAAAGAAACCACCACCAGTAGACAGACAGGGTCCCCCATGGATAGATGGGGCCACCAACCTACCTTAAAAATGTTTGACACAGAATTGTTCCTGACTGGCCCAACTTGGAAACCATCCCATGGGCAGGTAGCAAACCCTGACACTATTACTAAAGCCATGTGCTTGCATACAGGAGCCTTACATTCCTGTCCTTGGAAAGACTCTACCAGCAGCTGACTGAGACAGATGCAGATACTCAAAGCCAACCTTCAGACCAAGGTCAGGGACCCCTATGGAAGAGTTAGGAAAAGGATTGAAAAAGCTGAAGGGGTTTGAAAACAACAATATCCCAGACCCCTCAGAGCTCCCAGAGACTAAGTCACCAACCAAAGAGCATTCATGGGCTGGTCCATGGCCCCTGGCACATATGTAGCAGAGAACTGCCTTGTCTGGCCTCAGTGGGAGACGATGTGCCTAATCCTGTAAATACTTGGTGCCCCAGGGGAGTGGGATACTGAGGGGGGTGGGTATGAGGTGAGGAAGGGTGAGGCAGGTGGATGGGTGGGGGAGGACCCTCTCAGGGGTAAAGTGGGGAATGGTGTGAAGAACTCTGGAAGGAAGAACTGGGAAGGATGGCAACATTTGGAATACAAATAAAGAAAATCATTTGATATAAATAAATAAATAACCAATACAATACAATACAATACAATACAATACAATACAAGTAATTTGTTTTCTTAGAACAACACAAATATCAAACTGAAGTAAGATTCTGACATGGTTCTCACTGTGTTACAATTGAGGTGTACAGAAGACAGGTCATAGTTTGGATGTGAAATGTATGCATACTTCCTACTTAGGCTCATTTGTTTGAATAATTGCTGTCTATCTGGTGGTTCTGTTTTAAGACAGGAGCTTAAACTATCCCATTGCTAGCAGAAGAGTTTCAATGCATACAAGCTGTGGAGATGAATTACAATTCTAGTCCCAGACTGAGACATCAGTTTCTGATACACTAAGAAGTGGGAAGTGGCACCCATAAGTGCCCACCAGCATGCCTTCTCTCACAAATTCCCTGAAACTGTGAGCTAAAATAAACCTCTCCTTCATTAACTCACTTCCATCTGAAGTTCTCTAACAAACACGAGACTATCTGGCCAACACAGAGTAAAGTCCTGGAAGTTCTAGAGAAACTGTGTTTCTTGTATTTGCACTATGAAGACTGTCCACATCTTTGGCCTATGTTCTCCCCTTCCATCCACATCCTTTTTTCTGTCCCATCCTGCCACTTACCCATTGATTTTAATTCTTCTGGTGATATCATTTTTCTAAATATGCTAAAATTATGTTTAAGTTCACTCACATACAATGTAATATTTGTTATACGAAAGATCTCCTTCGTTGTGGTCAGGTGATTAGCAAGTTTAATTTTATCCCTCACCTCCAGTCCTTTTGTTTTTATAAGCCTATTATCCCCCCCCCCAAAAAAAATTCTGGGGATTAAGACTGAGATTTCTATGAAGGGAAAGAACTAGACTAGCTAACTTACGCCTTGTGTGTAATCAGTTCTTCTGAAAATAAAGTTTTGACAGCCCAATTATAGGAAAAAGCTAGAACAAAGACTTTTTCCTACAATGAACAGACTATTTTTAAATCCTGTACAACAAGGTCTAGCTCCTTTTATAGCCAAGTCATAATTTCATTTCCTCATTAATAATGGAAGCAAGACTATAATCAGTCTCAAAAGGAGTACTAAAGAACAGATCATCACATTTTTAAAAATACTTTTGCAAAAAAAATCCAGAAAGTTCAATTAACTAGGCTAATAAGAAATTTCTTATTTCTTAAGAAATATACATGTGACTTGCTTGTGCTCCATCTCATTTTCCAAAAATAATTTTAATGAAAGTTCACTTTTCTACAAACAAGAGATAAGACAGAGCTTGCAAGAGACCTCAGGACACAGAAGACACAGATCAGTATGGATTGTCATACCCATGGCTATATACAGAACAGAAGTTTCAAAAAAGAAGCAAGCCTGGAAACTAAAACATGGACACATCATATCTCAGAATCTATACTTAATAAAAAAAATTAATGTTGAATAGTAAAGACAAATTGAAAACCATATTAATGGATGTAGAATGAGAGGGTTAATTCAAGCCAGAGCAAGGAAATGCAAATTTGATTATTCCAATCCCTCCCCATGTGTGTGCATGAGTGTTCCAAGAGAAGGCGTATGTTCTAAGGAGAAATTCTTTATTCAAATTGGAACAAACTCATCTTGGCTTACCGGCTGTGCCTTGAAGGAGCACAATCTGCTAGGGAATGTAGGTTAGTAGTTTAACACACATCAGTACCCTAAAGCAAACTAGTGACCTTACTCTCTTATCCTGAAATACTCTTTGTCTGAAGTCTGAGACAAGTATAGGAAATGTATCTATAGGAACATTTCCAAGTTAATTTACACCTAAGGATGTATGACTGTGTGGTCTATTTATGCTAGTAGCTTACCAACAATGATGAAGTGATGGAATCCTTTTCACTAAAGCTTTATACATGCCTAAAATTTTGTCTGGAATAAATGTCTTTGAGTTATTAACTAGGAGCATTTTTAAAATGAAATATTTATATGACTGTATTTTAGAATCCTAAGACCAGTGCTAAAAATGACAACAGAAATGAAACAATAGAAATAGTTCCAACTCATTGGCTAAGTGGAACCAAGGCAACTTAGAAATTTTAAATTTATCTTCTACACAACCCAAACATAACCATTCTTTAAGACTTTTAAATACAACATAATTGATTAGAATATGGAAGTACAGTTTGTAAAACACACTATAAGGGTAACCCAATGTAAAATACTGAGTGCAAAACTGGACTGTGGTCAGTTGATAAGTTGCTAGCCTTATCATGAAGCCCTGGATTCATGAACATTCATGAAGCCCTGGATTCAATCTCTAACACTGCATAATAGTGGCACATGCATTAATCCCAGAACTCTGGGTTTAGAAGCAAGAGGATTGGAAGTTCAAGGTCATCTTTGCCTAGGTAGCAAGTTTGAAGCCATGCTGGCCTAATGACCTTGCCTCAAAACGTATCAAAAATAATAATAATATTTAATTACAAAAATCTGAGTAAGTCTTTCCTTTATTGCTGAGCTCTAAGCTACAACAATAAACAAAAAAATCCATAATAATTGTGTCATTACAAGATAAAAATATGGTAGATGAATGAAAGGTGATAGAAAGATAGGGGTAGATGAATTATATAGATAATTAAATTGTAGAAAATTGAAAGGTAGTTGTTAGATAGGAAATGATAGATAGATAGATGAGAGAGAGAGAGAGAGAGAGAGAGAGAGAGAGAGAGAGAGAGAGAGACTGTAATTAAAATTGTCTTACAGTTACAGTCAGGGCTGTAAAGTTCTATACTGTGCTACCTGTAGGCTGGATAGCCAGTGAGTGATATTACAACTCAGTGCCCAAAGAACTCAGAACCTGGAGACTTGCTGGTATAAAATTCAGTCTGAAAGTGGGTTGGACTTCTGATGCCTTGGCCTGTTCTCAGAGACAAAAAACAAAATGCCCAAATTGTGCATCTCAATGTCTTTAATGCCTTTGTTTATAATGCAAAGATGACATCTTATTTGGTAAGGAGATGAATAGATGTTGATAGTGCCAGACCACAGAATATATTTAGCAGTAAAAATACTTGAGATATAAAGCCATGCAAAAACATGGGAGAAACTTGCATACATATGAATAATCAGCACAAATAAAATGCCATATAATATATGTTTCAATATCTATGACATTTTGATAAAGGAAAATTATACTAAAATATCAGTGTTTGTCCTGAGTTAAGGAACAAACAAGGGCAGATATGTGGAGCTGAGAAGAGTGGGGGCCGGGGAGGGGGGGTTGAATTATATGAAGTTCAACCCTAAAAGAACCATTAGCAACTAAAGAGTGCTGAGAATGAGACAAATAGTCTTCCACAGAAAGGACACCAATTTGGTTTCCAGCCTTAAAAATATACAAATCATATTATACAGACAGAGCACTTGATATTTAGGAATATATGCATATACCTATATTCATGTGACAATAATTAATGAAAAAGGAGACCATAAAATTGAGACAGAGGTTGGAGAGGAATATAGGATGTTTGAGAAAGAGTGAAAGGGAAGAAAGGTGTTGTGATCATATTATGATATTACAATTAATAATACCTTATAATTAGGGCTGGAGAGCAGTCTCAGCTGATAAAAATGCATACTGTACTTGAAAAGGAACCAGGTTTGGTTTTCAGCCACACTTTGGGTGACTCCAAAATACCTGTATCTTTACTTTCAAGGGAATCAGAATCCTACACCTCTGTGGGCTCTTTTAGTCATGTGCCATGTACATGCATTTATTTGCACACAGCATAAAAACAAATATTTTTAAAATAGTATGGTACATGAATAAATCTATCTAAGCCTAGAAGGATAAACATCATATAACTCCATGTCTAAGAGGTTAACCGAGGAGCTGGTTCTTTAAGAAAAATCAACAAGATAGAAAAACCCTTACCTAAACAAACTAAAAGGCAGAGAAACACTACTCAAAAAAAAAATCAAAAATAAAGAAGGAGACATAACAATAAACACAAATAAATTCAAAGATTCACTAGATTTTAGTTTGAAAGTCTATATTCCAAATATAGGCTTTGGAAATTGGAAAATCTAAATAAAATGGATGGTTTTCTAGACAAACACCAATTAACAAATCTAAATCAAGTTCAGGTACACTATCTGAATAGTCCTATTCAGTCATTAAAAGACTCCCAACCAAAAAACTAGACCTAAGCCAGATGGTTTTAGAGAAGAATTCTATCAGACTTTCTGTGAAGAGCTAATGCCAATACTACTCAAACTATTCCACACAATAGAAACAGAAGGGACAGTGCCAAACACATTCTATGGAGCTACAGTCACTCTGATATATAAACCACACAAAGAAAGAACATTTCAGACAACTTTCCCTTATGAACATCGATATAAAACTACCCAATAAATCACTCACAAGCAGAATGCAAGACCACATCAAGACATCATCCAATATAATCAAGGAGGCTTCATCCTAGGGATGAAGTGTTAAGTCAATATACAAAAGTCCATCAACATAATTTACCCTATACACAAACTGAAAGAAAAAAATCACACCATTATCTTTAATGGTTTGTATATTCTTGGACCAGGGTATGGCACCATTTGGAGGTATGGACTTGTTGGAATAGGTGTGACCTGGTTGGAGTAGGTGTGTCATTGTGGGTGTGGGCTTAAGATCCTCACCCTAGTTTCCTGGAAGTCAGTCTTCCACTAGCCGACTTTGGATGAAGACATAGAACTCTCAGCTCCTCCTGCATCATGCCTGCCTGGATGCTGCCATGCTCCCACCTTAATGGACTGAACCTCTGAATCTGTAAGCCAGTCCCAATTAAATGTTGTTTTTCATAAGACTTGCCTTGGTCGTGGTGTCTGTTCACAGCAGTAAAACCCTAACTAATATAATCATCTCATTAGATACTGACAATGTATTTGACAAAATCCAACAGTCCCTGACAATATAAATGATACTCTGCTATGCTTGCATGACAGATATGAGTATAGCATAACTGTCCTCTGAGAGGCTCCACCCAAAAAACAATGGAAACAAATGCAGAGACTCACAGCCAAACACTAGACAGAGTTCAGGAGTTGGGATGATTGAGGGACCCGAAAAGGACTCTACAGGAAGATTAATGGAGTCAACTAACTTGGACTCTTGGGGGCTCACAGAAATTGAATCACTAACCAAAGAGTGAGCACAGGCTGGAACTAGAGTCCCTACACATAAATAGCAGATGAACAGCTTTGTCTTCACAGGGATCCTCCCAACTGAAGCAGAAGCTGTTCCTGAGCCTATTGCCTACTTGCTTGCCTGTGGGTCTGCTTCCCTAAATGGACTATTGTCTATTCTCAGTGGCAGAGGATGTGTATAGTCGTGCAGTGACTTGATGTTCTATGTGCATGCATGACCCTCTGTGTGTGTGTGTGTGTGTGTGTGTGTGTGTGTGTGTGTGTTTGTATGTGTATGTTTGTGTGTGTATCTGTGTGTGTGTATGTTTGTATGTGTATGTGTCTGTGTGTGTAATTGGGGGTGACACCCAGGAGGGGGTTCCTCTTCTTAAAAGAGAAGGGCAAGGTAGAAAGGGGAGGAACTTGTCTGACGGGGTACTGGAAAGAGGGGGGATATGTATTGGGTTGTAAATTAATTAATTACTTAACAAAACACATTTATCAGAGATGAATGAGAATCATAATATATTTAATATTTTTATTTCTTTAATAGGAGAGATTGCAAGCATACTCAAGAGGGGATTTTGCATGGAACCTGGTAGATTAAATCCAAATCTGTTTGAAGACACAAGGGTCTAAATCAATCATGACACTTTTGTAATCCACAGTTGGAACATTGAACATAGAACTCTACCCCACAGCCTTGACTCAGTTAAAGTCTGTTAATAATAAGGCAATCCTGTTTGGTCCAAGAAATGATGAACACTTCAGCAGAACATAATGAAGAGCTCCTAATTTGGGCTTCTGTGGTTGTTTCCCTGTGAGAAATGGAAATGGGTAAACATATCTTACTGGTATGGATGTATTGCAGTCTTTGGGTGATATAGAATATAACAAATTGGTCTGTCATTGTATGAGGAACCCTTTCTTATTTTTTTCTTTATAAAGTCATACTTGTACATTAAAATAAAATTTCTTTCATGTTAAAACACCATAAATGGACCAAAAATTTCATTACAAATGGGAAATTTTTATGTAATAAGGTCAGTATTATTTCCTATGATATATCAATAATGTCTCAAAACCTATTTAAAACAAATCTTTTAATAGAAAAAAAAATCACATTACCAATCATTCACTAGCAGAAAAATAAAATCTTGAATCTGGAGAGATAGTTCAACAGTTAATAAAACTTACTGTTCTTTCTAAAGACCCAAATTTGCTTCCCAGGACCCAGGCATTGGGTCTCAATCACCTCTAACTGTGGTTTCTGGGAATTCAGTGATCTATTCTATCCTCTGCAGGCACTGGGCACACATGAGATTCACATGCAGACATGCACTAAAAGTATGAATCCACATAAAATTCAAACAATTAATAATCTGGAGGAGAACCTACAACCACTACTTTACTAAACCAACATAATCCCTAACAAAAATCTAAACATTTATCTTATACTCACAGATACGTATAGTCTTCATCCCTCACCAAGAAACTTCTCTTTGTAACAAATGGAGACCACTACAGGAGACCACAGACAATCCAAATGTAGAGTTTTGGATCCCACTCCCTATGGATATATCTACAAAACACATTATAACACACCTAGGGCTCAGGTACCACTGAGGAAGCAGGGGTGAAAGAATGTAGATCAGGGGATCAGGTAGTATGCTATGAGACTCAACGTGGCTGCCTACACATGAGCTGAACAAGGTGACAGTATAGACATGACAAGGTGGATTTGAAAAATTATCCAAGACCTCAACCCTACACAAAGTTAAACAAAAAGCTGGGACTGGGAGAGGATCTTTCTCAGAGAAGAGCACACCAATTAGTTGTCCAATATCAATCAGTCATCCCTGAAAACATACATACAAATAATGTTATATACACTTATCAGGTCATATTTAGAAATATATATGTACATGTATGTATACACTCAATTAATAAGAAGAGAAGCCATGGATTTGAAAGGAAGTCAGACGGGGTATATGGGCAAGTTGCTGGGAAGAAAAGGAAAGAAAGAAATATAATTATGCTGTAATTTCAAAATTAGAAAGTTTTAGAAAAAAAAAACAACATTATTTTACTTACTTTTCTATTACTGTGAAGAGACATCATGCCCATGGCAACTCTTACAAAGGAAAACATTTAATGATTTAATTGGAGGCTGGCTTACAGTTTCAGAGGCTTAGGCCATTATTGCCTTAATGGGGAAGACAATAGCAGGAATTAGCAGGCATGATGTTGGAGCAGTAGCTGACATCAGAATCTACTAGCACAGAGTGAGGAGAGAGTGCCAGAGAGCATGAGAGAGAGAGAGAAAGAGAGAGAGAGAGAGAGAGAGAGAGAGAGAGAGAGAGAGAGAGAGAGAGGAGAGAGAGAGAGAGAGAGAGAGAGAGAGAGAGAGAGAGAGAGTGCAGTGACACACTCCCTCCAACCAGGCAACACCTCCTAATCCTTCTCAAATGGTGCCACTTAAAACTGACCAAGCATTCAAATGAATGAGCCTATGGGGTTATTTTTATTCATAACACCGCAATCATCCGATCTTCAAAGTTATACCATAAGACACATACTTCCAAAATAGTTATAAAAATATAAAACATTAGCAGGATCTGGAGATATGAGAATGCCCACAATAATTTGTTGTCATTTAATAAAATTAAACACAGATATCATCTCTGTCCCTGAATCTTTGTCCATAGTAAAACTGCCTATAGAAAAACCTCAAAATGAGTCTGGAGTTGCATTTTAAAATTTGGTTTTGGTTAGAGCCAATGTATTTACAATGTATTTAGATCATATCTACCCCTAACCCTCTAAACTCTTTCTGAGTTCTCTCACAACTCCTCTCAACTTCACAAACTCTCCCTCCTCCTCATTAATGTCCTCCTCTTCTTCTTCTTTATAATCTACTCCCATAAACATATTCATTGCTGCCCCTCTCTCCATGGTGGTGGTTGACTGGCATGATTCTATGCAGGGCTTGTGCATATAACCACAGCCACTGTGATATATCAAATGTGGTAAGTAATAAGGAATATGGATTTATTGGTACAAATTGATACTCAGAACTAGATGGCGTTGAAAATCTCAGTTGACTCAAATATACATGTTGGTTTGTCATTGTTACATAGAGCTGTAACTTAGATGGAGTCTACACACAGTCATTATTGTTTTAAAAAATATAGCCCAAGTAAAGAAAACCTTTAAAAGAACATGTTCCTTTTATCTAAATTCAAAAGAGAAAAATTCTGTATTATATTAGTTAAGGATAATAACATATGTAATAAAATTACAAAAAGCCAAAGAATAATTAAAGCACTATTCAGAGGGTGCTTACAAACATAGAGAAGGTAAGTGGGAAAAAAATGTTTCCAGTATGCAACATCCTATTCCTGAAGCTAGATAGTGTTTACAAAGATTCAAGTGAATGCGTCTTCATTATCAAATTGTAGGTTTATAGATATCTTTAGTGTATACTCTATAAAACATATACTTAAGGAAAATATGTTTAAGGTTAGATAAAAGCTTTATTAGACTCTCATAGAATCACTGGGAATGTTCACTACCAAATTAGAAATATTCCTTAGAAACTGGAATAATATTAAGAAAACAGAAGACTCAGAGATGTAATTCAGAGCAATTCAGAGATGCTGGGTGTAACACTGCAGATAAGAAACCTTGCTTTCAATCTCTTTCTTGCTCTCTCAGGTTCCCTCTGTCATGTTCTCTCATTTTAATTTTCTTTTAACATAAACTTTCAACTTCAACAAAACAGTAAAATTCATCTAACATAACATCTAATACCTATTTAGCTTAAGGGTTCAGATACAAACAAAATACAGCAATATCAATGTTTCTGAAATCCCAATTAATTGGAAAGGACTGTGGGGAACTGAGAGTGCTCATGTGATACAGACAAGGGGTGTGGCTGAGTTAGCAGGCACCATGCTTCTTTATTCATAATTATTCCTATATGCATACACTTATTTAGAGTTTTAATAATCAATAAAATAGTACCATTTGTGTTATGTTATATTTAATCTGACATGCACATATATGCACATATTTTAAACACACACATACACTTGTTTGGGGGCATGAGTGTTATTGGGACCCACTGTTGGGAAGACTTGATAATGAGTAACTTCTGTCTGAGTGTAACCTTGGTGATGGCAGTGATGTTTAGACACACAATAAGGCTGTAGGAACTGATTTTCTCCAACTTAAACATAACCATGGTGTGCTGGTCCCAACCAAAAAGATTCAGAGTACATATCGTCCTTTCAGTTAAGAACTTCAACAGACCACAACCTCGGTCAGAACTCTCTGAGTCCCAGGAAAGGAAGCCAATCTGCCTGACAAATGAGTTCCAAAGCCTCTTTAAAGACTCAAGTGAACTCCTGGCAATACATCAGTAAAGGCTAACACTTTATAAAGACACCGATTAATAAAATCATCATCTCAGTGCAAACATCTTCCTGAGGCTGAGACAAAGTGGGCAGTACAAAATGGCATCTCCTGCCCAACTGTTATTTGCCACACAAAGGAGTGCTCATCCCTGTATCACTGATAGACCGCGAGGGGTCTCGTCAGCACCAGCAAAACAGCCTCTGTGCTCTGCTCTGTGTAAAGATGGACGATAAATGATACAGGGTTCTGCTACAGTGCTAACAGCATTGGACATCATACAAGCACAGCTTCTTAAATGGATTTATCATATTCAATTAGATGCAGGAATAACAAATGGGCCTTTCAGATGTGAGTCAATTTACCAATACATCTTCAGTGAGACACTAATAGCTAACCTATTTCAGTCACATAAAATGACAGCAGGTGAAAGCAAAGCCCTCTCTTATTTATAATTGCTTCAGAAAGAAAAACTGTGCAGTACTAGAGTTCTATACACAAATAAATAAAACACACTTCAAGCTAATATCATGGGATGTGTTTTCAAAATGAATGAGAAAATCAATAGTTGTAAAATAGTTCCTGAAATGTCAATGTAACAAACAGCTAGGACAAGTACACATATTTTATTTATTATATTAAAAAATAAAACTGAAAACATAATTATATGCATATATATGTATATGCACGAGTACATTAAATTCCAATATACATAAATTTTCTACCTATAGTGCATTATTTTGAAAAGATTACATAAGATTCTATTTGGTTGTTAAACACTAATTCAGTTAAAATTACCCTTTATAAAAGTAATAAAAATTTCATATCTTATTTACTTAATAAGTGTTCTCATCCCTCAGTATATAAATACATACACATATAAGTCCATTAAATAAAATGTTTTCCATTGTTTGGTCTTCTAATGTTTTAAGACATGTAGACTCTGTCTTCATGCACACCAGAAGAGGGCATCAGATCCCGTTACAGATGGTTGTGAGCCACCATGCGGTTGCTGGGAATTGAACTCAGGACCTCTGGAAGAGCAGTCCGTGCTCTTTAGACACTGAGCCATCTCTCCAGCTCCAAGAAATTATATTTTTTTAATGAGAGAGAGAGAGAGAGAGAGAGAGAGAGAGGGAGAGAGAGAGAGAGGTTTTGGAAGGCCCTTGTCCTGTCGTCCTGGCAGGGCCACTTGCTTTCTGGGATGATACAAAGTTTTGAATCCATACAGAACTTTTTAATACATTTACTAGCTATTTCAGCCTCTGCATAGTCTATATCGTCAAATAGCCATGTGGCCAAGCAACACACACTAATACATATTTGTGTCAATGAGGAAGCACCTCTTGGCAATCCTTAAGGGCAGGTATGAGGAGAATCATTCAGAGATGACTTTAAGAAGAAGAGCATCACAGTCTAACCTTCTAAGAGGAATGGAAAGAACACACTTGAGTCCGTGAATTCCAGGAGTCATTGAAGCTTCTAGATTCTATTTCATATCATGCTCAGTGGAAAAAGAATTGTTAAAGAAAGCTGAGAGTGACTCTCCATTATAACTAGAGAGGTTAGACAAGGTAGGAAAGCCCATTCCCTCTGGAGGTTGTGTGTTTGTGGAAATCAAACACCAGGATAGTTACAGGGAGCATGTAAACTGTTATTATTCATGCCAATGCCTATGAAAACAGGAAGAGGATTACAGATAGACCATCAATCAGGAAAAGGCAAGTGACAGGACAAACAAGGGAAGCAGGACACAATCTCGAGGTTGAGGGTGTGAAAGAAGGAATGCTAAGCCAGACAAAGAGAATCTTTAAGATTCTGGCCCACTGTGCCAGAGTGTTGGGGATGCAGTGCCTCCCCTGGGCTTGACACAGCCTTTGTAAGGTAGATGCCCAGGGAGAACTGTAATTAATCAAAAGGAAGCATGCTTTTGTGGTACTAGTTCAAGCAAGGTGGCACACGGAGTGTATTGAAGTTACAGGATCTGTTCCACTTGATAGTCACACAGTCCCCATTATTTTTTTTAACCCTTCTTCCTTCCTGCTGCTTGGTTTTATATTCTTTTTTTTTCTTTCTTTTTTTAATTAGGTATTTTCCTCGTTTACATTTCCAATGCTATCCCAAAAGTCCCCCATACCCAACTCCCCAATCCCCTACCCACCCACTCCCCCTTTTTGGTCCTGGCGTTCCCCTCTACTGGGGCATATAAAGTTTGCAAGTCCAAAGGGCCTCTCTTTCCAGTGATGGTTTTATATTCTTATCACACCTCTACTCTTGCTAATCTGACTTTTCTTTTTCTTTCCATTTCTATCCTGTCTTCAGTCTCCCAACCAAAGTGTATGGGGAGGGATGTACACGTTAGCAGGTTTTTCTTTAGATTTACTTCTGCAACTGTTTTTGCAGTAAAGTTGTTGGCACAAGAGAACCTCAAACACTAGACTTTCTCTCAACTGAGTCCCGAAGTGATTTTTTTTTTTTTTTTGAGACTGGCTGTTTTTCCCATGGTAGAAAGATCACCAGAAAAACATAGGTTTGGCTCACTCAGTGAGAAAAGGTGGCCTGTGTTGCCAACTGATGGAAAGTTCTTGCTAGCAGACATGAACACAGAAAAGGCAGCTGGAGACTAGTGAAAGAGAAGAAAGTCAGATGGCCATGTTAGAAAGCCGTCCTAGAGATGCATACTGTCCTTACCTCTCACTAGTGTAAGGAGTAGAAAAGTCTGTTTAAAAATCAGAGAAGGCACATGGGCCTCCTGAGATTATACACCATTCCGGTGCTGCACAGCTCTCTGAAATGCCCAACTCACACTGCCACTGCCACAGTGGAGCCTGATGCTGCTGCCTGCAAGGACTCTCAAGCTTCTACCATCCATGCTGGGAGCGATATCCATCTACTTGTCCTCTGCAACTGCAGTTCTGAAAGAAAAGATGGTTTCTTGCTATTCAGTGCAGTCCCCTCTAAATTGAAACTTAGTCATACATCTGTAAATGACGGAGGCAGGGTCACATGTAGAACACCAAAAACAGAAGGATAGAGTGAAAATAAGATAGGCTTCACATGCCCAGGTCTTTAAATACTACAAATTAAGATTACTTGACAAATTGTTCTCAGGGAAGAGACAAGGAAAATTCTCAAAATTACATAGATTCTGAAATGTGTTAATTACCAAACTGGTCATCTCAGAACTCCAGCTTCTCTGAAAGCTATAAGTGAACCCAGTGCTCTGAATCTGCCACACTGACAAGTGCATTGGGATGTGTGAGCTGCTGTGATTCCCTGAAGCATCATCACCATCATTGCACCTATGCCTGCCATATGTGACCTTCATGCTTACATCCTTCATAAGTCATATGCCCCGTAATATTTGTGTCTGTTGGGTTCTATTTTTATTCTTGTCAGGTCTAGAAGTCCTAAATTCTCTGTAACTTAAATGAATTTCCTCCTGAAGACCATTTTTAAAAAATTAGGTATTTTCCTCATTTACATTTCCAATGCTATCCCAAAAGTCCCCCATACCCACCCACCCCCATCCCCTACCCACTCACTCCCCCTTTTTGGCCCTGGCATTCCCCTGTACTGGGGCATATAAAGTTTGCAAGTCCAATGGGCCTCTCTTTCCAGTGATGGCCAACTAGGCCATCCTTTGATACATATGTAGCTAGAGTCAAGAGCTGCGGGGTACTGGTTAGTTCATATTGTTGTTCCACCTATAGGGTTGCAGTTCCCTTTAGCTCCTTGGGTACTTTCTCTAGCTCCTCCATTGGGGGCCGTGTGACACATCCAATAGCTGACTGTGAGCATCCACTTCTGTGTTTGCTAGGCCCCGGCATAGTCTCACAAGAGACAGCTATATCTGGGTCCTTTCAGCAAAATCTTGCTAGTTTATGCAATGGTGTCAGCGTTTGGAAGCTGATGATGGGATGGATCCCTGGATATGGCAATCACTAGATGGTCCATCCTTTCGTCACAGCTCCAAATTTTGTCTCTGTAACTCCTTCCATGGGTGTTTTGTTCCCATTTCTAAGAAGGGGCAAAGTGTCCACACTTTGGTCTTCGTTCTTCTTGAGTCTCATGCATTTAGCAAATTATATCTTATATCTTGTGTATCCTAAGTTTCTGGGCTAATATCCACTTATCAGTGAGTACATATTGTGCGAGTTCCTTTGTGATTGGGTTTTGATGCCCTCCAGGTCCATCCATTTGCCTAGGTATTTCATAAATTCATTCTTTTTAATAGCTGAGTAGTACTCCATTTTGTAAATGTACCACATTTTCTGTATCAATTCCTCTGTTGAGGGGCATCTGGGTTCTTTCCAGCTTCTGGCAATTATAAATACGGCTGCTATGAACATAGTGGAGCATGTGTCCTTCTTACCGGTTGGGACATCTTCTGGATATATGCCCAGGAGAGGTATTGCTAGATCCTCCAGTAGTACTATGTCCAATTTTCTGAGGAACTGCCAGACTGATTTACAGAGTGGTTGTAAAAGCTTGCAATCCCACCAACAATGGAGGAGTGTTCCCCTTTCTCCACATCCTCGCCAGCATCTGCTGTCACCTGAATTTTTGATCTTAGCCATTCTGACTGGTGTGAGGCGAAATATCAGGGTTGTTTTGATTTGCATTTCCCTGATGATTAAAGATGTTGTACATTTTTTTAGGGTGCTTCTCGGCCATTCGGTATTCCTCAGGTGAGAATTCTTTGTTCAGCTCTGAGCTCCATTTTTTAATGGGGTTGTTCAATTTTCTGGAGCCCACCTTCTTGAGTTCTTTATATATATTGGATATTAGTCCCCTATCTGATTTGGGATAGGTAAAGATCCTTTCCCAATCTGTTGGTGGTCTTTTTGTCTTATTGATGGTGTCTTTGCCTTGCAGAAGCTTTGCAATTTTATGAGGTCCCATTTATCAATTCTCGATCTTACAGCACAAGCCATTGGTGTTCTATTCAGGAATTTTTCCCCTGTACCCATATCTTCGAGGCTTTTCCGTACTTTCTCCTCTATAAATTTCAGTGTCTCTGGTTTTATGTGGAGTTCCTTAATCCACTTAGATTTGACCTTAGTACAAGGAGATAGAAATGGATCAATTTGCATTCTTCTACATGATAACCGCCAGTTGTGCCAGCACCATTTGTTGAAAATGCTGTCTTTTTTCCACTGGATGGTTTTAGCTCCCTTGTCAAAGATCAAGTGACCATAGGTGTGTGGGTTCATCTCTGGGTCTTCAATTCTGTTCCATTGGTCTACTTGTCTGTGACTATACTAGTACCATGCAGTTTTTATCACAATTGCTCTGTAGTACAGCTTTAGGTCAGGCATGGTGATTCCACCAGAGGTTCTTTTATCCTTGAGAAGAGTTTTTGCTATCCTAGGTTTTTTGTTATTCCAGATGAATCTGCTGATTGCCCTTTCAAATTCGTTGAAGAATTGATTTGGAATTTTGATGGGGATTGCATTGAATCTGTAGATTGCTTTTGGCAAGATAGCCATTTTTAACTCCTTCATTTGCCCCTTTCAAGAAGAGTTCCACTTTAATTCAAGAATGATACATTGTTTGCATTTGTGCATTTGTGATATGTGTGTGTGAATATGGTATATGTGCATATTTGTATATGACTGTGGTGTGTTTGTGTGATATGTGTGTGTCATATGTGAGTATATATGTGTTTGTATGGGTTTAATAGATAAGTTTGTTTTGTGTGAGTTATATATATATATATATATATATATATATATATATATATATATATGTGTGTGTGTGTGTGTGTGTGTGTGTGTGTGTGTGTATGGTGTGTGTGAGAGTATGTGTCTGTATGTGTGTATATATGTTTATCTGTGTGTGTGTTGTACTTATGTGTTGTGTTGTATGTGTGTGTATGTGTGTTTTCTGTATGAAGGTGTTGCATATGTGTTGGTGTGTATGTGTGTGAGTGTGGAGGTTCAGGTGCTTGTGCTCACACAAAGGTTGGAGAAGGTTGTTGGGTGTCTTTACTACTCTCTCCCTATACCTTTAAATCAGGGTCTATACCTGAACTTGGAGTTCAGGCTATCTGGAAACCAGGAAGCCTCAGCAATCCACTTGCCTCCACCCACATCAGTGCTGAAGTCACATGAATGCCTAGGGATCATGCCCAGTTTATCATATGTGTGATGGCATGTGAACACCCATTCTTAATCATACTTATACAGCAAGTGCTCCAACCACTGAGCCATCTCTCTATATCCAAAGGTAATTGTTTTAAAATAAAGATTTTGAATTTTCCATTTCTAAATTGAAACTATATAGAAAATTATTTGTACCTTCCTGGTGTGAAGCTCTAAATATGTGGGTAAATAGTGAGTATCATTACATAAAGTCACATTCCATTAACTTTGAGCATTGAACTACAGTGTATAAGAGAGAATCAAAACCTGATGTGCCACAAAATTTTTCCTAGGGAGACCCAATACACATATCTACTCAACACAAATAGGGAGCTCATGACAGACCAGAGTATAGATGCCATCAAAGTCCAACATCATGAAGCAATAAACTTCATTGTAGTTTCATTGACAGAGATGTGAGTCAGAGGTTACTTACAGGAGCAGAAATTACTCAGACAACAACATCCCTAAGGCCCATGCCAGCATGGTGGCAGTTCATAGGAATCCTGGCACACACTTCATAGCATGAAGGCATTTCAGTAGTTTGAAAAGGGTCCTTTCCAGAGTTACAGAGACAAAGTTTGGAGTTAAGACG
Source organism: Mus musculus (assembly GCF_000001635.26). Taxonomy (NCBI): domain Eukaryota; kingdom Metazoa; phylum Chordata; class Mammalia; order Rodentia; family Muridae; genus Mus; species Mus musculus. The sequence continues at coordinate 28,726,067 of NC_000081.6, read as the reverse complement.
AAAGGATGGACTATCCAGAGACTACCCCACCTGGGGATCCATCCCATAATCAGCCACCAAACCCAGACACTATTGCATATGCCAGCAAGGTTTTGCTGAAGGGACCCTGATATAGCTGTCTCATATGAGGCAATGCCAGTGCCTGGCAAATACAGAAGTGGATTCTCACAGTCATCTATAAGATGGAATACAGGGCCACCAATGGAGAAGCTAAAGAAAGCACCCAAGGAGCTGAAGGGGTCTGCAACCCTATAGGTGGAACAACAATATGAACTAACCAGTACCCCCAGAGCTCATGTCTCTAGCTGCATATGTAGCAGAAGAATGGCCTAGTCAGCTATCACTGGGAAGAGAGGCCCCTTGGTATTGCAAACTTTATATGCCCTAGTACAGGGGAATGCCAGGGCCAAGAAGTGAGAGTGGGTGGGTAGGGGAGCAGGGCAAGGGGAGGGTATAGGAAACTTTCAGGATAGCATTTGAAATTTGAAATATATATAAAGAAAATATCTAATAAAGAAAGAGAGAGAGAGAGAGAGAGAGAGAGAGAGAGAGGGAGGGAGGGAGGGAGGAGGGGGATGGAGGGAGGGAGGGGAGTGAGGGAAAGAGAGAGAGAGAGAGAGAGAGAGAGAGAGAGAGAGAGAGAGAGAGAGAGAGAGAGAGAGAAGGGTCCTTTCTAAGTTACTCATTTCTAGGCTGGTTTCTGCTTCTTCCAGGCAGCTTGGTGTGGTCTCAAGAGTCTTCCTTGCAGCTTGGTTTGTCTGAGAAATACTCTCAGAATTTATTACTTATTCTGGTCAGTTTCAGGGAGTTCCTGAAGCTGGTTTGGGTTCTTTAACTTCTTAACTAAAGAATTTCCATGTGGGATGGAATGCTTCAATCTCAGGTCAAACTATTCCACACCAGCATCCATAGGTCAGAGCCCTGCCTCCTGTACAGCCTCCTTCACATCACCATCAACATTGAAGATAGACTTTAGAGAGTAAGAATAATTCCCATGCACAGTTCATTGCTAAAAGATGACAAATCTGTGAAGGCTTTTAACTTGATGCTCTTGACACAAAGGTAATTGTTAAAGGCTTCAATGGGGATGTATATTAAATTAATGCCTCTGTTCATCTCACTAACGGACTTTTTGCAGTTAAGCAGAATCGAGAACTGTCTGGATATTTTTGAAATACAACTTAATTTGTCTTTGAAAGGAAGTTTTGTGTTTGTAAACCCTTGTGCTATTCTTTGCTGTTTCTTCTGTTAGGAGAGGGAATGCAGAAGCTAAAGACTGAGATGTAAGTCTAAACACGAGTTAGCTGGCTGGGATGATACACAGAGTGACTGTGCAGGAGCTACTCCTGAACTACTGATCTAATATCATAGCCATGGCACCCTGTATGTGGGGAAATGATTCTGAAGTCCTTAAACATCAAATTAGATGCTTTGAAGATGGGATTTTCTTTATATAAGTACCATAATAAAGAACCAAAAATTAAGCAATCTTAACAGTGTGCTGTCTCAGAGACATAGAGTCTTGGTGTCAGAACCTGAAGAGTGGGTAGGGGTACCTCCTTCTGAAACATATGAGTGCAGAATCCACTCCAGCCATTTCACCTTGGTCTGCAGATGCCCATCATCCCTCACTATATCTTCACATTACCTTCTGCTATGCATCCATGTCATATCTGTGTCCAAGCATCCCTTATGATAAGAGGGAGATTCATACTAGACAACAACTTAATTTTAACTTGAAAAACTCTGTAAAATCCCTCTTTCCAAACAACCACATCTCCTGCTGAACTTAGCAGTTAGGAAAGCAAAGCAATGGGGAGCATTTAAACATACTAACCTGGGAGGGACACAAACATTATCAATAGCACTTTATGACATATAGGATAGGAAACCTTTTCTAAGCTGTCTAAAAGGGTGGTTAGACACATAGGAAGTCCAAGTAATGGAAGTACTAGGCTTACACTTGTTCCCCTTCACATTCCACACAAACTAAAATTAACCTTTAATTAGATTTGAACTTTGTTGCTATCTAGAAGCAATTTGTCCTGAGTTATTCTCCAGGACTGCTTGCCATGCAGGAGTGCTCGTCCTGACAATTACCTGTGAATACTTGAACTTGCTTATTGTAGTTCAATTGTCAATTGTCATTGTGTACTAGTCCTTTTTGTTAAAAACATATGCTCTGAAATGTGACATTAAATTTTTATGGGGATTTTTGGTTTTTCAGGGTTTTTTTTTTTTAATAAATCACCATTTAGGCAGAAAGGCAGAAATAAATTCAGTGATACTGGCTTTTGAGGGACTGAACAAAAAAATATCATTTTGTTCTCAAAAAATTAAAATGGGGTCTGGAAAGAGGTTCAATGTTTAAGAGCAACATCTTGTTTTTGCAGAGGACTCAAATTTGGTACCCAGTCCCCATACTTGGCAACTTGCAACAGTTTGCAATTGCAGCTGTAGGGGAATTTAATGACTCTGGCCTCAATGATCAATTTCTCTTATGTGTCCATATCCACACACAGACACACAAAATTAAAAACAATAAAAAATTTAAAAATGGAAATAAAAACAAATTTATGAAGTCTGAGATAGTGTGAAACCAACAGGAAGATAAATGTCTTTGTCAGTGGGCCACAGTTAGTGGAAACATTCATAAATGGCCACAGAGACTGAGAATAAATGTGGTTGTTGAATGTTCAGCCCCTAGTGAGAAGTCTATCAGCTGCTCAGAGGCTTAGGAACATTAATGAAGAGGGACAGAAAGAATGGAGAGGAGTGCCTGGCTTTAGGATGCAACATAGTCATTTCAATGATGAACTCAGCAGATTCAGTTACCTAAAGCACTGCATAAGAATAAGCCTGACAATGTTTCATTGTGTGTCAGGAGGGTCTCCTGTGGCCCTACCTCTCCATGAGGGACTAATGGAGGTGAATGATTGATAAAGAAGAGGGGGTGTCATTTTTCATCTGTGATGTGACCATTCATAAGTTACCATGATCCAGTAAGTACCTCCTTGCCATTTCACAACACCAACCCTCATTCTATTCATTGCTTCCAGTTAGAGGGAGTGGGAGGGAGAGGGGAAATGGGTAGGATGGGGAAGGAGGAGGGAGAGGAAATAGAATCACGAATATAAAGTGAAACCATTTGGGAAGAAGGATTTCCATGGAGAAAAAGAAAGATGAGGTAAGGTAAAGAGGTGAAAATGGCCAAAAGCCATTACATGTGTTACTGAGATTGTCAACGAATATTCTTTTAAAACGTTAAATTTTTCATTGGTGTTGGTGCTATGGAGCTGAACAGAGGCAGTATCTCCACACAGACCAGAAAGGCATCCAACATCCTGAGAGGACGTGACTGTCACACGTAGAGATGCTTTAGACACGTTTTTGGGTTTCAGACTCAATGAGAAAACACTTCTGTGCAATTTAGCTGGGAGCACTGTTTTGTCTTTGAGTTGAAAGAAGCTCTGTCTTATAACAGAGGGAGGCTCAGATTCATTGGAAGGCAGAAGCTGCCATATAGAAAGCCAAGTAAAGGCACGAGGACTGGATGTGTAAAGAGCACTTTGGGGTGTATTCTGTGTAATGGATTCATCATGAGCACCCCACCACAAGGTGGCTTCTGAGGAATGTTTCTTCTCCCGTCTTCCCAAACTCAGCCATCTCACATGTCCTTCTGGGTCTGGCAGGATAGGATGGTTGTAGAGGGTCTGTGCAGTGCACATTCCTCAACCAGCATCGTCATGATGGCACCTGACTTCTACGGCACTAGCCATACTGAGTTAGGTCAAGGGCAGAAAATACTGAACTGCACAGATGAAGCTTCCAGCTCTACAAAACTCTGAGATCCTGGAGGTGCCGTAAGCAAACTCTAAGTATTGTCGGGCAGAAGAGTGGTTCCTCTCTCTCTCTCTCTCTCTCTCTCTCTCTCTCTCTCTCTCTGTCTCTCTGTCTCTGTCTCTCTCTCTCTCACACACACACACACACACACACACAGAGAGAGAGAGAGAGAGAGAGAGAGAGAGAGAAATGTTAGATTTTGGTGGGTGTCCTAAATTTTGACACTTCACAACATTTTAGAGAAATTCAGTTTTTCTTTTTAATTTTCCCAGGACCTACAATCGAGAGCCAATCAAACTGAAGTTTCTTAAAGCATGGGTATTTTTATCTCACGGGCTTTAGTGTTCATCGTCAACCAATGCCACAATTTATGGACAGTGATTGCCAAGAACTATCTCCATTTCCAGAAAAGGGGAGTGTTGCCACTTCTATTTTTATCCTTATCTTGTTTCTAGGCTTGTCTTGTAAAGTGCCCACAGGTGTTGAAATTATTTTGGATGTAGAAAAACCTGTGCTCTCTGCTTGCAGATCGAGGGAATTTGCTTAGTGATCAGATGCTTGGCTGTAGAACCAGCTTTGGCACTGTCGGGCATCACACTGGAAATCAGATGTTTGCCTTCATAATCAGGCTTGCTACCTGCTAGTTCTACATCCGAATTTAATCACACTCAATCCACTCATTAATCACTCCACAGATACTTACTTCTGATACAAAATGCTGAAAGGTTAATATTCCAGTGACTCCTAAATTCTATACTTCACAAACAGAAAAGAAACTGGGCAAAGAAGGATCCTCAGAAATGCCTTCAAAATGGTCTAAATATCAGAACACTGAGGGAATTAATTTCATTTTTGAATAGAAGCCAAAGAACAGAATCACCCAAATAAAGGAGCACCCTAGATTGGTGCTGATTTTATGCTGATGAAATTCAATATTCCAGTCAAGTCAACGTGCTCTTTCTCTTAGCTCCCTATATTAAACAGTCTGTTCTCTCTCTATCAACACCTCTCAGGCATCACTTTGAAGTCTCTCCAGCATGATGCATAGGAAAAATTCTAAAGATTAATCTGATTCCAAGAAGCTTTAAATAGGACAGAAAATTAAAGAAAAATAAGAGAAAGAACAAAACTTTATTTAAGAATTTGGGGCATTTCTGTTCCATCTCGTCTCTAAGTTGTCCACTTGGATAGTGCCATGTTCTCTGAGCCCACTGGCAAGCCAGAACTTTCCTCACTGTTCTCACTTCAATATACTGCTAATATAGTCAGTAAGTATTCTATGGTATTCTTCAGACACAATGGACTCACTTGCTTTTTCATTATAGTTCTTTTCATTCCTAGGAACATATATCTTTGTTACACATTATGAGAAGCCACTCTGTGATTCATATCAGGTGATCCATACAGAAGTACTACATGAATTCTAGAGTATGGTGCGATGAAGCTTCTTTTTGTTGACAGAGTGGGGCGTGCCATAACTTTATCAGTGGCAGCTGTGGATTCTTCTGATGTTGACATAAAAAGAAAAAAAGAAAACATAAAAGTCCACAAAACTCTCCCGTATGAGAATTTTCACGATTTGTTCTCATCTGAAAAGTGTATTTGTGTTTAGAAACATTATTCCCTAAATCAAACTTCTCAGTGCCTATTCTATAGTGGAATAGAGAAAGATGGGTAAATATCTTAATAATTAGTCCAATGTCTTTTTTTACAGATGTTCACAAAGAATGTTAGATGTGTAAAGTACAAAGTGATTCAACAGTCATAAGACATAATGCAGGAGGACAATATTTTTATTAAAACATATTCCCTCTAAATTCTCTTATATTTAATCTGCTTATGCTTAGGGCTCTCCAATTAGGCTAGGCTGGCTAGCAGGTGAGTCTTAGGGATCTTCCTGTCTATGCCCTCTAGAATGAATCTGATATTATAAATATGGCTACTGATACTTTTTTACATTTATACTGGGGATTAAACATAGGTTCTCATAATTTCATGGCAAGCATTTTACTGAACCATAACTCTAATCCTCCCTTCTCATTCTTTGGGAGACTCCAACTTGCATAGTCAGTTGTATGGTGTACCTCAAAATCCTATTGATGGTAGCTAACACTTCTCATTTTTCTTCTTCTTCACAGACAATTCAGCAGTGGCTCGCAAGGGTCCAGTCACTTCTCTACTGCAATGAGAATAGGATCTGGAAAGCCTTCCTGGAGAGCCAGGGGAGTTGTGTGTGCCATGGTAGCACCACACTGCGCCAATGCCCTATCTCATGTGTCACAGGTGGTATCTTACTCAGCGCTTCTATTCCTGCACAAAACAAAATGGCCAAGAAGCAAGTTGAGAAGGAAAGGGTTTATTCAGCTTACACTTCCACATTGCTGTTCATCACCAAAGGAAGTCAGAACTGGAACACATAAAGGGTGGGAACATGGAAGTAGGAGCTGATGCAGTAGCCATGGAGGGGTGCGGTTTACTGGATTTCTCCTCCTATCTTGCTCAGCTTGCTTTCTTATAAAACCCAAGACTACCAACCCAGGGATGGCACCACCCACAATAGACCCTCCCACGAGTGATCAATAATTGAGAAAATGCCTTACAGCTGGATCTTGTGAAGGCATTTCCTCAAGGGAGCTTCCTTTCTCTGTAATATTTCCACCCTGTGTCAAGTTGGCACACAAAACCACCCAGTACAGGAAGGAACAACAGCTGTGCCATGTGTGTGAGCTATGCTCACTCTGTGGCTCCTGCAATAAGGACTCCAAGCTGTATAGGGACCACTGTGTATCTGAACATGAACTCTGAGCAGTGTGAGCAATTCAACAGCTCTGAGATCGACCTGGACTTCCAGGATTTGGAACTGAAGTACTTGTTGCAGAAGATGGAGTCATGCCTTTATGTACACACTACTTTCATCAGCAACGAGATTCACCTGGATATGTTTTTTTGACCCTCGGTGGCACAAGCACATGTCCCTCACTCTTAAGAGCAACAAGAACCTCATGGACTTTATCCACACGGTGATCTGCATGTCCACACATATCTGCCAGATGCCCAAAAACAGCCTGGACCCTATGTTCTATATCAACCCTTTCAGTGGGAACCATTCAGAAGGCTGGAACGTGCCCTTGCGGGGATTTGACTACCCATATTGGAAAAGGATCTGTCTGCAAAACAGCCAATGATACAAATGGACTTTCTTGCTGGGCAACCAGTGAAAAACTTTTTTAGACTGTGTATCTACCTACATGGTCGGACTCAGCTACCTACCCTATGCAATGAGACTGGCCAGGACCCACTGGGTGTGTCAGATCAATCCAAAATCTCCTATATGCAGGTGTCCAGGTAGAGCCTGAGGTTCAATACTGACATCCTACAAAGTAATATGCAACAGGTGAATCAATCCTATACACTGGGTGGTCAGTTCTATTTCTCTTCATCTGTGATGCTTCTCATGTTGGACATTTGGAACAGAATTAACTGGCTGACCCCTCCTGTGGCCCCAGAAAAACTTCAAACTTGACTCGTTTTCCTGCATGCCGAAGCACTGCTGGAGGTTGAATATTCTGTCATGAAAAAGTGTCTCAGAATTTTGCGAAGCTTTGAATTGGTGGCAAGTGTTCAGAAGACATCACCTCACAACACTTACTCCCTTCGTTCATTCTGTCTCTTCTTTTGATGTGCTCTCAGTGCCTTGGTGATGGTGGTGGCGGTGGCGGTGGTGGCAGCAGCACGGGCAGCAGTGATGGTTAGTTGTGTGTAGAAGGATGTAATAGGGATGTCCCATTTAGGGATAAATACTTTATCTCTTATTTTCAGCACTTTGAAGAGCTTTGATTCTTTTCATTATCTGTTGGCTCCTCCTCAAAGTAGCTACTCTAACCAAAGTCGAGAACAGCACAGGTCTACATATATAAAAATAAATATTAGAAGGCAATTTGTCATGACTATCTGCCTTAGGGAGTATGACTTCTCCAGCCAGTGCTTTTGACTAGTATCAAACTAACAGGAATGAATTTCACTCCTGTAAACAGGCCTTAGTCCCAAACAGAAAATGCTTAACTACTCTGTAACAGTTATACGAAGATGGTACCAGTAGCTACATCTTCCTGGCAGGTTGCTGATACATCACACAGAGTCCAGTACTGGATAAAACCTCTGATGTCTTTTCCTCACCAACAGACTGCCCTTCACACTCTGACACTGGGATTTGGTATTGATTTCTCTATGCTCTATAGTCAAAATGTGTGGTAACTTACAGGTCCTTTCAACCCAGACTCTTCAGAAAATCCTCTTAAAATCTCCCTCCTTAGACATTGTGTCTAGTGCATAAATGGTCAGTATTTCCTTTTCACATATTCAGTGTCTCTTTTGACAGAAGCGGACCTGAGGACAGACAAAAGAAAAGGAGGGAGAGAGGAAAGAATGGCTCATCTTAACATCGTGAGACTAGGTTGTCCAAGACAAAATACCCTCAATTGTATTTTTGAAGGGTTTTTGTTTTCATCTTCATTTTCCTCACAATTCTCTGTATCAGCAATTTTTTGAGCTTACAAGACTTTTGCTTACATATTACAGTCTCTGATTTTGTATTTTGAGGTTATTGCTATGTGTGTCAATGTGTGTGTGTGTGTGTGTGTGTGTGTGTGAATCTGTTTGTGTATCATGTGTGTGTGTGTCAATGTGTGTATGTGTATATCATGCATGTGTATGTTTGTATCATGTGTGTGTCATGTGTGTGTATTTGTCAGTGTTTGTGTGTGTGTTTGTGTGTGTGTGTGTGTGTGTGTGTGTGTGTATGTGTGTAATCTATATGTGTTGTACTTTTCCTTTGGCTTTTTGTTTTCCCAGATCCTTTATTTTCCTGTCCTATACAGGTTTGTTTGTTTGTTTTCTTTTCCTTTATAGATGCCTATTTGTTTTCTCATGAGAGGGAGCAAGAAAGGGTTCAGAATTTGGTAGGTGAGGAGGGCAAAAGGATTTGGAAGCTCTTGGGAAGGATGAACCATAATCAGCATACATTGTATGGGGAAAAAAACCTATTTTTTAAAAAGTCTTGAGACTGACTCAATGGGCCTTAGCAAATTCTGATGACTGTGCCAGAGGATTGACTGGGGCATTATTTCCATGTTGGTTGTAATGGTTTTCATTAAGAAAAGAGCAAGACTGAAAGGACAATAGTAAGTGTCCGGTTGTCTGTACTAACCAATCACACAAGCTGGTTTTAACTTAGGTCAAATATCATCGACTGTTAAACTCTTAAATGTTCCTGTTAGCATGTTTGTTTTCTCAGAAACATTGTTTTGAGAAAATCTTGGTTGTCTTATTTGTAATAAACTGTATAATTTATCTGGTACCCCATATACATTATAATTTCTAATATTTAGACTCTATTATGTAATCTCTGAGGACTCTATCTTTGACTACCAGTAGGCTGCCTTTTCCCTTCACCCACAAGCAGTGCTCATAGAAACAGAATCTTCCAGGAGCCTGATCTTAGGGATTCAGCCTTCAGAACAGTAGGAAAATATATTTCTAATGTTCAAGCCACCAAATGATATGCTATTATCCATCCCTAGCAAATCAATATGGTGAAAACTATGCATGGATGTCTATAGCAGCATTCATCACAATAGCCAAAAGATGAAATACCCCAAATCATGTCTCAGCAATGCATATTACATCTGTACAGGGAAATGCTAGTCAACTTTAAAAATAAATCTAGTCTTCATGCCTCTTGTAAAGTGAATTAAAGTTGAATATTTGGTTCATGGAAGAAGTCAAAGACAAGAGAACATATCATAGGTGATTTTAGTTTTATGAAACACCTATATATAGGCAAATGCAAAGAATAAATACAGGGATGATTAGAGTTTGCTCATGGTTGAAGCATGAGGGACAATAATAACAAATAAACCAATTAGGTCTCTTTCAGAAGTGGTTACACATAGAAATAAATAGTGGTGGTAGTCGCTAGCATTTATGGCATATAAGAAAACTAATAAAGTAAAATAGATACTTTAAAGGCTAAGTTGTAAGGCATATGTATTATGTCTCAATAAACTTATGCAATTAAAAAAAAACAGCCCTACTTTCTTCTTTTCTCTTTACCCCTATTTATTTTGCTTCAGCCTGTCCTCTGTCCTGCCTTGTCTTGACAAAGAACCCCCCTCTCTCTCTCTCTCTCTCTCTCTCTCTCTCTCTCTCTCTCTCTCTATCTCTCTCTATCTCCCCCCCCCGTGTGTGTGTGTGTGTGTGTGTGTGTGTGTGTGTGTGTGTGTGTGTGTATTTCAAGCTGATCTGAAGGTTTTCTTTACCCAGGCTGGACTCATCATCAAACTCACATCTTGAATATCAGGATTACAGGTATGAACCACCACAGTCTTAGTTCCTTAACACCTATTTGATCATGAGTAGACAATGGCTTCAAAAGAAAGAATGAAAGGATGGGTAAAAGGGGAAGGGGAGATAGTAGGGGAGATAAGAGTCCCCACCAATGCTTCGAAACAAAGAACGAATTATAATGAACCATCAAACTATGGCTTTTATAAAATTTAAATAATACTGTAGTTTTTACTTTCTTTTTGACAAGTGAAATCACAAACATAAATATAAATTATAGGAAGAAAAGCAGAATGTACTAGAATGGAAATAAAAACATCTTGATATCCTGAAGATAGGATATTCATGATATAAAGATTGAATCAACTAAAGTATGCCAGGGAATGTCCATTAGATGTAAAAGTATGACAGAAAAAAATAGGAGGATATCAGTCAATTTTTACTGCAGTAAGTGAAGAGATGCGTGACAGGGCTTGTCCTTAACATCAAAACACAAATCAAGTGTTTGTCTTTTCCAAACCACAGAAGTGTGCAAAGGCAGTGCCTTTGGAGTTATTTATGAGAGCATAATGTTGCTTCCAGATATGAAGACCTTGTCCTTAAATTCAAAACATTTCTTTGTAAGTGCTTTGAACTTGGATTCCTTGTGGATTGCATGTGTGTGGACGATGCGTTACAAACTCTAGGGATCACTAAGAGAAATAATAAATAAACAAATACATTTTTAAGGAGAAACCTGAAGGAGCTGAGGTTTGCAGCCCTGTGGAAGGAGCAACAGTGTCAACAGACCCTCTCCCCCAACCCTAAGAGCTCCAGGGGACTGGACCACCAACCAAAGAATACACATGGAGTGACCCATGGCACTGGCCTCATATGTGGCAGAAGATGACCTTGTAGGACACCAGTGGGAGGAGAGGCCCTCAGGCCTGAGGATGTTCAATGCCCCAGTGTAGGATGGGAATGGGTGGGTAGGGGAGCACCCTCATAGAGGCAGGGGGGAGGGAAGATAGAATGGGGGTTTCTGAAGGGGAGAGCTGGAAAGGGGAAACATTTGAAATGCAAATAAAAAATTCCAAGATAAAAAGAATATAACAAGCAGTAAAATTAATAGAATTTTTATCTTAAAAAATAAAAAAAAAAGGAAAGCGGTCTTTATTTGGCCACTACCATAGCACAAGCATAACCCATCCTGAAAACCAACAGTCCCTGTCAGTTCTGTCTTTTGCTTCAGCTCTAACCAATGTCTTTCTGAAGTGTACTTCTATAGGACTTTCCTTTTTCATTTGCACATCTCTTTTGTAAAGAAAGGCTGCCTTTGGGGGGGGGTCACTGTTGATATTCAAAGATTACAACTGCCATCTTTGTCTTGGCTACCACCTGTCTGAAGCAGTCTGGACTGGTGCATCACATGACTCTGTCTAGACTGTGAGAATGGCATTCTTTTCAGTATTAGACCCTTTCTCAGGTCTATAGGCTTTGTGTACATGACTACTGGTCACTTGGACTTCTCTGTCGATAAGAGTAGCTCTCCCTATCACGTTTAGGGTTACCAAAGTATAGCTCCGTAGGTTAGTTATGGTAACACATTTGAAAATAATGAGAAATATGAAAATGTTTTAGGAATTAAAAATGCTATTTTTCAGATATTCTTATTAAAGATTCTACTTTTTTAGAAACGCCAATGAATATTCATTATGCACATCGAGCATTTATGCAAGACAAACACAGTACATATTACATTTTCAAGAAGTTTGTAGGGTATCTTTTGTATGTCATGGAGTTAAATTGCGTCTGCCTTCTCTTTTGCTTTGTTATTGATTTCTATTAAAAGATGCCAAAGGGTGTTTATATAATAAGTTGCTCTATAAACAGCTTTCTCCTCAGACAATGAAATGAAAAATATTCGCCTATAAACAGTCCAGACACTTCTGTGAAGATGTTGCATTTAATGTACGGAGAACTTATGGTTTCTGGAAAGAAAATAAAGCAAATTAAAGGCAGATTCCCTTCAACTGACACACCACATCTTATGACTCCAATGCCACCTGTATTCTAAGACCAAGTCAAAGAGAATGTGATAGCTGGGGGAGGGGGGGGGCAGGGAGGATGGGATTTAAGAAAGTCCTGATATTAAACTATTGAAACTTTAAATCTTTTAGTAATTGATGATTGAGATTAAACTCCAAATAGAATTCTGTATCTAGATGCCAATAGAATTTCCATCCATAATGCAGAGAGAGTGTGGAGGCCTGACTTACATGGCTCCCACTCAGTTCTTAACAAAACCAACAAAGAATTGGGTCTATAGTTTAAGATGAATGTTTGATGAGATTTAAAAGACTCTATAGGAAGAGAATCTCGTAACTAAACAAACTCCACTCCGGGAAAACAATGATCTTAGCTTCAAGGGCAGAAGAGAAAAACAGGTTTGTTATAAACAGGTAGCACTCATGTGTGCAAATTACCTAAAGCAGTGAACCATGGAGTTTCTCAGCAGCTATTTCACTTAAAATATGTGAAAATACTTTCTTGCTTTCTCTTTGCATGGTCCAACACACTGAAGAAAATCTATGTCAAATTTCTGAAACACCAAGATGACACATAGTTTCCAAACAGACGTCAGAAACAAACTAAGCCCCTATTTATTTTTCAATTATTGGGAGTCTTTCTACCTCAGTGAACTAGATTTTTACAAATAAAGAATCAAAAATGTCTTCTTCCTAGAACAAGAATGTTCCTAGAATAAGGAAGATGTGTATTTAGGAATGGTGTGTGTGGGGCTGGAGGAGAGTGGGGTGTCATTCTAATGAAAATGTCAACTGTAAATAATTAAATTATAATAAAAATGAAATATCCTCTATAGAGATGGCTTGATAAATATGTTAACTACAACACTATCAATTTTATGCTCAGAACATAGGAGGAGAGAATAAGTGAACATACAGAATGAGCTCCTGGTCAACTGGTAAGAGAATATCTGCATAAAGGTAAGTCACAGACACACTAAGAGGTTGTGACAAGAGTTACTATGAATTTCTTTTCTGCAGATGAAATTCCTCCACGAGAGCTCTGCCAAAATGATAGATAGATAGATAGATAGATAGATAGATAGATAGATAGATAGATACATAGATAGATAGAATAAACAAACAAACAAGTATTCTACAGGTTAAGAGGTTTGCCCTTAATTTCTGAATTACTCAATTTCAGAGACTGTTCAGAAGTACTTTGATTGTATCCATGGTAGTTAAAAAAAAAAAAAAAGAATCAAGACTGCTTCTTTCAACCATGCAAGTCTGTGAAAATCAAAACCAAAACAAGTGGCATATCTATGTGAGTGAGCATAGGCATACATTCATGCTGTGCTAGCTGACAGGTTCTGAAGACAGCAACAACCCAGTAGCAAAAAGCACAGCTACATCTAGACTTAAGTTCCCAATATTTCCCTCCATGAAAATTACAAGAAGGCTGAAAGAATGGGGGAAAAACAAAATTCAAGATTACATTATAAAAAAATGAATGTGGGTAAGAGATATTGTTAGACCTATTTTAGGTAAATCTAGCCTTCCATGAGTGAAAACAAAACAGAGAGAGGGAGAGGGGGAGAGGGGGAGGGGGAGGGGGAGAGAGGAAAGGGAGAAGAAAATTGAGAAGAGCCAAATTTGCCTTAAATGAAAATGATGTAAGCAATTTGTGGGAAGGGTTTTTAAAATGTGAAACTTCAATATACATGAGATAAAATGATGAACTAATGTAATGTCCTTGGAAAGGCTGGGAATGGGGATGGTGACCATTCTTTGGAATAGAAAACAGTGCCTAAGATTATTCATTTACTGTGATAGAAGGATGTGAAAATATGGGATACTGATGAAGACTGATATGAGGGATGAAGAAGGCAACCACTTTGCATCTTTTGATTTCTTAATGATGTATAATTTTTAAAAAGGAAGATGCCAAGTATGAGGGAAAAGAGCATGGAGGGTTTGCAGAAGAAAGTGTCTCCAAGATCCTTATTTAGAATGTGTTCGTTGTTACAGGTTGCAGGTAATGTCCATGTATGGGTATTCACCATAAAACCACCCTATCTCTAAGAATTTCTTCTGAAGAATAGAACTGCTGGGGTGTGAAAATGTGACTGGTTTGTTCTAGGATAAGAACGTCTCTAAATGGACTAAATTAAAAGTTGAAGGGAGAAGAATGTAAACACCATTGCCAAAACTATCTTCAAAATACCAGCCCATGATATCAAATAAGTCAACTAAGGAAATCTAAGGGGTTGAAAGAAAGCCAAGGGCCCAAATAAATCAGAGTGATTGAGGGTGATGAATAAATCTCAGAGTGAGGATATTTGAACAAGCGAAGCTGAAGGATAGATAGTTGTAATGAGATTGTGAGCTGCTCTGACGCTTTCAAAGATAAATTACCTGTATGGTCCAGGGTGTGACATTGAAGGTGGTCACAGAGATTTAAGTACTACAGGAGAAAAGTACTTTCTAAAACCACAGAAGTCACCAAACACAAAGACTTCGTCTTTTAGTACCCACCATGTGACATCAGTTGTAGGATGGTGACAGGCTTTAAGTTCAACGTCTTCTTTGAGTGTATGAAAAATTAATAACGTATGCCTAAGAATCAAGTAAATAGGAACAGCTGAAGGAACAGCAAGCAATGATTGAATGCTACAGTTATTGGTCTTCAAAAATTTGAAAATAAAATACCAGTCTAAGTTTCACTGTGAGAAACATGTTCTGAAAACTCATTAAGAGATCACCTAATGAAAATAGCATAGATACTGGAGAGGCTCAGTAAAGGTTGCAAGTGCTGCTTTCCTTGCAGAGGTCCTGGATTAGTTTTCAGGACCCACATTGGTGGTTCACAGTCACCTGTAAATCCATCCTCTAGAGTCTGCAGGCATTTGCATGTATTTGGTGCACATACAGACAATAGGCATAATGTGCACACACACACACACACACACATACATATACACACACACACACACACACACACACACACAAAAGAAAAAGAAAGAGAGAGAGAACAAAATGGGCTCATCAACCAATGGATAAACATAGAAATTCTATAAATATGGCCATGCATTTTATCAACTGATGCTTTTAGTATAGTATTAGGATTATTTGTTTGTACCAACGTTTGTATATAATAGAGAAATTTATAAGGCACTACATTAACCAAGCAATAAAACTTAACATTACTAGTGATAGAACAAAGTATCATTGTGTGTCTTTTCCCTATCTCTCTCTTTTTCATTACTTCTTTGATAAGATCAAACAGTACATTTTAATCCCACTCATCCCCCTTTTCCAATTCTTCCCAGATCTATCCCATTTACTATAAACCAAACTTTTTGTCTCACCCCCACCTCTTTTAAGTCATCAAGTAAGTAGAGTTTCTGCAATCCTTATCTTCTTGATTAAGTGACTTTTCTCACAGTCACTGTAATTATTTAGGGTCTTAGTGTTTCCTTGTGAATCTAAGAACTATGTTTCCCCCTTATTTCTGTTGAAAAAAATTACATTGTAATTACATCGAATGTGTCAGTCATTTTGAGTATTACAAGCCTTTCACAATATCAATTATTGTAGTCCACTATGGACTATAATTCCATTTCCCTATAGTTCATTCTGTTTGTCCAATAATTATAGCATTCGCAAAACATATCTTTCTTACTTTAATAGTTTTTAACTATTGTAAATAGATGTTTCCTTAATCCCTCATTGGTATATAGAAACATTATCAATGTCATATATTGATTTTCATATCCTGCAACTTTATTGAATTCATTCATTAGTTCTCAAACCATTGGGTTTGGTTGAGTTTGGTGGATTTACATATCATGCCATAATCAACTAGAAACAATTCCACATACTCCTTCTTCCAGATAGATCACAAGAATGATATTTAGTCCATTCCAATCTTCTTACTTCCCCTCAGACCTTGATTTTTGTTTCTTAATTTCTACTGTTTTTTTTTATTTTGCAAATTTCCACCAAATCATCTCATGAATCTGTAAAGATAATAGTCCACATGAAAAATAAATTTAATGAAGCAAAATATTTTATGTTAAGACTTCATAACTTATGTTCCAGATGTACCCTTTTCTTTCTTAAAGATTGATCTGAAAATGCATAAATTAGAAAGCAATTAAAACAAAGCACTGAAGCCTAATGTCCTAGGCTATGTGTGTCCTGGTTAAAGCTCTTTCACATTACAACTGCTTCCTCATCCTTTGAATTAGAAGCTAGAAGATTACTACCTAATCAACAATGAAAACTAACTTTTCAAAGGATCATTAATGCTATGTAGCCAAATACTTTGACTTGAAACATTCTCTCGTGATGGTAGTGAGAAGGTCTAAGGAATTGAGAAATAAATAAAAATTAGTAAAGAGCCAAGAAGTTAAAAAAAAGTTACAAAACTAAAAAGGCTGCTCCTTGAAGTCATTAAATAGTAAACACTTGAAGGGACTCTGGTGGAACTTCATGAGTTGTCAACCATACTCCTGTAAATAGCCCCTTACCCTTGTGCTTTTAAGTAACCTGACTAAGTGGTTCAGCAAGATCAACTTTAGTAGTCTTTTATTTGTTCTATCATTGATACCCTATTTGATGTGAGCTAATATCTATTCATTTCTCCCTGAAATATTCACAGAATTTGTAAACTCATGAATAATTTGACAACCTCATATTGATTCCACCTGACTATTAAAAGTCATCCTTGAGCAAAATTAATTCTTTGTGGTTGTTTTGGCTCATAGTTGGTGGGGACTTGAGCTAACAATGGCCATAATGTTCAAAGAAATGTTCACTGTTTGGAAAGTGTATGAAAAAAGAGTTATTGACATTTAAGGTGGATAGAAAAGTGTTAGTATTATGGGTCATTGTATAGTTGATTGACCAAGAGAGCCAAAATAACATATGAAAAAGTTTCACCCTAATGCCCAGTAAGCTTGTCTATAGAAAACCAATGTTTAAAGAAGTAAAATTAGCACAATCTTTCTTAAACACTAAAATGTTCCAATGACATATACCTATTTTAAACAAAAGTTCCTAATACAGTAGTTTTCCCTTCCCTCATATCTCTCTACATGGAAGCCGTCATATGGGATAAGACTGTGCTGAAATTTTGTCTAATGTGCTGTACCGGACAAAACCAGCTTTCTGTATAGGACATTGCTCTCCTCTTGACTTTTGCTCTATGTTGCAATGTGTGCCATAACAAGCAACAGAAGAGAAGAAAGAAAGGTCTAAAGAATCTTGAAGTCCAGGAACAACAAAGACCTATAATCAATATAGCTATAGAAAGCTATAGAATGTAGCTATAGAAAGGATGGTGCAGATTAGAGAGGTAAAAGTAGCTCTTCTCTCAATATAACTCTTCTGCTGCTGAGGGTCACCCCAACTGTAAACAATGAATATGAGTCTCATGGCTTTGGCCAATCAAGAATCCAGGGACAGTCCACCACATACAGAAGGAAAAAGAACAAACATTTACTATGTTATTTAACCTTTGACATACTTTTGCTGTAATCCTTTTACTAGGAGCACATGCAGACCATCTTTGAAGAAGGAAATTATTGTTGTCTTACTAGTTTTTTTTAACATTTCTGATTACAATGTATTTTGATTATATTTGTTGCCCTCTTCCAATTTCTTCTACATCCTCCTTGTCTAGCTTCTTCTCTGTCAATACAACCTCCAGTTCTTCTCTTCTCCTCTTCTCTTCTCTTCTCTTCTCTTCTCTTCTCTTCTCTTCTCTTCTCTTCTCTTCTCTTCTCTTCTCTTCCCTTCCCTTCCCTTCCCTTCCCTTCCCTTCCCTTCCCTTCCCTTCCCTTCCCTTCCCTTCCCTTCCCTTCCCTTCCCCTCCCCCCTCCTCTCCCCTCCCCTCCCCTTCCTCCCCTCCCCATCCCTTCCCCCTTCTCTCCCCTCCGCTCCCCTTCCTCCCCTCCCCATCCCTTCCCCCTTCTCCTCCCCTCCCCTTTCCTTCCCCCTTCTCCTCCACTTCCTCTCCCCTCCCTTCCTCCCCTCCCCTCCCCATCCCTTCCCCCTTCCCCCTTCCCCTCCCCCTCCCTCTCCCCCTTCTCTCTTTCTCCTTTCTATCCATCTTGATCTCTCTCCACCTATCTCTCCCTACCCCCTCTCTCAAAAATAAATAACTAAAAAAAAAAAAAGACTGAAACAAGGATGCAAAACAGCAAAAATAAAATAAAACAAGCAATAAAAAATACAGAGAATATGGAATCTCCTTTGTGTTTCCCAACTAGTCCTGAGCATCCAGCCTGGCCTGGAGTAAGATTTTGTCTTTATGTTCCAGAAGAGTTCATTCTGGACACTGTTAATCTGTCTGGACATACCTTGCATTGGCATTTTGTAATATATTTAAATACACATTTGTACTGAAGAGTGGACTAGAGACAAACTATGTTGGGGCTTATATTTTTGAAAAATAATGTATATTTATGTCTGTGTCTATGTCTGTGTCTCTCTTTTTGTCTGTGTATACAGTATTGTATGTGAATATAAGTGTATGAGAAGACTAGAAAATAGATGGAAACTAGAAGTAAGAGCAGTCATAAACTCTCCAACATGGATTCTGGAAACCAAGCTCAGATCATCTGCAATACTCCCTTAGCTGCTGAGGTATATATCTAGACCATAGTAAATCTTTGAAGTTAAATTTTGATAATATGTCTCCAGAAGGCCAATGAATCAAGAAACCTGTGTTCACACACATTCAAATACGGTCCTAAAGACACACTGAGGATAAATTTCAAAACACTGTAGGAAATAGCTTCATTTTTTTTTAGTATAAAACTTCTCATAGACTATTCATCCACTGGCGGATGGGCTATCAGTTAACTTGGATTATCATAGCATCAGATAATCTTGTGAAATATGAATAGCATTAATGACTGAAGCAATTTAGATGATGAATGGCATAGAATGCTAAAGTAATAATTCTAAGAAAAATCACATTCCCCAATTAGTCCTGTCCACTTAAGTCTCTGTACGCACTTTAACTTTCTGATGTTCTTGGCCCCTTGGTCAGTGGGAGAAAATGTATAGAATAAAGAGACACAAGACAGAGAGTATTTAGCCAGAATAACTGAAAGATGAACACATTGGGGAACAAGGGCTACTGGAACAATTCAAATCTCTCTAAACAAACAAACAAACAAAACGAACAACATGAAGACAGTTGTTATTTATTTCACTTCTTTCTTAATTTCCAGTGTGGCATAATTTTACTTGGATGTTAATTAGGAATATCAAAAGTGTTGTTATAATTGGCTTACTTCTAATTTGGGAACATTGTATCAAATAATCAATTGGAGTTCCAATTATTTTCCCATTGTCTGCTAAAATAGCAAGAGTACCTGTAAAAAACACAGCATGTACTTTGTTTTAATTTTCTAGGGATTCAGGCTGTTCGTATTTATGACCATTTATTTCTTTAAATTAAGAATTTCATTCTTCTACATATTTATACTAGACTATCAGCTGATTCTTTTTATCTAATATAAAACTAGGTCATCACAAGAAGACTGATCCATTTATCTAAGGTCAGTGGAAGATGCTTTACAAATGCACTGAAATGTGTCTGGCTATTCCCAAGGATCTGAAGCCAACTTTATTTATTGGATTGCAGTTGAGTGTCAAGAGAGGATGAAGATTTTTACCAAATTATCTTATGGTCCGCCTTGGATCTACTTCATTAGAGTATTGCTCAGCTCTTCATCACTACAATGAAACTCTGGAGAAAATCAAACTGGGCAGATAAGTATTGATTTTGGTTTACAGTGTCCTGTGGCTCCATTGTTTCTGGACCTGCAGTGAAGCAGAATATCAGCACAGACTTGTAAGGTAGAGCAAAACACCTCACTTGAATAGACAAGAGGGAGAGGGGAAGGAAACAGGAGTAAGCTATCTTTCTTACAGCATGTGCTTCACTGGCCTATATGCATTCTTAACATCTGTCATCTCTCAGAAATGAAAACAGCTAGGATCAAGAATCGTGAGCCCTTGGAGAACATTCTAGATCTATACTCTAACAAAGAAACATATCTGAGGCTAAGGAAAATATATTCCACTTTTAAATGAAGAGTTACTGTATCACATTGCAAAGGGTATGGATGTATGAGGTTATAAGGGATTGGAGGAATAGGCACATTCTCATATTTAAATATTTATATAATTTATTATGAAAATTGTATATGTTATTGTATGGAAATTAAATTAAACATAGGTGAGTATATAATTTCCTTTCCATAAATGATTCCTGCCCTGGAGTTCTCAGAAAATTTCTTCTTGAACCTCGGATATAATCCTTTAAAATATTGTCTGTTAAATGAACAAGAGCAGAGCACTTGTAATATCAGATCAAGTGATCATTTTTGTTCTGATTTGTTTTGTTTTGTTTTGTTTTGTTTTGTTTTGTTTTGTTTTTATGTGGGTTCTAGAATGTAAGTTTCTGGAAAACTAGGATCTTCCCGCTAGTCACCTCTAAGCCTTTAGCCCTGAGATGTGCCTTTGATGTTTAGCTAGTCAGATAAAAGAATCATGTGATGTTTGCTGTCTAGGATTTCTTCTTCTGGGCTGATATCATCAGCACATGAACTGTTCATCTAGAAGCAGACCATCTACAAAGTCTCAGCAAGGTTTTAGGAGTCACTATGTAGATATCTGCTACTATATAAGCACATTACCTCACACTGAACCTAGTTACAATGCCTTTTGTTCCATTTATGGTTGCTTAGGAAAAGTAACCTCCTCTCTGTTTTATTTTTGTTTGTTTGTTTTTTATGTGCTGTATTGTACCTCTTCATAAGACACACCTAATCAGATTTTAGCTCCTAGTATCTCCAGAAACAGAACCTTAAACAGATATTTCGTAATAATAATAATAATACAGTTAAAATACAATCTGATACATTACTAACCACTATCCTTATGATACATGAAATTGTGGGACAGCCATATACCAAAAAACAAAACAAAAAAATACACATGAAGGCACGTAAGGACCAAATGGAACCTCCATTTCCTACTTCTACTATGCAAAACCACAAAGGTCATGTATCTCCCTTAGATCAATGGATATATACAAAATACAAATGAAGAGTGGATGCTGCCGTCCAAATTGTTCTTTGCTTCACATTCAGGTTACCAGCCTAGATAATGACTGAGAAACAGGAGAAATCGCTCCTTATAAATTATTATCACTAATAATCTAGAGTGCCACCCTCATGTGTTTAGGAGTCACACTCAATATTCTTCTATGACATGAGATGTCCAATGTATCTTAATTGGCTGGATAGACAGACAGAAAGACATAATTTATTAGCCTGGGGTATAGATATGGCCGTTGTAGCATTTGGAAGACAATAGATAGAAAACCTGTCAAAGCTGCCAAGAGTAATATTTGAGTAACTTACTTGAATCCTGATCTTGTTCTATCCTGTATGAGGACGTTTTTGATTTATGTGTTTAATGAAACCTGCACTGAACCAGAAGAGTAACTTGAATTTTAAAAATCTGCTTCATGGGATAAAATTGAAGGAACTTGAATCCTACATTTATTAGAAAATGATAGATAATCTTAATAGATAACATAATGGTACTATAATAAATTATAGTTCTTCAGAAAAGCACAAATTAGATAAAATGTCTCCCTGAAGATTAACCAGTGATCTAATGGGAAGTTTGGAATCAAAATGTACAATATAGTAGAAGATATAAATTATAGAAGACTATGCATTTTTCAAGCTTGATTTTAAACAAACTTACATATTTTGAATAACCTAATGAAGTATTTATTAGCTATGAGATTAAATATAAATAATACTAATGAGGTATCATAAAAAACAAGTAATAACAATATAGAGAGAACAAATTATTAGCATTCATGGAGGCTCTGGGGAACAGACTCAGATATACAGATCTTCATGAAGAAAGTGTATTAATTAGAAGTCTATAGCAACCTCTGTGAAGGAGAGAAAGCAATAAGGATGGGCAGAAAAAGGTATCAAACTGAGGTCAAATTACAATAGAGCCCTCAACTGACCCTGTGGCTAGATATGAACTAAGTAATTGTGGTTTTAGGCATATTAAGGGAAAGACGCTGCGGCAGTCATTAGAGAGCAACTTCTGGAAAAGGCATATATAAACTTAGATGTTTCCTTCAGCTGAGAGAAGTACTTTGCTTTAAACTGCAAAAGATATCATTCTCAGGAGTAGGAAGGAGAGCTTTGGGATAGGCTAGACGCCCAGTACAATCCTCCCTTGTCATGTAAATTATGGTGTTCTAAATATGTTGAGCCTCACCAGATTCATATCTGTCTCTTTTCCTAGAGTGAATTCTAGAAGACATAAACTTGCTCAGATCTTGCTGCTGGTGGTAGAAGAGCTGTGATTAGCTCTTTTCTTCTTCTATTATCCATTTTATATTCTTTCTCATCTTTGGCTGACAGTGTTTTTTGTCTCACAAACTGTCTGGTGGACAACCATGTGCAGTTTGAGTTTATTCAGCATCCATACCATTAATAAGTTAGGAAGATTTCATCATGAATGAATTTCTCAAAAGATAGTTCAATATACCTTCATATCAAAATATATTCCTTCTGCTCATATTACATGAGAAAATCCATAGTTGTCTGTCCATTTTCTTCATCCATTTAGTGGTCATTAGAGACAGATACTACATCTATAGTTGTGAACTATGTTCAACCCTATTAGTTCAGCCTCCTGGAAACTTTAGTGAACCATCCTGTAGAGACAACAATGCTTACCTTATTTTGAAGTTCTCCCACTTGTCTGTCACCATTTCCCAAACAGCTTTCTATCTCCAATGCTGTGTAGGGAAGCCAGTACTCTAACAGCAGCTCATTTTTGTCCAGAGTGTTCCAAGTGCACACATAACTGGGTTGCTTCACAATGCTTCTTGATCACAGATTTCTGAGAAATCATGTCTCGATAATAATTGTCTCCCATTATAATCAGCATACATAGCTAAGAGGATAGAGTTTGAAGACCAAAGAGTATGGAGGGACCCAAGGATGGCCTTGACATACATCAATGGGAGAAGAGATACCTGTGAAGGCTCAATCCCCAGTGTAGGGGAATGCTAAAGTGGGGAGGCAGGGGTATGTGGGTAGGGGAACACCCTCATAGAAGCAGGGTGAAGCGGAATGGGATAGGGGATTTCCAGAAGAGAGACTGGGGAAGGGAATAACATTTGAAATGTAAGTATAATGCAAGACCAAGAGGCCTCTCTACCTAATTAAAAAATAAATTAATTAAAAAAAAATAAAATAAATCTGAGCTATTGAGCTCTCTGCACTCTGAGTACCAGGAAAGGTTAAGAGGATGGGGCCTAAAACATGCATGGCCTTTGAGATAGTTTTCATAGTATATACATAACAATATGTATGACAGTGCCTTCTGATAAGATCAGAGCCAAGCCAAGAAAAATGTCCATGCAAATGTGCTTACTCTATTAATATGTAGTCAATTTGTACCCTGAAACTGCAATTTCAAAGTAGAGGTTCATTTTCCTGGGTATATATTTATAACTATCTGAATATACAGGTTGATATACATCCCTAGGAGAATATATACAGAATTTGGAAAAATTAAAGGGAGAATATTGGGGATAAGGTGGATTTAACTAGTTTCAGACTGTTCTAAGCATTAACTGACGTAAGTGAGGGAAAGAAAGGAGAATATATATATATATATATATATATATATATATATATATATATAGAGAGAGAGAGAGAGAGAGAGAGAGAGAGAGATACAGAGACAGAGACAAACAGAAACAGACAGAGAGGCAGAGAGACAGAGACAGACAGAGAGACAGGGAGAGAAACAGAGAGAGAGATTAGAAAAAATGAGATGGAGAATATTGAGGGAAGGAGGGATTTAACAAGTTACAGATGGTTCTAAGAGCATTAACTGATGTAAGTGAGGGAAGGGAATATTTATAGATATATGTTATATATTATATATTATACTATATGATATATACTAATATATATTATTATATATACTATATATATATATATTCTAATAGCATTGTAAGAGTAAGTATAAATATTTTCAACCCAACAAAATAATGAGACAGCAAGTTATTTAGCTTGATGTGACCACTTGAATTAGCCATGTGGAACTCTTTCATTATTGTTTCTTTGTGTCTATTAAAAGGATGATCTAGGTTTTCCTTCATTTTTGTTGATGTTGATCACTAGGGCAAGGACAACTTTAGTGGAAGCCAAAGCTATAATAAGATGGAAATGCTAATTGACTTGGCTTTATAATGATCTAGTTTATATATATATATATATAATGTTGTAAGACAAAATGTATAAAAATATTATCTCAGTTAAATATAATTAACTTATTTCAAAAAGATGGTAGGTGACTATATTGTACAGTGATGAATAGAGAAAGCTGAGTATAGCGGACCTTTCTGGAAATTGTCTCTTTTACCAATAGTAACTAAGGCAGATAAAATAATGTTTTTCTAATATTTCATTATTTTTATTTTACATTTATGGATGTTTTCCTTGCATGCATATTACATGTGTGCTTGCTGCATTCAGAGTCCAAAAGAGGGCATTCAGTCCCTTGAACTGAAGTTAATAGATAGTTGTGATCCACCACATGGGGGCTTGGAACTAAACCTGTGTGTTCTACAAGAGCATCCTGTATTCTTAACCTCTAAGCAACCTTTTCAGTCTCTGCTGAGTTGTTTTTACACACACACACACACACACACACACACACACAATAAATTGTGATGGGAGATGGTAAACATATTAACATTTATTTGTTCATTGATTCATTCATGCATGCATGCATTCATACATTCATTGTGAATGAGGAGAGAGCATGGTACACATATGTAGATCAGACCTTAACTATGGAGTGAATTCTCCCATTTACCACATGGATTCCACAGGCTAACCTCAGGGACTCATTTTCATAAGTAAGGTCATTATCTACTGAACCATCTCACCAGTGGTAATGTATCGTTATTATAATATTGGAAATGATTCAGAAAAGATGGAGATGCTTGGTCTTAGTTAAGAAATTACTTTTCAAGAAGAAGAAGAAGAAAAGAAGAAGAGGAAGAGGAAGAAGGAGGAGGAGGAGGAGGAGGAGGAGGAGGAGGAGGAGGAGGAGGAGGAGGAGAAGGAGGAGAAGGAGAAGGAGAAGGAAGAAGAAGAAGAAGAAGAAGAAGAAGAAGAAGAAGAAGAAGAAGAAGAAGAAGAAGAAGAAGAAGAAGAAGAAGACTAACAAGGGAAGATGTTCACATTCCTAAGTTCCAGAGGAAATTCTTCCACAAATAGAAGGGAGGATAACTTGTTGGCATAGAACAAAGATTTTGGTTTGGATAGAAAAAGGAATACATCCTACTCTGAAATCTTCTATTGTCCCCATTATCTCAGTTCCTTGTATCATTCTTAGTTGTTTTACTTTCTCCATGAAAACCGGAGGTGCAGAGTTGAATAAACAAGTGTGGGGAAGGTGGTATCAGTAGGACTGGGAGGACAGAGAAGACATCAACACACATCAGGAAGAGTATCATTTTAAATCTTTATGCTGTTTGCTTAGTCAGCTGTCCATTATTATAACAAACCTATGAGCAAGCAACTTAGAGAAAATTTATTTTGGCTCGTCATTTAGAGGGTTTTGTCTATGATAGAATACTCTGCTTGGTTGAGACAAACCAGCACAGCATGTTGGGAGCACATGACAGAGCAAATCCTTATCTCTTGTCAGAGAAACATAAGAAGAGAGTAGAACTGCTCTTATTGATGTCATAAACCTAAGAGTGGGACCTGGAAAATGAGGCAGACTAAAGTTCAATGCAATAGCCAACTTTACTCAGAGAATTAGACAATTTATATTGTAGAGGTATTCTTGAGGATGAAGGAAGGTCATAGGAGCAAATGTTTCATGGGTTTAGTCTGTATACAGTAAATAGTGCATGAAAACATCATTCTGAATAGCAATGGGGAAGATGATGGGTAATGTAAAGGAAAGCCCACCCATGTCATTACACCTGGGAGGGGCACAAAACCATATTCCAGCAACAACCTATGTTATGAAGGGATATAACATAAGACTCTTAACTCATAGCATAATATAAGACTCTTGTCTACTTGGAGTTTTCTTACGAGTCCACCCAGCTTCATTCGTGGAATGTGTTCCCACAAAGAGGAGGAGGTCCAGTTCTCATGATTTAGTACAGAGGTACTATGTAAGACCCAAGCACTTCCTGTGGAGTATCACCTTTAAAGTTTCCACCAGTTCCCAGCAAAGTAAAACTGGTTACCAAA
Organism: Mus musculus; assembly: GCF_000001635.26. Classification (NCBI taxonomy): domain Eukaryota; kingdom Metazoa; phylum Chordata; class Mammalia; order Rodentia; family Muridae; genus Mus; species Mus musculus. Next base: position 28,699,516 of record NC_000081.6, on the reverse strand, counting down.
TCTTTAAGCATGTGGGCCTCTGAAAGAGGCTGATCCTGACCCAAATTAGAGCATTTATGTTTAAACAATAAAATTGTGCAATTTTAAAAAGCAGAGGATTATAGACAACAGTGAAAAGTTACTGGGAGAGATGCTTGATGACATGGAGCCTTTCCACGGTGTTTTACGTGCCTAATTTTTATTATTATAGTTTTAACAAACCACAACTATGTTTTCACTCATTTTCTAGGTGAGGATGCTGGAGTTAAGTGATAGGAAGTGGATTTCTTCAGGCTAAAATCAATGAGTATATATTAAGCCGTAATCCATAATCAATTCAAAACTTCATGCAAGTCTTTTATATATAGAAAGCTATTAGACATCTTAATTTAAGGAAGATGTATAAAGGTTTGAGGGACATAATTCTGATAAATGAAGAGCAGAAGCATTCAGAAGCAAACCAGCTTTGAGAGTGTTGCAGTTGGCAGGTACTTGATAAAATATGAATCCGTGTATGACCAGAAATGTGTAGCTGTACATGTGGGATTACCCCTATCCTCCAAGTGTTCAATTTTAAAGAAGTCACCACCATATCTCTCTCCCTTTGTTTTTTTTACCACTTCCCATATCTTCAGTGGAAAGGGAGAAGTGACAAAAAGAACATAATAGAATCTGATGGCATCCTAGAGCCTAAGACAAGGTCAGTTACTTTGACTAAATAAAATTCAAAATAAAGTTAGCATGGCCACCCTGATATTACAAAGCATTAGGAGGGAGTTGTCTGGTCCTCTAGGATATATGAAGCAACCAGTTCGAAAACAGTCTCCTCATTTTCTCAAAGCACACTCTTCCCTTGACTCTTTGTATATTTTGTGCATGTAAAGAACATGAAAAATTTAAGAATATGTGAAGAAAAATAATCTACTATTAATTTTGAAACAATTGCCTTCTGTGACAATGGTCTCAGTGTTCACCAAATGTTTGCAACAGGCAGACACATTCTCTGAACAGGTGTAGTTTCCTCAATAAATGTCACAGCAGGCATACACATAGCATTTTATGTATGTTCAGGCCACTGAAACAAAGTGTAGAATAATGAAATATATTAGATGTTATAAACTATGTAATACTGTTCAGGTGTGTTCGGAGAAAGCCATTTGCCCTGTGGTAAGTAATGCTTATTGGGGACCAGGAAACACAAGGGAAGCATCATGAATCACCCCATATTTCTGTTGCTACCTGTACAAACCACCGAAGAGGCAGAACTTAATAAAATGTGAATTTGTCTTTAGGGCAGAATATAATTTCATGTACTTATTGTCATGGGGATCCATTTATTCCTTTTTCACAGTCTCTTTGTTTTTTTCTTTAAAGTGTGCTGTATAGAATGCATTTATTTCTCTTTCTTCTTCCCTCCCCCTCGTGGTATAAAAGGGAAAATCCCTGAACAGATGTTGTGTTAAGATTGCCAAACTCATTTTGCTCTTGATGTTTCATGCTTGAAGCTACTTTCTGGAGAACGCATTGGTAGAATGAACCTCTTGTTGTATACTGTACACTTAAGAGCAGACAGACAGTGGGGAAGAAATGTAATACAGTCAGCTCTTAAAAGCATCAGTGTCATTGAGTATTCAAAGATAAGCAGAAGGGAGAGGCTGTCAATGTCTCCAAAAGAAGATACACAGCCTGCATTTCCAACATTGTGCTTATTCTGCTATTAAAAATCATGTTGTATTGAAAAAAATAACCTTATCAATGAGATATTCACACTAGCGAGAAATTTAATGTAAATCCATAGACACATCCTGATAAAAAAATTAAAGGTTAAAACAAACTACACCCAAAAAAACCAAACAAACAAACAAACAAACCACAAAAAGCAAATAGTCAAAGCATACAAAAGGCAGCAAATCCCCCCTACAACCAGTTGACATAAGAACTGCACAGGTCCAGCCTTCATCTGCTGAACATAAACATACATTTCTTCCTATTGAACATAATCTGCAGTAAAACAGCATACTATAATAAAGCCTTAGAGCAAAGCAATTCTCTTCTTAAAACATAGCACCTCCAGCCTGACCAGAGATTCCCACAGTTAGTGATATGCTGATTGCAGAGAGAAGAGAAGCAGCCAGGCTCAGAAGCCTCCATGTTTGTGAGGAAATGTCTGCCATACCCCTGTGTGTGTTCCAGAAAACCTGTAACAACAGAGGATGATGCTGGAATTTGAATCTCTGGGAGGCTGTTGAGAGAAACACAGATTGTTTTTCAGAAGTCTGGACTTGTATAAATATTCACTCTAGGATTCTTAGGTCTGCCATTCAAAGTGCTATGGAGTTGGGGCCTTTAATGCTAGGATTTCTCTTAGGGTTCTGATGTGAGAAATCTAAGATCCAAGTGTTCCATGGGTAAGAAAGGCTTTCTTCTGATATCTCTGCTCTTGGTCTACAGGTGGGTCTCTCTGGGGTCACTCTGGGGTCTCTCTCTCTCTCTCTCTCTCTCTCTCTCTCTCTCTCTCTTTCTCTCTCCCTCTCTGATTGTGTCCTTACCTTTTCTTATAAGAGCATCAGCTTTACTGTTTTGGAAGAAACTGGTAACTTCATGATTCTTGTTATTTTCAAAGTATTGTTTGTTACTTCATAGACAGTTGGCCTCATGACTTTCATTGTAGTTTCTGACCCTAGACTGACAGCACATAAAAGTAGACTGACAGCACCCTGTCTCCAAACAAAGGCAAATCCAACAATATTAAAGTTCGGATTTTCCATGTGATTTTAAATGGAACAGGGTTACAAGATTCAACTCCTTATTCAGAAGATGAACTGACCTGACACTGAGCACTTGTTCACTTACCACAACTGAGTTTTGTGCTTGGATATACAGAGCAGTCTCTGGCCCTTGTCCTCTGGAAGTTTCTGAAGAGGTATAGCATAGGATTGACTATAGAGCCTTATTTTATAGCCTTCCAGCCCTTCAAAGGATGAGTCCACAAATAGTAAATAAATACAAATGACTGGATAACCAAGTCTGTTTATAAAACACAGCAAGAAACGGAGTGTGTGACATTTCAGCTGTGGTTTGAAAGCATACAGGAACTCACAGACAGAGAAATGATAAGGAGAATGTCAACTGCAGTCTGTAACACATGTCACATTGTAGTGAGACACAGTCATGGCTGATGACGTCTCAAAGGAGCCATCAAAGCACAAACCAAAGAATCAGAGATGAAAGTGACTGAAATGCTCCCAGATCTGTCACACATTCCAGAGAATCAAAGGAAATTTTAAATTACATATAAAATTCAATTTTAAAATTGAGTCTATGGATTTTTCATAGCAAAATTTTGCTCTAGCTGCAAAGTCCAAAGATAGTATTCCAAACATTCCAACAAGCATATCCATACAGCTAGGTGGCGGTTCTTCCCCAGAACATCTATAGCTCAGGCATGAGGACCTGAATACAAAGGACATAAAACAAAGCAAACCACAACAAAAGCCAGTGTTTCTGGAACACTGAGTATTTGTAGGCTGAGACAGAGAGATCCCTGGCTCACTAGACAGCTAGCCTACCTCTCATTGCGTACAACATTCAGAATCTATCTCAAAGTATATGGTGTAAAGTAATAAAGAAAGACCTGATATTGATCTCTGGCCTCTACACACACGCGCGCGCACACACACACACACACACACACACACACACACACAGAAAGAGAGAGAGAGAGACAGAGACAGAGACAGAGACAGAGACAGAGACAGACAGACAGACAGACAGACAGAGAAAGAGAGACAAAGAGGGAGACATGGAGAAACAGAGAGAGACAAAGAGATAGAGACAGAGAGAGTCATCTATCATCAAAAATCCTGATCTTCTAAGAATTTGTTACCAAAAATATAATTGGATGAGATTTAAGATTACATGAACACAGCCACACACATATGTAGAGAAAGTTTGATGTACAGGAGATATAGGTATATCAGGGATTCTGTCCACATGTAGAAATCACTCAGCAAAGTTTGTCCTCATTCATCTAAGAAGAGAAAACTCAAGGTACTTTTTCCTGGCTCAGATAATAAAAAAGATATATTTTTCAGTAAGGACAGTTAAATTACCATCATATGCAACTGTGCATCGTGTGCAGTCACCACCTGAGGACAGTCACTTTTTAGGAGGATCCATTCCGACTTAGTCAGCTCAATCACATAGTCCTTGAAATGGCACTCATGTAGCACAAATGGAATTCAGACAACTAAAAAAAAGAAGACGGCTTTGCACTGAGATACAATTACATCTGACTTTTGCAGTTACTCTGTCTCTTAATGCCCTGTGTTCTGCCTTTGTATCTCAATGCTACTGGCCGTATTTGTAGCACATTTTATATCAAACATCCAAGGCAAAAAACAAGCTTTGTTAACTAATGCCTGAAAATAATCTACCTCGTGATTTACCTATCCCTGAGGTGTGCAAATTTTTTGTAATGTGCCTTTTCGTGTGTCCTGTCAATCTAGCACAGTACCAGCTAACAAGCTCAGGAAATCAGCTGTCTGCAAAAAAAACAAATTATAGTTTGAAAATACCACGTATCATACATATATCATCTCAGCAGATCATTGCGAATGTACAGTAATTCTCACCTTTGTCCCCAAGCTATGTTCTTAAAAAAAAATGTGGCAAATGCAAACAATTAAATGCGTGCTTCCTGTTTTCAGTCTCTTGCTACATAAGACACAAGCTTCCTTGTTTGGGCATACCATATTGTAATCATGGGTTTTGGAGATGCACTCGACCAAGATGTAGACTTTAGACTGCCAAGCAGTAGTACTTTAACTATGCCAGGAGAACTTGCTACCATGCAATAACCTTTCAAAGTTAATTAATGTGTTTATATGATGCAAGATGCCTCCTATCCCCCAACCCTCTGGACCTCGGTTTCTTAAATCTGGCTAAAAGAAAAGAGGACAAGAGATCTGTGTAGACTAAGGAACAAAAGACAATGTTGTGAATTATCTTAATGTCTTTGCTATTTCCTAAGTGTCTTATTAAACATGTCTCCAGAAGTATCATAAGTAGGGCTTAGATGTTGGTTATTTTACCCATAGTCAGTGATCTTTTCAGTCACCAAGGCTCAATATATTATATTCAGTAAAGCACTACCATATTTTAACCTTGGCTAAGTCTTGATATCTACCACAAATAGAGACATTTCAACTATGTTCATAGTAGGCAAGCATCTCTAAACCACCTTACCTTGTTTTTATGTCAACACAGGATATTTTTAAATGGTAACAAAAGTTTTGGGGAGCGTTTCACATGCTATATATAGTATTCTGTAAACATCTATACATACATGGTAAATTATTTACTTTCAAAATGTGATGATAGTTTTATTGGTCAAAAAATGATTTCAACTTGTTAATTAAAGAAATTACAGACATGCACAGAGGTTTTCTTTTTTCAAAATTGATGGTTACTAAAGATATTCAAAGATAAGTGCAAATTTATCATTAAGTATTTAAAGTCTTTCTTTAAGAACATGGGATAAAAATTTTAATAACAGCCAAATTGCCTGTTTTAATGGTCTTCTGATTTATGCTATTATCCATTCTTGTTAATCATTATACTAAAGCTGCATTTCCACTCAAAAAAATAAAAGAAGAAAAATGTGCAGACACATAAACTGAATTTAGAGAATGCTATGATGAGAGAATACTTTCTAGTTGCCAAGGAAACGTGATCTTCTATATGCTCTGTTTAAATGGCTTTCAACTTGGCAAACTGATCCTGGCCTTGTGACATTTAAAAAGAAGTAAAAGTAGAAATGATAATGTATTAATATATATGAAACAAATGAACATCAATGTGCTGTTCTGTCAGATAATGAGCAGGTATATTCAGTCAACACATTGAATTATCTCACTGCCATTCCTAAGTAAAAGCAAATTCAATACAGTGGCTAAGAATAGTTTGCAGAATTTATACTGGAGAACATGAATTAATAGTGAAGAACAGAAATTTTCTAAATATAATTAGATCTCATTTTTATACTATAAATGTGTTGGCTTTACTTAATGATTAATTGTTTAACAAATGGGTATGAGTAATTACACTATGTAGGTAACAGAATTAATGATTACAGGTGTTAATTTCTTCTTTCATCCTCACCTTTCTAACAAATAAAAGAAATACAAAGGCACTATGTGTACCACTTACTTCAACATAAGGAAGTAATGCTTATTTTTCATAGGGCCAGGCAAAGAAGCCCAGAAACAATGGATAGATAAACAAGGTCTCTCTGGTTATTTATGTAGGATTTTGTTTTTTCCATATAGATGTCATGACTTCTGAGAATATGCAAAATGAATTATTATTAAAAAGAACTGTAGCACCTGGATGGCTATGTTGCACTTTCTGACACGATGTCTTCTGAAGGCTGGATCAGTTATGCTTTTCCATTCAAGTCTGACTGTTTTGAACTGATCTACTAAAAAGCCCTTTTCAGAGGCACCACCTGTCTTACTCGATTCACCCTGCATGATTTAAGTAAAAAATTCATATTTATTCTATGCTATACTTTTATTTATTTAAAGTCCACGTTTTAAAAGAAGTTAAAAGTGGAGCTTCACATGACCTAGGTCTGCAGCCAGAGGTTTTCAGAACTGAATAGTCCCCTGCTGCAGTTTCATGGGTGAGCTTTCATTGGGTGCCAGCTGTCCGTTTTCTCCCTCAAGTTGTCCAGGTGTCGCTGCATACCAGTCTAAAAAGATGAAGCAAAGTCAAAAATGGGTGAGTTTGCAGCTCTTTTGAAAGAAGATCTTTTCTGAAAATCTTCAGTGAAACAGCTTGTTTGCATACCCTTTATTGGAGGTGAATTAAGGGCTATATGTAAAACTTGGATAGTGGGATGGGGTTCTTCTTAAGTTGAAGTTTCATTAGCCAACACTTAAGGCTCTGGTATACCTCATTTGCATAGAAACACATTCCTGGAATCCCAGGTACTTGCTGGGCAGATTCATACTGGTAAAAAGAAAGTTGAACATGTAGGATACTGATACAAAGAAAGTTGAACGTGTAGGTTTGCCAATGTCTTCGTAGACAGTGTGGGAGTCAGCCTCCCCAGAAAGGTCTGACAGAAGAGGAAGCTCTGCTGGAAAAGAGAGTGCTCCACTTTGCACCTAGCTGAGAGGAGCTGCCCTGACATGGTAGACTTGGACTTTTTTTTTTTTTTTTTTTTTAGTTTTTCGAGACAGGGTTCCTCTGTATAGCCCTGGCTGTCCTGAAACTCACTTTATAGACCAGGCTGGCCTCGAACTCAGAAATCTGCCTGCCTCTGCCTCCCAAGTGCTGGGAATAAAGGTGTATGCCACCAAGGCCCAGCTCTGACTGAGACTTTCCATAACAGGGTTTCCCCACACCCTGCAAGTGGTCCCTGCACTTAGATAATCTTCCCTGTCAGGGTAACGCACAGCTGTCTAATGCATGAAATGTCCAAGACGGAGATGGAGCTCATGTTAGATCAGTAGATTGTCTTGTGTCCAGTGGTCACTTTGGAATCTGGAACTAGTTACTTGCTTTGTCTAGTGTTTTCTTCAGGCTTTTGCACCACAGACTCTTGGCCCAGACCATCTTGCTTTGTCCCCAAATCCCCATCCTAACAGTTAGTTATCCCTCTCCCCACCCTCATCTCTCTGCTACTCTTCCATACACCTGTCTCCCCACCCAAACCTCCCTCCCATTATTCATCACTTCTCCTTTCTGAAGCCTGTAAACGTTTTACTGTGCAATTATGAGTTACTAATTTGTGGGATAATTGCCTGGAAATCTGAAGCACTGGTTACTGATTATAGAATACCACAAGAATACATTCATTTTTCCATCCTTTTGAAAATTCAATACCTTAAATGGAAACATATAACACTGGGTGGAAGGAATACTTGAGCTGTCAACAAGAGTCTCGTGGATTTATTAGTTTTGGTATTGAGGAAGAAATACTATTTCATTTCTCCAGTTTTACCTTTAGTTTCATTCCTAATAGAAAACAGAGCCTAGAGACACCTGCACTGGCATGCCTCTCTATCTTCCATTTACCACCTGGCTGAGGGGCGATATGTTCCCTAACATGCCTTAAGCACACTGTTTATTAAGTGTTTATTCCCTTGTAGAACCAAAACCACTAATCATTCATTAATGATGAAAGCATATGAAGTTTGAGAGCCTAGCACAGGGACTATGCCTTTTGTCTCATGACATTCTCTTTTGACACTTACATATAGTTTTAAAACTAATATGTTAGTAAGCTTGATGATTGATCTCATTGTTCTAAATAGGTGAAAAGACTACCTAGAATCATTGATACATTAGTGTCCTTGCAGAGCTCACAATCGTACTGGGATTATTTTGCATCAATTATAAATGGAATTGTTTTATTAATGTCTATTCAGATAATTTACTGTGGGGTTATAGAAAGGGTATTAAATTTTTAAATGGATTTTTTAAATTTCTGCAACTTGGTTAAATTTATTTCTTTGTTCTATTAGTTTGTCGGAGTCTTTGGGACTTTTCTCTATATAAAATCACATTGTCTCCTGTTAATGACAGCTGGGGTATGTTCTAAAGCCTTAAGTGGCCTTTTTATTTTCTTGATTGCTTTGGTTTAGCTTCTAGATATTTGTTGATAAAAGCAGTAAAGATGGGCTCCTTGCCTGTCCTGGACGTTACAAAGATTTCAGCTTCTTTTTACTCAGTATCGGTTAGCTGTTGGGCTTCATATCTTGATTATGTTGCCCTCGTGCCTAATTTGTTCAGAGTCTTTAATCATGAAGTGAATGCTGCCTAATGCCCTTTCAGTATCAATTGAAATGATCATATGGTTTTGTATCTTATTTTGTTAACATGACACAGCAATTTATTAATTGGCTCATTTTTAAACCACACTTACAATGCCAGCTTGAATAATACTTAGTTTTGGTGGATATTTTTTTAAAAGAGAAGATGAATTCAGTTCAGAGGTAATTTTCTGATAATTTCTGCATGCATATTTTCAGGGATACTAATTTACAGTGTTCTTCTCCACTCCTTTGTTCCTTGTCATGTCATGTTGAGGTATCTGAGTAATGCTGGCCTTCAAGAGTATACTGGGAAGCATTCTCCCCTATTCTAATACTTAAAATAGCTTAAGTAAACCATTTATACTTTGGATGATTGGTACAACTGATGAGTGAAGCTGGTGTGTTCAATATTTAACTTTTTCTACTTTCAATGTGAGAATTCCTGTTATTGATTAAATTTTACTATTTGTGATTGGTCCACTCATGTTTTCTGTTTCTTCATTAGCTATTCTTGAAAGGATGCGTGTGTCCCAGAACTTCCCCATTTCTTCTAGACTAGTAAACTCATTGGAATAAATTTGTTCACAGTTGTGTTATATCAGTGTGTAATTAATAATATCTAATGACCTTTTATAATTCTGTTAATCATACTGCCCATTTTCATTGTTGTTCTAATCTGCTGCTACTCTAACTAAAATTATATCTACTACAGTTGGAATAGATATGATAGAATGAACCAGAACTCTGTTTCATTCATTTTTGTGCTTTTTCATTTATTTTCTTATGATCAATAAATTTCTTTCTTTCCTTCTATAATGTGGTATGTGATTTCTGCTTGTTTCTGTGATTCTTTGATATACAGTGATTTTTTTCACTTGATACCTAAAGTGGAAATTACTGGTTTCTTGGAGTCTCAGTGTGTCATATTTTTTTCTAGAAACTGTTTCATAAGAGCATGTTTTTGCTAAAGCAGACATGTGGGAGGATGCATTGCTGAGAAAAGGCACATGGTGTTTTTCTGAAAGCAGCCTGGAAATAGGATGTGTGATGTTTTGCTAGAGAAGTTGCTTGAGAGAACACGTGATGTCTGGAAAGAGCATAAATGCAATACAACAGACAGTGGATGACACTGTATGGCATTGGTTCACCTTGCTATTTTTTGCTGGTCATCATTGGGCTTTGCTGAAGTTGCCCTTCTCTGACAACACTTTGTGGTATTGGTTTGTCTTGCCACTCTTTGCTGGTCACCATTGTTGTGACTTCATAGAGAAAAATGTCACCAAAGACTGTCTGGTGGTGTTCCAGAGCCCTCTTGCTGTTTCTACAGGCCAATTGGAAGAGCCACAAGGTTTCTTCTACATTGAACTACTGTTGCTGATTGCTGAATGGTGTTTTTTTTTTCGAGTGGATTAATCTACCTCTGGACACATGTGAACTGAACTGCTCATATCCTGACAGTGTAGATTGGATTTGCTACAAAGAACTATTTCTAAACAGGTCCACACCCTTCTTTTCTCTATTAACCTTTCCTTACCACTACCTCTGCTGGGTGGTAGACTAGAAGGAAGGTTAAACCATTTAAGAACCTTTATTAAAAGTAGGTTTTGAAAATAAAAGACTATAGATAACTTTCTCTTAATTTTTTAAATTTGTTTATGTGTGTGCATATGAGAGAGAGAGAGAGAGAGGGAGAGAGAGAGAGAGAGAGTAGTTTGTGCATATGTACAGGTATATGTGTACACAACGAATCCAGAGGAGAACATGAGATATCCTGCTCTAACACTTTATGTCATCTTCTTTCGACCCAGTGTCTATCACACACCTGAAGCTCACCAGTTTGAATAGGTTTTCTGATCAGTGAGCTCTCAAAATCTTTCTGTCTCTGTCCTCCAATGCTGGAGTTACAAGCATTTGTACTCATGACAAGCTTTTATATAGATGTTGGGGATGAAACCCTGGGACTTGTGCTCGCCAGACAATTCATAGAAGATACCCATCCAGCCCGAGTGGTGCAGGTTAGGTGTGTGCCCCTTTGCTTTCACTCACTTAAATAAATGTTTTTATTTCCTTCCAGATTTCCTCTTCAATCTGTTGATTAGTTGTTCAAAAATAAAAATTGTACCTCCTAGTATTTGTAAAACTTTCTAATGTTTCTTGATTTTGCTTTCAGTGTGTACTTTTTTAGTCTTATAATGTAGTCTATTATATGATGTAACCAGGAGAATGTTCAGCATGCTGATGAAAATGGTGAGTTTTGTAGCTGCAGAGATAATCCTCTATAGATATTTATTAGATCCTTTTCATCTAGAATGAAATATGACCCTTTGTTGTTTTCTATTATATGTCCATAGTTGAAATAGCATTTAATGGCCCCAATTATTATTAGAGTATATAATCAATATTATTAGAGTATATAATCAATTATTAGAGTATATATCGATATAATTTATATATATATATCGATTAGTAGTCCCGTTATATATATGGATATGCAAAGATAAAATAGATACAATCATCTTTTAATTAACTACTTTGTCATTGAAAATAGTATTTCTTGTTTCTTGTAGTTGTTATGATTTTGACTTCATCAAACGTAAGTATGGCTACTTTCTCTTCTTTATTATACATTGGCATGCATTAATTTTCTTCACTTACACTCTGTACAAGCCTTTGAAGTGAAAACAGTTTCTTGTAATGATTTAAAGTTTTTTTCAATACCATCTAGACACCCTTTTTGGTTGTTTTGGTTGTTTGTTTGTTTGTTTAGTTAGTTACTTAGTTAATTAGTTACTTAGTACTTTAGCATTGGAGCAACCATTATGAAGACAATAGCATTTAAATCATCATGGGATCAAGTTGCTCCTACTTCTGTATCTCAACAAACTTTCTGTAGAAAATTAGTTCTCATATTTTTATGTTGCTTATCACTGCTATCTGACAACGTTTTGGCTTTCTGTTCTCTTCCATGCACCTCTCAGTTACTTTTCTTCAATTTGTATGCACCACTAAACCACACACCATACTGCCTATGCAGTATCCCACAAGAATAACTTGTGGCCATCAGAGAATCTTCTCTATTCTCCACGGACTTCTGGATGCTGTGCTCAGCTTGGCACTATTTCAAAAGAGGCACTGGGAGCACCAACAGCTGCTCATTCAAAAACAATGATAAAGTCAGTGATGTATTGCTAGATCTTGCTACTCTGATGATTTCAATGTTATATGCCACAGAACCTTCCAGCATAAATCCCTTCTACATGGTCCTTTTGTTTACAAAACAAACTACCATTTTCTTAAAATGTCATTAATATGTAATAACAATATCTATTCTTTATTTTTTTTGCTTTTATTCCAGCCAAACTAAAACCCGTCAACATCCCCAGACTGTACCTAGAAGTTCGTATATTGACTCATAATTTCGTATCTCCCCAGAATTCTAAAATCTTCATTTTTTTAATTGAAAAATTCTATACTTTTCAGCTCATGATCAAATGTCTTTTCTTTCATAAATACATCCAAGTCGTCATGAAGCCATTCATTCTTACTTCTCTGTAAGACAGCTTGTAGTATGGGGTCTGACGTCTTCATTATTTACGCCCTTACTTTTAACTTCCCTTACATGCTGAGCTCTTCTAAGGTAAAGACAGAATAATCCATTTCTGCATCCCTGGCAGTACCTAGTCAAATGATGGGAATATGTATTATTAGCACAGAAGTTGATTAATCAAGTAGGAGACCAATCACCTGGCAATATTTACAGAAGTCAGGATGTTCTAAGAATGGGAAACCTGGGGGCATTAAGAAGACTAAGTGAGGAAGAAGCCAAAGGCCAAACAAACTGATTCAGACTTTCCCAGTCAGCAGTCTGCTTAATCTTTAGCAATCCCTTATGCCTTCAGTCACATATAACATACAATGTACTTATATGTAGAAAACACATGTAAATCATGTCTGCTATAAATGGTTGTGTCAAGGATTTTTGTCTGTTAAAGTGTCTAACCCCAGACATAGCCTTCTAATTTACTTTTTCATTCTTAAGCACAAAGTCCTGGGATGCTCAGAGTTAGTTAGCAATAAGGAAACTGTTCTGGTCTCGTGGTCACAAATCCTGGGATGCTCAGAGGATCCTTCTGCTGAACCCAGAAATTTCCCTGATTGTGAGGGTACAGGGCTACTGGCCCTGTCTCTTCCCTTGCCATGTGACTTCAGACTGTAGCACTTGTTGACTATAGTCAAGTGTAATGTACACATGAAAAGAAAATGCATCTGTCTTCATTGAGCAGTGTACAGAAACATCATGCCCCAAGAGGCATGGAGTACATAAAGGAAGGATGTGTCTTTTCAGCAATCAGATTAGCTAGGAGTGTAGAAAATAAACCCTCAAAGGGCTTTCATAGTGTTTTCTGTATTTATTTCTCTCATAATGTCTAAATAGTCTACGAGACAGTGCACAATTCCTAGGAGATAATAAAGCAACTGAATAATGGTAGCTTAGAGCAGGAAACAGGATGAAAAGAGGAAGGAGTTATTTCCTTGTCTATAAGAAGAATCCCATTAGAAGTGCTTTTGCTTTCAATAATAATGTTAACATGCCGATATAAATGCATCTTGTCTTTGAGATTGAGAGCATGTTATCGTAATAGAGGTGTAGGCAGTGTTTATAATTATATAAAATCACATGGCTGGCAGTAGAAGAGATCTAAGCAGTCTTTGCCAAGAATGGGAAAGCTTGGTAACAACGTGGGGTTTTTTTGTTTGTTTGTTTTTAATTTATTATTGAATATTTTCTTTATTCACATTTCAAATATTATCCCCTTACCCGGTTTCCACCCCCAATACCCCCTATCCCCCACCGCCTCCCCTGCTTCTATGAGGGTGCTCCCCCACCAACCTACCCACTCCAGCCTCGCTGCCCTGGCATTCCCCTATACTGGGACATCGAGCCTTCACAGGATCAAGGGCCTTTCCTCCTATTGATGTCCGACTAGGCCATCCTCTGCTACAAATGCAGCTGGAGCCATGTGTACTCTTTGGTTGGTGGTTTAGTCCCTGGGAGCTCTGGGAGGTCTGGTTGGTTGCTATTAATTGTTCTTCCTATGAGGTTGCAAACCTGTTCAGCTCCTTCAGTCCTTTCTCTAACTCCACTACTGGGGATCCCATTGGGGACCCCATGCTCAGTCCAATGACAGGCTGTAAGCATCTGCCTCTGTATTTGACAGGCTCTGGAAGAGCCTCTCAGAAAACAGATATATCAGGCTCCTGTCAGCAAGCACTTCGTGGCATACACAATAGTGTCTGCATTTGGTGACTGTATGTGGGATGGATCCCCAGGTGAGGCAGTCTTTGGATGGCCTTTCTTTCAGTCTCTGCTCCATACTTTGTCTCCCTATTTGCCCCCTTGGGTATTTTGTTCCTCCTTCTAAGAAGAACCAAAACATCCACACTTAGGTCTTCCCTCTTCTTGAGCTTCATGTGGGGTGCTGTTTAATTATGTTTTAGAATATTATTTTTATTCTTTTGGTTTGGGGGTGTTTGTTGTTGAATTGGGTTTTTTTGTATATTGAGAAAGAACTTAAAGTTGGGTGGGTAGGGGTGGGAAAGGATTTGGAAGAACATGGGGGAGGGAAAGAATATGACAGAAATATATTTAAATTTTAAAATTGTTTTAAATAATAACAAATGTTTTTTAAAAGTTTTTGTCAATCTCATAAAAGGTTTTGTCACTCAGAAAGTCCATTCTAAAAGTACATGGTTCCAATTTGCAGTACTTTCTTGAAACAAACAAATATTGCACTATAGGCTTAACAGTTTCTTAGTAGAAAACATAGCTATCAAGGCTCAGAACAAATCGATTCATTTCAGTTATGTAAAAATGTCAGAGGCTTAAAATATCTACTCCTATCCAATAGAAAAGAATTCTATTACTTTTTAAAATAATAAAGACATATATGTAAATATAAGTGGGAAATGATTTATGAATTTGCCAAAAGCATGTTTTTATTCTACCAGTTTGCTCAATGAGAACTAACATCCAAAAATTTTTTTATTTAATCTAAATATCTTAGCAGTTTTTCTCTTAGTCTTAATATTTCACTAGGCTCTGCCCTTTTCATATTTAAGTATATAGAGAGATACATACCTAATGTTATTGTAAGGAAATACTTTTAAAATAATTATTACAGAATTACCATATGAGTATTAATAGTATATTAAAATTTACTGGGTAACTTCAAAAATTTAAAGATAGAATTTAATATTTTAAAAAAGAAAAGACATGAAAACTTACTATTATACTCAATAATCACCAAAATTATTATTCAAGAATAGTAGAATAAGTAAGACCTAATATTATATTTTCCATATTTGGACATATCTATAAGCATTTATTTGAATATATAACTATATTTATAATGTATATATGTTGCTATATTAGTATTTAGGACTTTCTCACCCAGACATTTATTGATGCCAGTAATAATATATTTTCTATTTATTTGAGATCTGTAGCATTCAGTAAAGTATCTGAAATGTACCTGTTTATGTAGGAATTGTTGGTGTTCATGCTGTATTTATGGGCTATGTTACCTACATAAATGTAACAGATTGAATTTACAAGTCTCTTAATGTAAAAATGTCAGAGGCTTAAAATATCTACTCCTGTCCAATAGGAAAGAATTCTATTACTTTTTAAAATAATAAAGACATATATGTAAATATAAGTGGGAAATGATTTATGAATTTGCCAAAAGCATGTTTTTATTCTACCAGTTTGCTCAATGAGAACTAACATCCAAAAATTTGTGTATTTTGCCCTCTAAAGAAAATCCAGAATAGTGTCTGAGTGAACAGAGAAGCAGAAGCCATGTATCAAAACCCTTCATAAGGACTGTGAGCTGTAGACCAGGATGTGAATAGTTATAAAGGCCAGGGCCAAGAAGTCGGAGTTGGTGGGGAGGGGATTGGGGGGGGGGGGTCTGGGGGACTTTTGGGATAGCATTTGAAATGTAAATGAAGAAAATACCTAATTAAAAAAATTAATTAAAAAAAATAGATATAAGGGCCAGAAGTGGATTTTCTTCTCTAGCTTTGTGGTATTATCTATGCTCAGGATACGAAATGTCATATTTAAAAATAGACAAGAAGCATTAGTGCACATTAACAATAGCGTAAAGAGACAGAAACAACTATGAAATGCAAACATAGTAAACTGTTTAATCATATAGTGAGTTAAAAGGTGACAAATACTCTGGAAAGTATAGAATTTCACAGTGTGGCCAGAAAGGCTGTGGTGAGTTGCAATTATCACAGGTGTGGCCAAGTATGACATTTCTTTCATTGTTGGAAATAGGTTACTAATTTATAGTCTGGCCTACAGTTTTAAAGATTTCCAGTTAGTGAAATATTCGCCTGGTCCATTGTTGGAGATATAATATCATGTAGTAGCATGTAGTTGAGCAAATTCATTCACTCTTTGGCCAAGAAACAAGGAAAGAAAGAAAAAAGAAGAAGTCAGCAGATTTAGCCCCAAATAAAACCAAATCCTGGAAAGAAAGGAAAATCATTAAGTGCTAAAACCCTGTGCTCAGCATCAGGTCCAGTTGGTGATGGGAAGGAGACTAACAAGATGAAAAACAGACTCCCAAGAATTTAGTCACTCTGACTCGATGGACAACTCTACTCACTACCCGCATCCTCCAGTGTCAGGCCTCACACAGTGCTGGCACCAGTTACCTTTGGAAGTCTCCATTGTTCCAGCTTCACTCTCATGATTCTATACATCAACCCATCGGGTAATGCTTCCCAAACTGCAGCATGAGCATGCTTTGACTGGCCACTCAGACAGCTCCTCAGTTCTAAATGCCTGGCATACAAGCATCCCATGGACAAGTCCAAGACCGTTGCCTGGGTGATCTGTATTGAGTCTGCATTAACCCTGATCGTGGTGACCTTTAAGTGCCAAGATAGCTGAACACAGGGAAGCAAAGCCCACAAGAATTCCGAGCAACCCACAGTTCTTTTCTAAAATCCTTTTTCCATGCATTTGTTTAAAATCAGGTTTGCATTTGTACATATCTGAGCCTGGGATGGCTATGACCTTTCAGGTTTCTGAGATGCCCTTGAGGCAGCTTTACTACTGTGTTGCAGAGCAAAGCCACTCGTATCATATCAAAGAACAATAAAGGAAGTTGGCAGAAATTTGGTGTCACACAATCCTTTTTCCCAACATAATATTTCATTGATTATTTGGGAATTTCATATAATGTAACCCTATCAATATCATTTTCCAGTCCTCCTAGGTCCACTCCATACCCTTACATTCTCCTCCAAAGGACAATAAATAAATAAATAAATAAATAAATAAATAAATAAATAAATAATTTTTGAAAAGGAAACAGAAGGAAAAGAAAAAAAAAAGAAAAGAATAAAAGCATATACCAAGCACAAGTCCAATTTGTGTTGCCCATGTACTCATTGACCCATGAGCAAATTCCCAGTGTTAAGTAACTTAAAGAAAACTTAGCCACCCTCAATGACTTCCAGCAAGAGCACAGACCACAGACATCATTATGGCCCCCAAGACCACATATATACACAATCGCTTTTGAGAATAGGTCCCACCTGCCTAAGAATCTCTCACTACAACAGATTTCCTGAAGTTTCCACCATCCCATCCCATCCCATTATAGCACCATCCTTGGGGTTATGCCTTCCACAAGCACGACTAAACATTCAAGGCCTAAACAACAGTACCAAATTAACCACCTAAAGAATTTACACACAGGCCATGCACATAAGGGAGTAGTGGTTAACAGATCTTGAAAAAGTGATTAATTTAATGAGAAACAAGCAGGAATTTTGTGAGAACTGAACATGGACAGGACTTGTTTATGTTGTCACAACCAGTATGAGTCCATATGTGCAGCTTCCCTTCTGTGTCTGAAAAAAACTGCGCTATTGGCACTAGGTAGATTCTGGGAGAAGAGGAGTCAGTTTTCCTTAAGGGTATGGCTCTTGGTAGGTCAACTGCACTCCAATGGATAGACATTCATTCAAGTATATATGGGCAGCAAAACCAGACTTGATGGACTTAAACAACAAAAAAGGGGCATTTAAAAGATAGAGATGTATGAACAGGCCTGGGTGGAACCATGGAAAGGGTGTGTATACAACTGAAATGATTGTCCACAATTCTCAAAAAGCTAATAAAAAATACATTCTTCTACAAACATGAAACGACCACTTTGATATACATATAGATATAATTTGAGGAACTAACTGCTAAATGGAAGAAATACACAAGGGAGAAAATAGAGGGCATTGTAAAAAGAAAGCTCAAATGGAACTTCATCTAGAAAACATTACCTAGGACAACATCACAAAGGATGTAAAGTTGTTATCTCATTCCATCAGGCTTGCAAGCCAGAAGACAAGGAAATTTACTCTTTCATTTTGGGGTGGTACTTGTCTTAGCATTTTTATTGATGTGATAAAAGACCATGACCAAAAATCATGTTGGAGAGAAAAGAGTTGATTTTGCTTACACTCCCAAATTATAATCATAGTCTATCCTTGAAAGCAGCTAATACAGTAACATACAGAGCAGGAACCTGAAGGAGGGAGCTATGCAGAGGCTGTGGAGGGCTGTTGCTTACAGGCTTGCTCCTCTTGACTTGCTCAGCCTACTTTGTTATAGAACCCAGGACCACCAGCCAAAGGATGGCACCACACATAAGGGCTGCCATTAACACTTTCCCTGCTCTGGGGACTGGGTTGCCCAGTGCACCCTTGACATGTGGCTTTATGCCTTGTATTATTGTAACTTGTTAGGCCACATTTAGTTGATATCCCTGGGAGGCCTGCTCTTTTCTGAATGGAAAAGTAGGGAGAGTAGACTTCAGAAAAAGGGAATATGTGGGAAGCTGCTGAGAGGGATGGTGGGAGAGAGAAGAAACAGAAATCAGAATGTAATGTGTGAGAGAAGAATAAAAAGAAAATGAAATTGTCCTACCGGCTTGATCTTAGAGAGGCATATTCTTAATTGAGGTGCCCTCCTCTTAGATGATTTTAACTTGTGTCAAGTTGACATGAAACTATCCATTTCATGTTATATTAATTCAACACTTTGAAAATTATTTCTGGGCTTTCATAAATATTTTAGGGATCCTAGATGTTACTCCACATATTAATTATAGTAAAAAGAATAACGCTATATATTCTGGGGAGAGCTAGTATTGCTGAAGGCCAGCTTTTGGAATATGCACCAGTTGATTTAAAATTGATGAGTTTCAATCCTGATATTTAGGTGTTTTAATGTATCTGTTCTTCCTAGCAAGCAGGAGTTTACCTCGTCTATCCCATTGCTTGGTCGTGCTTTCCAGCCCTGTTCTATCAGTAGCCAAGCCTTCCTCCTGTTGCTAGCAATCCGAGATTCCCATGACACTCTGCAGCTTTCCCTAGCAATTACTGCTTTCAGTTTTCGTAGGGGATGTTAGACGATTGTGTCTAAGGGAGTGTAGAATTTGAATGTTGTAACTTTGAATCACTTAAGACTAATATCAAAACTGTGATATGAGTCAAGTAAAGAAAGAATACAAGCTAAAGTTGCTCTCAATTTTTCAATATCCAATTTCAGAGACAAGGGGAACAGCAAGACAACTTACACTTAATAATGTTAACAATGGAAAACCTAAGCGTAACATGTGCCCATTGAGATGTCTAAGCCTTGTGTGGAGAAAAGGGGAGATGGCTTGGCCAGTAAAGTTCTTGCACAAAGACTTGAGTCTGACACTCCAGAATTCATGTGTGGAGTAGTTAGAATAGGGAGAGATAGCAAATGTCTGGAGTTCACTGGCCTGTCAGCCGAAGCTAACAAGTCACTTACAGGTTAGTGAGAGCTCATGCTCAAAACGTGCAGAAAGGCTACGGGTGGGCCATGCCTGAGCAAGGACACTCACGGGTGTCCTCTGGTCTCCACATGAATTCTCATGCATGTATATCTCCATGTACAGAAATATGTGACAGATTCATACACATAAAATATGTGCGTAGGAGAATAGGATGATGAAAATGTTAGAGAAGGGGACTTCAAGAATTATGTACAGAATATCTTCAGATCACCTACAAGAAAGCTATGATCTGATAGAGATTGGAAAGGTAGAAATATTGCAGAATATGGTGTGTATAGGACTCAAAGAATATCAAGCTCATCAGAAAAGAGAAAGTGTGTGTGATTGGGGGTTGCTGCTCATGTGTATGTGTGTGAGTACAAGTGCATGTGTTTGTGAATATGTATGCATGAGTTTGAATGTGCATGCATGTTTAAAAATGGAGTTGGAGGAGGCCATAAGAATATGCAAACACTTAAAAATGATCCAAAAACAAAGGTAGAGTTTAGTAACATATTCTCATTTTATAAATGTTCTACAAAGGACTTATATACATAGGTGTTTGTCTTGTTTATGTTAATATGTTTAGATACATACATGTTTATCTTACAATTAGAAAATATTTTGGTATGTGTTCAAAAGGCATTTCATGCAAATATTAAGAACCTGTTTTTCCAAAGTGGATAAAATTACAAAATTGGCATCAGTCTTTTATCTCAGGAATCCCCAACTAGTTAGAGAATGAACCTTGCTCCAATCCATCTTATCTACCACTTTTTCTGGCTGATAAAAGGCAAGGCATCAATCAAGAAAGATCATAACTTTCTAGTACTTTAAGGAGAAATATGGACACCTTAGCAAGAACATAAAACCGTTACAGGATAATTTGAGTTTGGATGAGCATAGGTCAAAAGCATCACTTCTCAAAATATTTCATCACTGTAGAAATTAGGCTCTATACTCCTGGTGTAGGCTTCTCTGAAAAGTTTCAAACTTTATTGCTTTTAGTGGAGGCTAAAATGTTAAATATATTCTCAAAATCTAAGCTATGTGACATGTAAAATCAAAATATTAAATTAATATTAAATTAAGGTGCATGAATATATTGAAGCATTTACCTGTCCAATGCATCCCCCAGGCATCTCATCTCTAAATGGTATAAACATTAACAGAGTTAACCAAGGCTAGCCTCAACTCTCCTTCTTTCTTGTATATCTCTTCAATCTTCACTGAAGTCTCTCCTTCTTTCTATTTCTTTATGAAAGATCAACTCCTGGTGAGTAGCATACACTTAGATAGGGAAAGGAGCAACACAGAAGTTAAAAATGGCTATTTCTAGTGTCTGGTTTATATAGAAAATAGTGTGGTTGCTAATTTTCTATAAACCTGCCACAATGTGACCTGAAACAATGACAACACTTATCTGAGTCTTGATGTTTTTTATATAAAAAGTACACAAAAGACTAGGGATACAGTTCAGCAGGTAGAGTGCCTGCGTATCATGAACAGAGCCATCTACAAGCCAGATGTGGAACTATACATATGTACATATGTAACGCCAGCACTCAGAATATAGAAACCAGAAGGTCAGAAGTTCAAGGTCATACTCATCTACTTAGGGAGTATGAGAAGAATCTGGATTATATAAGACTCTGTCTCAAAAAAATATAAATAAACAAACAAAAGAAGATAAAAATATACAAAGTGAGTTCCAGGACAGCCAGAGCTATACAGAGAAACTCTGTCTCAAAAAACTAAAACCAAATATATATATATATATACACATATATATATATCACATAATGTTGTACTAATTCAGTAAATAGCATATACAAGGTACTTGCCACATATTAAGTATTTAATAATATTTATTTTGAATGTATTATTACTTCAAGATAATGAATGAAAGGGAGTAAAATTAGTACATGTGAGTTTATATAAAAGTGCATAAACATGCTACTCTCTGTAGCCTCATTGTGGCATATAAACACATTGGCTAAATTATACCTTCATCTTTTCTTTTCTTCTGTAGTAATGAAAATATAATAATGAAAGCATTCTACATCTAAAATCTTAAACTGCTTTTTGGAGGTGTGGAAAATCTAAATGATAGGTCATCCAGTGTATATTGTGAGTTGTTTGTTTGTTTATTTGTTTTCCATATCTTGTTTACCTTTAATTAACATTTCTTTAACAGGGATCAAAGGGGAAGACAGACAGACTCCACCTGTACAAGCTGAGCTTGACCACATTTGACTAATTCAGCATTACTTACCATTCATTTCTTGCCAGGGAAGAGACCACAAAATTGTGAATGGTCAATGTAGCCTCCTGGTCCCCCAACACATTCCCTAGACCTACATTGAAATTATTCCTCTAAAATGCTTGCAGATCCATTTTCTGTTCTGTAGATCAAGTGATTCTCACAGTAACAAACAAATATGAGGCCATAATAATTAACTTCTACTTCTAACTCAAATAATAAATACAAACAGGCCCTTAGTGACAAGAAATTCTAATCATATATACAAATATTTTGGCCTATGCTTTTCATCTAGATACAAGTTCCTGGAAAGATCACTATATTTTGTTTTTTCTTCTATATCAGCAGTCATAGGCCATATATTCTTTTTTTTTTTTTTTTTTTTGTGAATCTTTCTAACACATCCCTAGTTTGTGGATGGAATACGGAATCAAATATTTCCTCCTTTTGGATTTTTGCTGGAGACCAAAAAGAAAATAGAGATGGTATATAGGAGGGACCATGTAGTTCACATTATGGAGAGTCACATGTTTTCCTATTGTTAAATTTACTATAAGTTAATTCACAAATTGGGAATGATAAAAGTGGAAAGTAGTTGGGCCAATACAAGTAGGCAGACTGAGTCCTGGGGTTAATGTTGAGATGGATATTGTGATGTTGCAACAGACAGACACATGTATGTCTTCAGACAATATCAAAGTTGGTGAGCAACACTGTGTTTATAAGTTTCATTGATATTGTTAGCTGCAATTAACAATGTCAACCTATTTTACTAAACAGTGTAGCCATTTGGCAATTTTAGCTTCTTTTATTTCAATCTGAGTTAACTCTCTAATCATATATTATACTTTCTTTGGTAGTATACAGGTAACAGAGTGGCTAATAATGGATTTGAAAGGTGGCAGAGTTCAGAGAAATCTTACAGAATGCAGTCAGAGGGCTGACATGGATGTAAACTGAGTAACTGAACAGTGATTAGACAATATGATAAGAGATCTATTCAGAGGGCTTATAGAAGCCATGGAAACAACTCTTTTATGGTAAAGGAGGTCAAAGGCAGGGTAGGTTCAAAGCAACTAAGAGGGAGGAAAAGGACTAGACCTGCCCAAATGAGCAGTGATGAGCTAAAGCCATGAGGATGGACAATTTTGTTTTGGCCTGGTGTATTAGTCAGGGTTCTCTAGAGTCACAGAACTTATGGACAGTCTCTAGATAGTAAAGGAATTTATTGATGACTTACAGTCGGCAGCCCAATTCCCAACAATGGTTCAGTCGCAGCTGTGAATGGAAGTCCAAGGATCTAGCAGTTACTCAGTCTCACGCAGCAAGCAGGCGAAGGAGCAAGAGCAAGAGCTAGACTCCCTTCTTCCAATGTCCTTATATTGTCTCCAGCAGAAGGTATAGCTCAGATTAAAGGTGTGTTCCACCACACCTCTAATCCCAGATGAAAAGTTGTAGCCCAGATTAAAGGTGTGTTCCTTAAACTCGGAGATTCAATCTTCTGGAATCCATAGCCACTATGGCTCAAGATCTCCATACCAAGATCCAGATAAGGATCTCCAAGCCTCCAGATAAGGGTCACTGGTGAGCCTTCCAATTCTGGATTGTAGTTCATTCCAAATATAGTCAAGTTGACAACCAGGAATAACCACTACACCTGGCAATCATGTTTACACACACACACACACACACACACACACACACACACACACACACACATACAGAGAGAGAGAGAGAGAGAGAGAGAGAGAGAGAGAGAGAGAGAGAGAAAATAGGTGGTTAAGTGAAAGGTTGGTAGATGCCATTATACACTAAAGTTAGGTGTCTGTTCTTGAATTCAGCCAAGATTTGCAAGTTCACAGGAATAGTTTTTCTGATTTAGTTTGTTACAATTAAGTGTTCATTTGTAACTGACCTACTTGAATCAGTTCATAAGATATATATATATATATATATATATATAGTTATATATAGTTATATATATACATATAGTTTTATTTATATATAGTTATATATATATAGTTTTATTTATATATATAGTTATATATATAGTTATATATAGTTATATATGTATTTACATGAGGAAGTTACTCATCAGTCAGCATCAGGGATTGTACTGAACCAGTAATGGTAGTCTTTGCACGAACAAAATAGCCATGCTGCCTCAGGATTTACTTACCCTAAATACAGCCAAATGCTTTGAAAATGGAGTCATCTAGGATAATACAGGGCTTGAAAGCCACTGTTCTAACATAATCCAGGGTACAGTTTGTTCTGAAACATATTAACAGATACATTCCCTTTCCTGAGAGACTTGGCACCTAGTCAACAGAAGATCTTTCTCTCAGCTACAAAGAACTCCCTTACCTAAAGACCTTGAAATCATTCTTAACTCCTTGAATCCACCTCGACACACATGGTGAACATCCAGACATGCTTTAGCACTGACCAAAAGCATACATTTTAAGGGAATGTGTAATCTTTCACCAAATTCCCTTTGCTTTGTTGCCTCTGTGGAAAATGGTCTAAGACTGTACCTGGTGTTGATCGAAAAGCATCAGCAGAATTAGAGATTCCCCTAGAGCATCCAGGTTCTACCTCTCGTGAAACTACATTCAATTAGCTTCTGAAAATTGAAAAGTCACTGCTAACTCTATAATTTAAGTAACTGATTGCCTAAGGAAAGAAAGGCCATTGCAATAGAGAAGGAATTCAGACCTTCAAGACACTCTGACAGTTTGGCACAGTCAATGCTCCAGAACCAGGAAAGTGATGGGGTGCACCCTCCTTCAGATAAGTGAATAAGACTGGGACCGTGGTCATGGACGATAAAGCCAATCTTAGTTCACAGGGTACAAAATCAAGTTCTCTAGACTCCCATTGCTGACCTCATTTTCTACCTACTCAACAGGAAACTTAATATACTCCCCTCTTCCAAATTAATCTACTAAGACATTGAAAAAATAAATTTCATGCAAAAGGATCTCCAATGTAATGACAAAATTAATTGGATAGGGATGAGGGAGAGGAGTTTGTAAGATCATAAGAAAAAAAAATGAAAGGCAGTATGCCAGTGGCAGCAAAATACATATAAAGAGGTGCTCTTGTAACCTCAGCTTATAATCAATCAATGGCTATAAGCACATAGAAAACTTTTTATCTATGAACCAATCAGTTCTTACTGCATCTTTGCCATGGGACTCTGACTCTCTCTCTCTCTCTCTCTCTCTCTCTCTCTCTCTCTCTCCTCCTTCCATTCCTCCTTTCCCTTCATCCCTCCCTTCCCCCTTTTCTTTCTATTCCTTTTGTCATTTTATTTTATCCATTAATTAATTTATTCAATTTGCATCCCCAAATCTGCCCACTTCCCTCCCCCCTCTTTCATGATTCACTCTAACAAATCCCTCCTTCCATTAACCCCTCCACTTTTTCTCAAAGAAAGCAAAGCCCCCCACCCCCTTGGGTATCAACTTGCCCTGGGACATCTAGACCCAAGAGAACCAAGCACATTCTCTCCCACTGAAACCCCACCTGGCAGTCTAGTTAGGGGAAGGGGATCGAATGACAGGCAACAGAATCAGAGACAGCCCCTGTTCCAATTATTAGGAGACCCATATGAAAATCAAGTTGTACTTTTGCTACATATATGTAGCAGATCTAGGTACTGCTGCTACGTGCTCTTTGGTTAGTGTTGGAAACCACTAAACAAATGTGAGCCAATATGGGCCCAGGTTAGTTACCTCTGTAGGTCTTCTTGTAGTGTCCTTGTCCCCTCAGGCTTGTTCAATCCTATCCTCCACTCTTCCACAAGATTCCTGGAGATCCATGTAATGTTTGGCTGTGGGCATTTGTTTTCATCAACTGCTGGATCAAGTCTCTCAGAAGACAATTATGCTAGGTTCCTGTCTGCAAGCATAGCAGAGTATCATAAATAGTGTCATGTGTTGGCTCTCTTACATGGGATAGGTCTTTAGTTGGGCCAGTCATTGATTGGCCATTCCTCCAATCTTCAGTCACTATCTCTTAACCTTTCCTACTCTTCCACAAGTAACGAAATCTGGGTATTCACAATATAACCTTAAAACTCTATGGACTGGAAACAGGAATTTATGATGTAAATTAACATGACAAGGAGCCTCCAGGCAGAAGATGGTTCACAGTATTGAAAAGTGCATCTCTAAGTACAGAGTAGCATGTTGATTTATATACACATTTTCCAACTAGCATCAGTATGTTTAACCAATGGGTTAATGATGCAGTTAATGAAATAATATGGGTCACATGTTGCTCATTGTCAATAAGGCAGAGGAATTTGCTATGAAAATATAGAAGACTGTCAAATTTCATCATTGAGGAATAACACTTTAACAAAATAGTAAAGAATTAAGGCAATATTTCAATACATAACAGTGGTAAATAACTCCAAATGTTCATGTCTTAGACAAAATATTGGTGCACCATGACTATCTAGCTTTTAGAAAAAGACAAGTGCTTAATATTGGAGGACAAATGATGGCTAAACAGCATTATTCTCTACATTTTTATAAACTCAAGGAGACATTACCTCTTTCCAAAACTACCATGTGCTCTCATTTCATACCATTATGCACACAAAAACTCGAACATACTCTCAAATTTCTAAATGTCCAATCTAAAATATGACAATAGAGATACATTTATAAGCCATAGTTGTGTTTTATCCCAAATGATGCAACATCTTTGTGTAGATACACAAAGAAAATAATTGTATAATGTATTGAATAATAATCTGCAAAACATGATACACTCAAAAACATTAGACATAGCATAATCAAATGTTTTCTAAACATCTTGAAAACAGTAGCAGAAAATCAAATGACCACGTTAAAATGAGCTGCCAAAAAATTAATCTCTTTTGTATTAGGCATCATAAAGGAAAGAATATATGGAAGGGACCTAGTTAAAACCTTGGGAGACAATGATTGTCAATTAGGAAAAAAAAAAAAAAAACTCCTGTATGATGCCAAGAACGCCCCTTTGCCTTGAAGAAGAGTTACTTAGAGAAGGCATGTCTGGGAGCAGCAAAACAAACAACTGGAAGTAAATTCATGGGTTACAGCTGATGACCAATGGATGACCTGCTCAATTCTCTTGCTATTACAAAAGCTCCCTTCATATCTCATCTCTTACAGATCAACAGCCCAGTCTTTAATTTATGAATCAGTTAAGTCATTACCCATTGTCCCCTTTTGATTATCCATGAATTAACATCCCAGGATCCCAGCCCCTTGATTCTTGGAAAGAGAAGGCAAGCCCAAGCACAGCCAATAAGATAGCTGGAATCAAAGACATCTGAAACTGCAGCAAGTGTATGGTGGTTTGAATGAAAATGGGACCCCTGGGCTCACATATTTGAAAACTTAGATTTTAGGAAGTAGAACTGCTTGAAAAGTATTATTAAGAGGCTTGACCTTATTGACATCCAGGTTGCTCCATTCTCTCTCTCTCTCTCTCTCTCTCTCTCTCTCTCTCTCTCTCTCCCCTCCCCTTCCCCCTCCCCTTTCCCCTCCCCCCCCCTCTCTCTCTCTCTCTCTGCCTTCTGGTTGTGGATATAGATATAAGTGATTGGTTGTTCCTTTGCTCTAAAATGGGTACTCTAACCCTCTGAAACCTAAGTCAGATAAATTATTTTTTTTACAATGGTATTTTATCACAGCAATAGAAAAGTAACTAAGATGATGTAGAAGCAGATGTGTAATGAAACATTTAGGGGTAGCCTGTTACAAAGGACAATGGAATAAATACTCAGAGATGGCACACTGCATTGAAATGTGTACAGTAGTCACACTAAATCCAGGACCTTTTATGTGGTGTTATGTCTCTGATAAGAGTAGTGCCTGGGTATTGGGATGAAGGTGAGAGGCAAGAGTAACCTTGTTTTTTGGTGATCCACTGAGTATTCTTTACTTCTCACTCCTATAATTCTCTTCTCTACATAACTGGAGATGTAGAATCTAGTGGTTAAATGCCTGCTTAGCAAGGTATCTGGAAAAGTGATACTGAACTACAACCATTGAATACAGCAAGGGCATTCTAGACATTTTGTGCTCAAGGACTAGCCAGAAAATAAACTTACTGTCATTCTGAGATGAACTGTTCTGTCATGTATTGGCATGACACAGGAATGCCG
Organism: Mus musculus; assembly: GCF_000001635.26. Lineage (NCBI taxonomy): Eukaryota > Metazoa > Chordata > Mammalia > Rodentia > Muridae > Mus > Mus musculus. The sequence goes on along the minus strand of NC_000081.6, from coordinate 28,671,394 downwards.
ATCAATGGGATAGAACTGAAGCCTCATGACTTAGTCCACACATCTATGTGCACTGGATTCTTTCATAAAGAAAGCAGAGACACACATTGAAAAAAGAAAAAGATACTACCTTCTACAAATGATTCTGTCAAACTGGATGGCCGCATGTAGAAGAATCCAAATAGATTCATACTTATCACCCAACAAAAAATTCAAATTCAAGTGGATCAAATACCTCAAGCATATAAGGCCAAAACACTGAATCTAATAAAAGACAAAGTGGACAATAGCCTTGAACTTCTGGGCACATTAAAAGACTTTCTGAACAGAGCTCCAAATGCAAAGGCACTGGAAATAATTAATAGACTGCACCACATGAAACTGGGGAACTTCTGTATGAGGGAACTAGCATTTTTAGAGAAAATGACAGGCTACAGAACGGGAAAAGGGTCTTCTCAACTATATCCAATAGAAGGTTAATATCTAAAATATACAAAGAATTCAAAACACCTAGATATCAAAAATAAACTAATTAAAATTATGTCTAAGAGAATTCACAAAATAGGAAACTCAAATGGCTGTGAAAAAACAAACAAACAAAAACAAACAGAAAAGTTCAGCATCACCAAGGAAATGCATTCTGACACACAGCAAAATGACCAAGGTCTAGTAGTCATCTCCTTACCCTCATAAGAAGAAATCAGAGCTAACATTATGCTTCTCAGGAGAAGATAACCAAATAACTGCTGTGGTTCCCTCCATATTGAGACACAATAACTCAGCAAATAATAATCGGATCCCGACTCTGTTTCCCAGCAGTAAGTGTCAGTGAGGAATATTCCATATTTTATGTGTGACAGATGTAGATAATGACCAGTGGGTGTCAAGGAAACTTGGCTAGATTAGGTTTGGATACAAGAGCACAAGACCCTACAAGGTAGGGAAGCTCTAGCACAGTGGTTCTCAACCTGCCTAAAGCAGTGACCCTTTAATATTGTTCTGCGTGTTATGGTGACCCCCACCCATAAAGTTATTCTGTTGTTACTTCATAACTGTAATTTTGCTACTAGAATGAATCAAAAATGTAAGTATCAGATATACAGGATATCTGTATTGTGACCCCTGTGGAAGTTCTTTGATTCCCAAAGAGGCTTCAACTTGCTTGTTGAAAAATACTGCTCTACAGCTAAATACATTTGGCTCGTTCAAGTGATTCTTCAGTCCCAGGTTAGATGTGAAATCTTTTTTCAAGCAGTCCCATTTAATTAACTAAATAAACATTAAGCTTTGTTTTATTAACTTTCTTGTGTGGCACAGAAATGGAAAGATTAGAGCTCTGATGCTAAATATGTTTACTTACATGGGAGTTAGCATAATCATTCTTTGCCAAGGTGCCTTGCACCTTGAAGACTTATCCAGAAATTTCTGTGTAGTAATTAGCACCTGTTCTGGGCCTTGGGGAATTTGTAAGGTTTGAATGGGGAGGAAACAGATGGAAGTTTCACATAAGAGAGGAATCATATGAGCAAACTCACAGTCAGGGAATCAGGAATCATTGGAATTCTAGATGAGGACAAAAGAAGATTAAGAGTAGAGATTCAGAATGGAAATATGTTTGTCAGTTTTCTAAATCTGAATGTTGTAGCATATATTATCCTGGTTAATTTTATTTTATTTAGCATGTGCAACTAAGATAAGTTATTCCATTCACTATGTGAATGTGTGTGTATGTGTGTGTGTGTGTGCGAGAGAGGGAGAGGGAGAGAGAGAGAGAGAGAGAGAGAGAGAGAGAGAGAGAGAGAGAGAGAGAGAGAGAGGGAGGGAGGAAAGAGAGAGAGACTGGGATCCCAGGAGGCTAAGAGGTAGCTCGTAAAAACACTGCTAAAAAACTGTCAAGCTGGAGATAAAAATTCAGGTCAAATGGCTAAATGTGCCTCTCCCATCCCCCCCCCCCCCAAATGAAGAAAAGAGAGAATTTTTTTAAAAATCTAAGTAATAGAGAACTTCCTCTCTAAATAAAGAGTGGGTGTATTCTGTGAGCAGATTTGCATTTCTGAAAGTGCTACTAATATGTTTCTGATGGTAGGCTAGGGAGACAGCTCAGTGGATAAAGTGTCTGCCTTGCAGGCACAAGGACTTGGATCTCAAGTACTCATTTAAAAGGCTGCCCATTTGTGACCTGATCATTGAGAGAAAGTTCCTGAATCCTGTTTCATTGATGATTTCTTAGTTCAGGGGGAGATCTTGACTCAAAGAATAAAGTTGAAGATGGGATTGTAGAGCCTTGTATTGATCACTGCCCTCTACATGAATTCACATATGTATGCATACACATTAATAAACCACACATAAATGAATGAACGAACGAATGAAAAAACAAACAAATAATAGTATCTGATGGGAAACATAGTGATAACTTGGGGTGAAATTATGTTCCCAGATAGGAAACTTTGTCAAAACTGCAGTGTCCACTCCTAACCTCATTGAATGATCCTGTTGTCTTTACCATAATGGGTCAATGCAAACATGAGGTATATCCCCAAATACATAGATCAGGGAACACTTCATTTCTTTCCCACCTTTTTCATTCCTCAAAAAACAAATCATACTTTTCAATTAAAGTATTTGTCTTATCTACCCAACCAATACCAATTATATTACTTTTCATGTTTCTAAATATTATACCATAGTCTAAAAATCCCTCTGTATTGTGACATACATACTGTGCTCATTTGAAACACAATTGTACAAAAAATTAATTTTGCTGCAGCTTTATTTACAATCACCAAGAAACGAAAGCAGCCCAGAGGCCCAATGGAGGTTAAATGGATAGAGAAACTATAGTATAGACTCATAAAGCAGGGTTACTGAACCTCAAAGGGGAAGAAACCCTCCAACTTACTACTGCACAGAGAAACTTTGAGTAAAGAAAGAGATCTAGCTATGAAAAGGCAAGCACTATATGTTTCTAATTCTATAAAGAATCCAAAGTCATGAAGCAGAATGGTGGTTACTAGAAGCTGGTGGGAACTTCTTCAATAAATAATGAATCTCCACTTTGTAAAATGCAAAATTCCAGAGATCTGTTAAACCCCAAAATGAACTTAATTAACACAACCAAAGTGCACAACTATGTTGTGTTTTTTTTTAAGCTCAATAAAACAATATTTAGTTTTTATATTCTTGAAAATAATTCCCTACCTGGTAAGGCAGTACATAAAGAGCTTTTTTCTTTTTTTTCGAGACAAGGTTTCTCCGTATAGCCCTGGCTGTCCTGGAACTCACTCTGTAGACCAGGCTGGCCTCGAACTCAGGAATCTGCCTGCCTCTGCCTCCAGAGTGCTGGGATCAAAGGCGTGCGCCACCACACCCAGCATAAAGAACTGTTAATAAGCATATATAACAGTAACGAAATAAAAACAGTACCAAAGGAGGAGCTGCTGACAGGAGCAGAGCTTTGCATGTCTCTCAGGTGCAGGAAAGCAGCTCATGACCGCCCCAGGTTTGGAAGGGCACGACCTAGAGCCCAGGGTTTAAGCAAGAGGTTAACAGGCACGGTATTCACTGACTCGCCCAGCAAACCTCCATGCTTCTGTTTGTTTTATTGCTTTTCCTTTCTCCCTAGACCCTGAGCCTAAATGCAGACATGATGGATGCTCTTGTCACATTGCATGCTGATAACTGTCAAACTTCTCCTCCCAGTCTCACCATAATTTCCTTTAGGAGGCTTGGCGCGCTACTGCCTGAGTTCGAAAAGAGCCGTTCTTGTCACAGTTAAGAGAAAAGGGAGAAAAGAAATATGGATTTGTGAGCCCCGTATAAATGAAGAGGTAGCACTTTCCCTGGAAATATTAAATTAGAAGACATGATTCAAGCTGCTGGGTCTCACTCCAGTTACCGGCTTTCACTTAAGAAGAGGGCTTGATAATGAAAAAAATAATAATTGTCTTAGTTAGGATTTTACTGCTGTGAACAGACACCAGGACCATGGCAAGTCTTATTAAAAAAAACAACAACAACAAAAAACAAAACAAAACAAAACATTTAATTGGGGCTGGCTTACAGGTTCAGAGGTTCAGTCCATTATCAAGGTGGGAGCATGACAGCATCCAGGCAGGCATGGCGCAGGAGGAGCTGAGAGTTCTATGTCTTCATCCAAAGGCTGCTAGTGGAAGATTGACTTCCAGGCAACTAGGTTGAGGATCTTATACCCACACCCACAGTGACACACCCGTTCCAACCAGGTCACACCTATTCCAAAAAGGCCACACCTTCAGATGGTGCCACTCCCTGGTCCAAGGATATACAAACCATCACAATAATAAACAAAGTTGTGATGCCTGTATTTAACAAGACTCGTCATGGAGAATCGTTCAGGTATTCTGGTGAGATTTAGAGAAATATCATAAAATGCATTTATTTCACACATCAGATCATTTTGGTTGATGAGGAATTTGGAATCCTTGACTGTGTGTGTGAGACCCTTCAGGTAGGAATAATCAACCAATGTTTTCTGTTTGGAACAAACAAAGCAACTGGGAACTCTTCACAGAAGGGAGCCTGAGAAAGGACCCATCAGGTTTTAAGGACAGGACTAGGCAGAGGAATGGAACATGTGTCATGAACGTAGAATGTGGAACACTGGGGGAAGTCAGCTGAGGCGGGGGAGAGGGAAGGTTGAAGAGACAGTATGAGAGGAGAGGATGCCTCAGCAGGCAAGAGCACATTTGCAGAGGACCTGAGTGCCATTTCTAGTGTCCACATCAGAAAGAATACAACCTTGTAAAACTCCAGGGCCGGTGGGTACTCTAATCACGTACGTACACACACACACACACACACACACACACACACACACACACACACAAACAGCTGCTCTGATACACATGCCTTAGAGAAATCCATGCTAAGGACAGCTAGGAAGGCATCTTTCTAATTCAGTAACATCAGAAGAACTCCCTTTGCAGATCTCCACAGTAACACTAGAATGAGTTCTTAGGGGGAAAAAAAACAACTTTGCTGTAGTTTCTATTTGACCCTGAAATATTGTCACAAGCTTGTATATTCAAGGCCATACCTAAAATCAAACAACGATTTTTGCTCCAGCCTTTTACAAGTCCACAGGAGGCCGCAAGCTAAATGTCATTTGCATTAGAATCATGCTCTAGTTTAAAAGCCTGGACTGTTGTTTACCACTCTTTCTTAATTTCCAATCATAAGCTGTCCATCAGACCATAGAGCCGTCATACATCATAGGCAAGCAAGCTAAATACAGTTTCAAGAACTTTAGAAAAAAGGGGGAAACAGCAGTTTCATTAACATCCAGAGCCCAGCACTAACTGTGGGGACACATTACAGAAATCTGAAGTATGCTTGTAAGCGAGACACAAGTAGGCAGAGCAAAGACTTGCTTTGTTTTACTTTTTCAAAGACACAGAAAGTTACATAACACCACACAAAATACCATCTTAGAAACACAGAAGGATCATGTGTGGGGGTGGGGGTGGGGAGGAGGTTGGGGCTGTGATGTGGGGGTGTTTTGTGAATTTATGGATGGTTCCCCTCTAGTTTCAACAACTTTAAAATGGTACAAAATGGTACATAGGATGGGTTTCATTTTTTTCCATTAAAAAATTATAGACAAGCAAATTAAACAGGGTTATTGCTAAGACAGGATTCCAGGGCATAATAAAACTTTCTATGAAAGTTCCAAAGAAAGGGGACAGTGCTTGGTGCCACTGTGGTGATTCTGACCCCAGGGTGACTGAATGCCACCATTTTTTCCTTTCTGGTGGCACTTTTCTTACGATCCTGTAAAGAAGTGAATAATGTGATTTATAAGAAATTGTGGGAAAACACAGACCTGAAGATATAGTGCAAAATGTGTCAAAGTCTGACAGCTAAGATCCCTGCAAAAGGTGATCATTGAGTGTTTAGATGTTCTAGTCTCTGGGCCTTGGCATAGGCTGCGTTTTTGGTTTTTTGTTTTTTGTTTTTTGTTTTTTTATTTTTTTCTGGACTCAATGTAGCGGTAAGTTCCTCTATTTGATCCCTTAGATATTTGTTCACTTGCCACCTTATCAGAGGCCTACATAGGACTACATAAGGGAAAAGCACCTGTCCTCATATATAACACGTGAGATTGATAGCTGCAGTTGACAATAAATAGGAATTATAGATGATTCAGGTGAGGATAATCCAATCAGCTTAAGGCTTTTTTTCTTTCTTGCCTTTGTCTTCTTCTTTTGAGGCAGGGTTTGCTAAGTAGCCACAGCTGTCTGTCACTGAATTCACAAGTCCTCAATCCTCCCACCTCTGCTTTCCTCAAAATGCAACATTGACTCCTGCCTGAGTTTTCAAGGTGCTCCACCGAGGTCAAACTTAGTAGCCACCAAAACACAACACTGTGTTTCCTTAAAATCGTGTGTGGACATAACTTGCATAAACACACACACACACACACACACACACACACACACACACACACACACACACACGGCTGTTTATCTGAGGAATTCTGACGTGCCTCTTCCCTCCCCTGCTTTCTTCATGAGCACTATTACATTATTTGGCAGACATACACCCTTGTTTCCTTTAGTGATTTCTACCACAGTGTCTAGGACTAACTGCATCAAACATGTGTGTTTACGAATGCTTACATGGGCACTCTCACTCATCACTGTCTTAAATGCTTCGAGTGGATGTTCTTTGTCTTTCACCCCAGTTAGAGCGGAAGGCTGCTATTCTGCTTTGATCCCATTTTGCAGGTGCAGAGCTTGAGTATAAAATGAATCCTGAAACCCATGAGGTTGGTATCCACAGACGCCAGGCTCTCAAACATCACATCTTAAACCCTATTTCCTGCTTTCCAGCCACACCAGAAATCCATTTGCAGAGAGTCTTATTTTCAAAACTAAAAGAACTGTTCATACTTAACAATCGGTTAAAATTCACTACCAGTCTGTGATCCTGTGATTTGGAGGCACTCAGACTAGAACAAGCAAGTTTTAGTGTAATTGGGAGGGGGGCGGAGAAAAAGAATGGGATACTGAATATTGTCAGATGTTCCATAGATTTTAGTAAAAATAGATCTCAAAAAAAAAATTTAAAGTAGAGCAAATTGGTCCACAGCAGAAACTCTAAAACGAAACACAGCTGAAAGATCAAGGGACATTTGAAACGAAGGCATGTGTCTGCCATCCTACATTATTCTAGTGAAGAGGTAACAAAAATGAGGGAGAGAAACCAGAAGGAGGCAGACATTTGGAGCAGTCCTCTGCTGAGCCCCAGAATAGGAAAGAATAGCATATTTTCCCCATGGCTGTACCCTCCCCACCAGGTCCTAGAGCCCAGCCCAGGTATCCTAACTAGCTAACCATCCTGCTCAGAGTTTCTAGGACACTGTCCCCACCTACAGGCCAGACAGGAAAGAAAATGAAATATGTTTAATACTGAACCATCAGAACACAACTGACAAATTCAGACAACAGTTGTACAACACCAGGGGAGCAGCCATATTGCTCGGTCTTAGAATAATGGCACTAAATTTAGCAATAATTTTTTTTAAAACAAAAATTGTGTTTTTGCTGAGGGGCATTAAAGAAATATATGCTTGACTTCCTGTCAGTCTGAGAGCTGATTTAGAAAAAGTGCACAAGCATTGCAGATTACAGACCAGGAGAACAGCATTCTGTTTTACTGGAACTAAAATGGGGGTCACAGTGAGGGTGAGGCAATGCCTGGCCGGGAGGAAGTGCTCTTTATTATCCAGCGACTTCTTACTCTGAACATTATCATCCCCATTTTCCCCAGCCTGTCTATCTGTTCTGCTACTGGGAGAAAAGAGACCGCAGCCAGGCTATATAGAAGAGCAAGTTGCATGTCAGGACCACACCCACTCTCTCTTGACCCAAGAAGTCAAGGCTGGCTCTCTTAGATGATTTAATTGTGTATTTGATTTTCCAAAACCTTGAAAAATTTATGTTATCATGCTTAATAATAGTCACCTGTTGGAGGAACAGTGCAGCTGCTTCTGCATAAATGATGGGGGCCACGAAGTTGCAAAGGCATCTCCTAAAAGAAGACCTAATTGAGACTGCCTGAGAGAGCAAGAATTGCTAACCCAGACAATGCCAGGCAATCGGAAACTACTATTTAGAAGCGATGCTTTCTTAGGACCAATGGGACGCCGGTGGAGGGTATTAAAGAGGCTCACAGCAGCATTCAGACAAGCTTGCTGCAGAGACTCTCACCTGCTCCGAGAGTCGGTGTCCAGTTGATTCTGCACCACCTCACCTAAAACCGCCAAGAACAATTAGGGTTGGGCAGCGGACGATCCAGATCACAGACAGCAGTGATCAGTGTGATGTGACTACCTCTTAGTTGCACGATGTGACATCTTGAACCGTCTCTGTCATTCCCACATTCAGCTCCCTGATACACTCACTACTCCACTACAGAGCATGTGTCCAAATCTCTTCTCCTCAAAAGGAGTTGGGAAAGCAAAGACTGGCTTTGGGCAGTTTAGGACTGGCATACTTGAATGTGGATGTTTCCCATTACTTTGGAGGTTTGAGGTGGGTTCTCGATCAGCTTTCTAAATCACACATCACAAACTCAAATCCAATAATATATTTCTGTTAACTCTCTTACTGAGAAGCCAGACTATTTCTCTGCTGTGTGCTTTCCCAAAGCTTTAGAACAAGCTAAAAATGAGCTAACATTGCTTTCCCTAGTGTATTCTTTGTGATGCGCAACTAACAATGATGAAAGTGAGATATTGCTAATTGAAGTGTATTCCATTGGGTCTTTAGTCTTTTAAAACTTCAACATGCACATGAACCTAATGACAGTTTTGGGGTGGTGGTGGTTTGTTTTGTGTAGGCTCTGGCAGCAGGATAAGGATAGCAGCATATTAGTCTGGATGCCTATCTGTGTCTATATGATACCTGTTAGCATTCTGTCTAAACTCCACCCCACAGTTTCCTGGCAAGAGCCATGTAGGTCTGACCCATTATAAAAGGGGCTGCTTGCCTCCTCTCCTCCCTCTCTTGATCTCTTGATCTCTTGCTTTTCTCCTGCTCTTGTTCCCTCCTTCCCCATTCCCTTCCCTACTCCTCTCTCCATGTGCTCATGACCATGACTCACTCTCTCTCTCTCTCTCTCTCTCTCCCTCCCTCCCTTTCTCTGCCTCTACTACCCTCTTAAATCCTCTCCCATGCCCTTAATAAACTCTATTATATACTATATGGTAGTGTCGCTGGTCCCTCAGGGGGAAGGGATGCCATGGCATAGGCCCGCAGAGGCACCCCCTCTTCCCCATACCTCACCACACCCCCATAGAACATATCCTCCCTATCTCTTTATCGTTTTATAAACACATCAATACCTACATGAAGTCCACATCATTGATGGAAATTACATATTTTGCCTGTCATTATATTTAAATGTTAATAAAATTTACTACAATGAGCCTGTAGATATAACACCACACAGCTAGAATAAGGCTAGTACATGGCCGTCCTAACTCTATAGAAGTATATTGAGTTGTACAGAATTTGTGACATGGCAAGAGTTTGAGTGGCTACCTTATCCTACCTGTTTGAAAGCATACACTTTGAATAGTAAAGCTTTAGTTCAAGGAAATCCAAGCCAGCAAGCCTCTTTAAATCACTAGGAAGGCTACCATAATATAACACTGAAATTTGCATCTCAGTTGTAGGGAGGCAGTGTTATCTGGTGACCTCAAGATGAATAAGTCTAAAGAAAAGTAATTTATACAGCTCTGCAGTGATAGCTGGGGACATTAAAGCATGGTAAGTTTGAAATGGCAATTATATGAAAGAGTCAGAAGTTATCCAGAGGACCGAGGCACAACTAGGAAATTATTTGCATTTATAAGATTGTAAATGTAAGGACAGTCCAACTCTAACTCCTATGTTCTATGTTATCCAAGGAATTGGGGTGCTTATCAGATAATAGTGATGTCATGACATGCAACCCACATTTCAATCTAAAGGCCTGCAAGCAGTGACATTCTAGAATGTTCCAATATTCTAGTCAGCAGCATCTTGATGAAAGGTCAGAGAGGACAATGGAGACTTTGGGATGCATAAAAGAATGAAGGTGTAAAAAGAAAGAATATAAATTATTAACAAAATGTTCCGGTAGGTGTGTGTGTGTGTGTGTGTGTGTGTGTGTGTGTCTGTGTGTGTCTATGTGTCTGTGTGTATGTGTGTGTCTGTGTGTGTATGTGTCTGTGTGTGTGTGTCTGTGTGTGTGTGTGTGTGTGTGTGTGTGTGTGTGTGTGTGTTCTTTGAGGACTTATGGTCTCTGCCAATAATAGCCTCTCCCACTGTCTCAGGTCAAGTCATTCTGTGCAATAAATTACAGAGTTAAATAAGTCATATTTCTCTTTTCAGTTACCACTCATTATAAAGAAATGCTCATGCCTAACCTTGGTGCCAGGCAAATCTCTAGTCATCCACTTGCTCTCTCAGTCCTTACCATTGTCATTGTCTTGGTTCCTTTCAGAGCAAGAACTAGATCAGATGTCAAAAGACCCTCCACTAGGTGTGGGAATGAGTCATCCTTGAAAACTGATACTTAGCTCCTGTCTCTAGCTGCATATGTAGCAGAAGATGGCCTAGTCGGCCATCATTGGGAAGAGAGGCCCCTAGGACTTGCAAACTTTATATGCCCCAGTATAGGGGAACACCAGGGCCAAGAAATGGGAGTGGGTGGGTAGGGGAGCAGGGTTGGGGAGGTTATAGGGGACTTTTGGGATAGCATTTGAAATGTAAATAAAGAAAATATCTAATAAAAATATAATAAAAGAAAAAAAAGAAAGAAAACTGACTTAGGCCAAATATCCCTTACTCAGAAAAGAATCACCAGCAGTCATATCCGTGAAGGAAAATTTCTCTTCCTAAAGTGAATTTATCCCTCTCCAAGGAGTTTGCTTATGAACCAGACCAACCCACACACACTCTTTGATTTCAGAAAGACCTGTGCACTGCCTCAATTACATGAAAAACATTTCTTGTGCTTGGTATCGATTTATTGTATGAATGATGGCAAACACTCTATTCCCTTTCATTCCCCTTCAGTTGATGCTATCTAGCCTTCAGTTTTTTTATATCTTGAATCAAAATAACATGTAAATGAAGATAGTCTTGTTTAAACATCAAATATTGTCACTTGATCTCACAGTCAGCAATTTTCAGCTAAATAATTTCCAAAGTCTTGAGCTATATAATGTAAGTTAAGCATGACATATATACTCTCAGTATGTTGTTCTGGTTTTCTCTACTCACTATATGTACAGTCCTAAAAGCAACCTCCACAACACAAAGATCTCTAATCACACAATACCAAAACCAAGGCTAATTCATCTTTCAAGTCTTGACTTGAAACTTGGAAGAACAGATAGAATCTGCCTGTCTCAGGATTCAAATCCTAGAGCTGTCAAACAACCTAGCTCCTTCTGCTTGATGGAATAAATTTCATCCTTTAGCTAGAGTCTCAATAAACCCCAGTTATTGTGAATGATTCATTTAAGTCTGTGTCTCATTTGTCAGCTAAAGAGCAACCAAGAGGATGAACCTTTGAAAACATAGAAAGCACTGAAGAATAACTTTCCTTCTCTACCAAACATGCCAGTTTAACTTCTGAGCACCTCCTGCATTGATGATCTCCTCTTGCCACTCCAAGACCCATTCATGTAGGAAGCAGTCACAGATGCTATGAGAATCCCACATAGCAATCCCTCACCATGACAATTGAAGGTACCCATGCATTTTTAAAGTTGTTACAAAGGACACTCATTTAGACTTCACTGAATGTTCGCTCATCAATCTTGCCACCTTTAGTTACTGGAGAAAACAAAGAAAGAAGAAAGAAGAATCAAGGAAGGAAGAAAGGAAGGAAGGAAGGGAGGGAGGGAGGGAGGGAGGGAGGGAGGGAGGGAGGAAAGAAAGAAGGAAAGAAGGAAAGAAGGAAGGAGGGAAGGAAGATAGGAAGGGAGAGACAGACAGACAGACAGACAGACAGATAAGCCATTGTAGCCGAATCATCCCTGTGTGTTGCAACACATGCTGCTTAGCAGTAATCACCCACATGCATCCTCTCCCACCTCTCTCTCTCTCTCTCTCTCTCTCTCTCTCTCTCTCTTCACCTTGTTTACACGCACACAGTTCCAGCATAATATCACTAAAAATAGCAACCCTGTAAGACAATGTTTTATGTGTTGTTTCAGATAAATACCTTCCTAAGAGTGGAGAGAGCATTTCCAAGCACAGAAATAGAGAGAGTGGTGCCTAAAATAAAAGACTGTTAGGCTTTGATCATGTGAAAGACCCAAATGTATTCAACAATGCCTTCCAAAGCAAAATCTGAAAAGCACGCGCTAGGATGAAATTGGATGGCCATAAGTTAACCCACAGTGGGTCAATTTTCCTGAGACAAAAAAACTTTGACATAGAAAGAAATGAATATGCCTGAAGGAAGCCAACAAAACGTGAAAACCTGATGCACAGGAAAAAGGTATACCTTCAGTGTGGCTTCAGGCATGCACTTATTTTTCTGGTAGTGTGAGAAGGCAAATAATTATGTGGTACAAAGAGAAATGTTAAATCAATATTATTCACCATTATAATATTGGTAATTTACCAATATGTATCAAAACCCACAAAAATTCTACTACTTCAACTTCTAGAAATTTGATGTAATGGAAAATATCAAACAGACAAACATTAATAAATATGTTAACCACATAGTTATTTATAGAGAAGAAAGGTACAAACAAATGTGTAGCAGGTTAAATATAAAGCATAAAATGGTGCAATATCCATAAACAAGAGATATGTCATCCAACAAAATTTGTATCAAAGTCAAGCATAATAGCATGCATCTTACTCACAGCCCTTGAGGGCAGAGATAGGCAGATCTCTGTGAGTTTTGAGACCAGCCTGGTCTACAGAGTAAGTATCTGTCTCAAAAGAATTATGTCAAAATAGCATTTAATAAAATAGATAAAGATACATTTGAAAACTGTGAACTGTATAATATATATTATATATGTTATATGTTAAAGTTATATGTTATATGTTTCATGTTATATGTCATGTGTTATATATTTCATATTATATATTATATATCTACCTACATGTTGTATATTGTATGATGGACTATGTATTATACATTATATATTACACATTACATATTAACTATATATTATGTATTTATTATATACTATACATTATATATATTATTTCTAAAGAGCATGATATATACTCATGTAGTATGATATTGGAGTGGTAGGGTAGGTAAGAAGATTGATAGAGGGGAAGGAAAGGTCTGAGGGGAAGCCAGCAGGGAGAAACAGTGTGTAACAGAATATACAGACAGTGAAAGAAGGCGGGAGCTGGTTAATCTAATAAAGCAAAAGGAGGGCTGTGGAGGTGGGGGAGGGCAATGGGGAAGTACACATCAAATCAAAGCACAGTGGTGTATGCATGAAGATGCCTTAACAAAAACTGTTACTTTGTCCTTATTTAACAATGTAGTGCAGTCATGGCCATAGCTCAACAGGAGGAAGCCAAGTGACGAGAACAGCTGTGATTCTAAGCCAGCCTGGGCTACATAATGAGCCTTGTCTCAAAAAAGTGGAAGAGAAGTAAAGACATCAATTACAGTAATATCTTAATTTCTTTATTGTGTTGGGCATCCTCTATTGTGGTGTCAAAATTAATTAAAATATTCTACATTTATGTTTGTCTTTATTTTCCTTTCAATAACATTGTGAAAATATTTATAACACTGAACATGAATTTTAACAGCAATTCCGGTGTGAAATAATTTTTTAATTCATTTCTCATTTTTCTGGTGTGTGTGTGTGTGTGTGTGTGTGTGTGTGTGTGTGTGTGTGTAATATGTGTGTAATTCATTTATCTGGTTTATGTGGCTGTGTGTCTTATATATTTATTCATTTATGTGTTTGTGTGTTGTTCCATATTTATTCACGTATGTGCTTCTATGTGTCTATGTCTTTGCATGTGTGGAAGTGGGTGTGTTTGTAGGTATACAGTAGCCACAGCATTTAAAAACAGGTCAGAGAGCCATTTGGGGGAATGACTTTTTTTCTTCTTTTCCACTCTACAGTGCCTTGTGATTGAACTTGGGCCTTCAGATTTGGTGGCAAGAGCACAGTGAAACATCTCTTTAGCCCTCACTTCCCATTTCTAACTAATATTTGATGATATTTGACTAATAAATATCCAGTCTTCACATATTCCACCCAACTTCTGGTAACTACATTTGGGGTTTCTGTTTGGATTGATTAGACATATTAACATCTTGCATACAACTAAACTAGTACACTGTTTGTCTTTCTGCACTTGGCAACTTCATTTAGTATTTTTCAGGTCCACTTTTACCATTATTACAACATCTCTATCTTTTTAAGAATTAATATTATCACTGTGTGTATGTGTGTGTGTGTGTGTGTGCATGTGTATGTGTGTGTGTGTGTGTGTGCATGTGTGTGTGTGTGTGTGTGTGTATGAGTGTGTGTATATGTGTGTGTGTCTGTGTGTGTATGTATGTGTGTATGTGAGTGTGTGTATATGTGTGTGCATGTGTGTGTGTGTATGTGTGTGTATGTATGTGTGTGTGTGTGTGTGTGTGTGTGTGTGTTTCCTTTATCTACTCACTCACTGATGGACACTTAGGTTGACTGGCATATGTAGATGTATTTAAAAGAAGCGAGGAGGAGTTCAGCACCATCTTTCACAAACGTTACTGCAGATTCTTTGACCCCTTAAGTCTACAGTATCAGTAACCCAGTGTGTACTAAGTCTACAGGATCACACCCCGAAAGGTTAAAATAAATAACACTCACATTTTTCTCATCAAATTTATTTTTATTACTTGAAAATATCAAACATATATTTTAGTCATGTCAGCCTCTCCTCTCTCCTTCCAACTTTTCCTGCCCTCTACCACATCTTCCTTCCAAGTTAATATTTACTTTTATTTTATAACCCATTGAGTCCAATTAGTGGTCTCTATGTATACATGTTCAGTCACTGGGGCATGGGCAACCTACCAATGGCCACCCACCCCCAAAGAAAGTGGTCCTTTCTCACTCACCAACCACTGACTTCCAATTGTTTCTCAGCTACAGGCTGGACATTGACAGCATCCCCGCCATTTTAATGGTTTTGATCTTGTACAGGCAACCACAGCTATATTGAGTTCATGTTTGCAAGGACCATGTCATGTCTAGGGACCAGCATTTCATAGGACTAATCCTCACGTACTCTCTCTTGCATTCTTTCTGCTCCCTCTTCTGAGCATTGGGGTAGGAAAGAGGATACAGATGCCCCATTTACAGAGCACTCAAAATAGTTCGGTCTCTGTGATTAGAAACTTCTTTGACCACGATTGAGGCTACAATAAATCTAAAGACAATGTTGCAGGTTGTAGGACATAATATTAATTGTAAACTTGCCAGGAAATTCTCCCTGATGGTTAGCTTTCAAGGTGCTGGAGGATGCTATGTAGACTACCAAGGAAAAAAGGGATCACTAGACCTACCCTACCCAATGCTGAACCCTGCAAGCTACAATTCCAACCTACCTGGCAATGAACCTACTTGGTTCATTGGTACAATAATGGCATTAGTGTTTATAGGACTAACCAAGCATTCTCTTGCTTGGAAGTGAGATTTAAAAAGGAGCCCATACCTGGTTATGTTGGCATGGTCAAAATTCATGGCTGGGGGAGTCATAGGCTGAAGGTGAGAACTTATTTTTATTGTTTTGCTAAATGGCCATGCAATCCAACTGCCCTCTGGACATTTATGTTTGTATTTTACATTTGTCCTATGCCCTAACGACTGTATTAGCTGGTTAAGGCAGCTATGAGAAAACACCAGAGAATGGGTGGTCAAATATCAGAGATTTATTTCCTCACAATTCGGATCTAATCCCAAATCCCAAATCAGCAAAAATCCCAAGATCAAATTGCCAAGAGAACTGGTGAGACTTCTCCTCTTGGCTGGCCGGTTAGTCTTTTTTGTGTATCCTCACGTGGGAGAAAAAGGAGAGAGGGGGGAGAAAGAGAAGGAGGGAGGGAGGACAAGAGGCAAAGAAAGGAGGGTGTGCTGTATGGTTTCTTCTAATGAGGCGCAGTGTGTATAGGCAAAAGCCTCCTATTATGAGTTCATTTTTAACCATAGTTGTCTGTTGAGCTTATTTACAGAAACGGTCACTTCCAGAGTCAGAGCTTCTACATGCAGTTTTGAAGGGACGCAGCTTAGTACCTGACAATGAATTCAGAAGTTCTCTATAAAATCTTTAAAATTTATTTTTTTAATTAATAAATGTCAAATTGGGCAGAAAAAAAATCACAGTTTCAAAACCCAGTTTATCTGAAGTTTCAGCGTATGAGGCATAAACCCATTTTCCAATTGCAGGCAAATAACTTTCTTCCGTGAGAGGTTTAGTTTGTGGTCTCTCTCGCAAACATGAGAGCTGACATCACTTATCCAGAAGAGTAATATGATTTTCCAAAGACTAAATAGGAAGTATTTGCACAACCTTTAAGCAAATCAGAAGTAAATTTCAGTGTCCCCATTTACGGTATAATCCTCATACCTTGCCTTCAATGTGAATACCTTGGACTTGCTAAGTCTGGCTGTGAGTGCCTGCCTCAAACAGTTCCTGAAATTACAGAAAGTGCCCATGGCTATTGTGGAAAATGCATTATTCTGATTACAGGCCTACTTCTGGAGTCATTATGCAGCACTTTATCAATATGAGGTGAGGTCGTGGTTAATTCCTTTCGAGTGTTCATACAGATGACAGTGGACACCATCAGCAAGGAAAGGGAACAAGGCGCCCTGGTAAACCAGGGATAACTTCCAACCCCCGCTGTTTTCACAGGGCTGAAATGGAAATGTGCACAGGCTAAAAGCATCCGGGAAATTTAAATATGAGGAAAAATCTTTGGGCGTGCACTTTACATGAGGAAAAAATGTGATTAAATTACAGTTCTTAACCAGCTGAGGAGGGAGAGATGGCTGAGGCTTCTTATTAAGCATTTTGCTTGTCTAGTTTCCACCTGTCTTGTTTGGTTTCATGTCTGGGTTTCTTTTCCAGCATGAAGTTGTCAGAACAATCAAGAGCAATCGCTTCTCCCCAGGAGAGAATGAGTCATTAAAAGAAAGGAACCCACTCTCGCTTTCTTGCTCTAGCACAGAGGAGCTCTGAGGGCACCTTCAGGCTAGGACTGCTTCCTTGTTCCCAACAGGAACGGCTGACCAGGATAAATGTCATCTCACTGCTCCTGTCTAGCAGGGGAATTGCAACTCAATCACCAGACTTCACAGAAGCAAATCTCAGTGAAATTGTTTACTTCGCTAAAAATTAATCAAACTCCGGTCCCCAAATATTAATTCTGATGAAGAAAGAGGAACAAAATACCAGTCTTCCAATTGCCTTCATGTCTCAGTCGCGGCTCCTGAGAACTTAATTAAGATTTCGGCTTCTCTGAAAAGATCATTCTAGCAACTGAAATGGAGAAAAACAAAACCAAGGCATTTCCATAGTCTCCTATCATCCTTCCTTCCTTCCTTCCTTCCTTCCTTCCTTCCTTCCTTCCTTCTTCCTTCTTCCTTTTGCCTCTTTCTTCCTTTTTCCTTTTCCCTCTTCCTTTTCTTTCTTTCTTCCTTTCTTCCTTTCTTTCTTTCTTTCTCTCTCTCTCTTCTTTCTTTCTTCCTTTCTTTCTTTCTTTCCATTCTTTCTTCTTCAGGGCTCCACCCAATTATCTTTGGCTGCTCACTTCCCTGAATTGTGTACCACAGACTCTGAACTTTACCAGGTCTAAAGTGGTCTTTGGGGTTTTGTTTGGTTGGTTGGTTTTTGTTTTGTTTTGTTTTTCTTTTCCCTTGTCCATCCAGTCATTTATCTGGACAGTCTCAACCACAGACTGTCTGCCTGCTACCTGCTATACCCTGTCAACAAGTGGGAAGGTCTCCAACCCACAAAGTTTACACTGTAGCGGAGGATGTGAATAGTATGCAAACACACATGCATTCCAGTATTGAGCAGCAAACACCACCATACCTTCTAAATCAGTAGAGTAAGATGAGAGAGAGAGAGGAGTGGGGGAGATGCTATTGTTCCCAGTGTGGGAGGTCAGGGAACAGCTCTCTGATGTAGTAAGAATAACACAACCAAGTGTGTGGTCCTAAGTTAAGAGCATCTGTGAGATGTGGATGCTAGCAGCCAACCATTGGACTGAGCACAGGACTCCAATGGGGGAATTAGGGGAAGGACTGAAAGAGCTAAAGGGGTTTGCAACCCCATAGGAAGAACAACAATATCAATCAACCAGACCCTGAGAGCTCCCAGGGATTAAACCACAAACCAAAGAGTACACATGGAGGAACCCATGGCCCTAGCTGCATTTGTAGCAGAGGATGGCCTTGTTAGACATCAATGGGAGGAAAGGCCATTGGTCCTGTGAAGGCTCTATGCCCCAGTGTAGGGTAATGCTAGGGCAATGAGGAGGGAATGGGTGGGTGAGCACCCTCATAGAAGCAGGAGGAAGGGGTGGGTTAGGGGTTTTCAGGGAAGGGGGCTGGGAAAGGGGATAGTATTTGAAATGTAAATAAATAAAATAACCAATAAAAATTTTAAAAAAAAAAGAGCATCTGTGAAGGTGTGGTAAAGACAGAGTGATAGGCAGAAGGGAATGAGGATAACATATTCCAGAGGCCAGGAAAATATGCCACCTGGCCACTAAAAACCATGAACAAGGTTCTGGGGGTTGCTACATGGGTAGTGGAGAGAACTCACAGGGAATCCCTGGCTGAGGGTTGGGTTACAGGCAGAAGACGGATGGTCCCTAATGGGCTGCTGAACAGTCCAGATAAGAGCAGTGGGAACAGGTTATGGAAACAACGCCAATAGATATATAAAGGATTGGGTGTTAGGGTTGGGGAAGGGGAAATAAAGACAAGAAGGAGGTTTAGAATAGAATTAAAGGGGGTATTTGTGTGTACACGCACGTGCATGCACACACATAGATGGTGTGCAGGATTGAGGTTAACTATAGTATACTCCACAAACTGCGGCTCACAGCCACATCAAGTCACTCTCATGATTTGGAGAAAATGCTTTATTGAAACAAAGCCTGAGTCATTCATTGCCATATCATCTGTGGTTGCTTTATGCTATAGTACCAGAGTAGAGTGATTGTGACAGAAAATATTTAGCCTGATAAAAAGACATAAGATACTTATG
Source organism: Mus musculus (assembly GCF_000001635.26). Lineage (NCBI taxonomy): Eukaryota > Metazoa > Chordata > Mammalia > Rodentia > Muridae > Mus > Mus musculus. The sequence continues at coordinate 28,652,105 of NC_000081.6, read as the reverse complement.
ATCTGATCATTTACAGAATTAAAAAAGGCAAACGTGCCCTAGAGTAGAGTAAATGTAAAGAAAATAGCAGGGCTGAAGACAGGACTTTGATATCCTTGACTATCTAAGTTCTGTCCCCTCGTGGCATTGGACTGTATACAACACCACACACAGCGGAACCAGACACAGACTCACTGTTTCACACCAATTTCCATCACACAGGAAATGGAGGCCACAGAGAAAGTGCTCAAAAGGCACAGATGAGATAGCAAACTAATGAATACATGAAGTAAGAAAAATAATATTTTTTCCAATTTTATTAGGTATTTTCTTCATTTACATTTCAAATGCTATCCCAAAAGTCCCCTATACCCTCCCCCTGCCCTGCACCCCTGCCCATCCACTCCCGCTTCTTTGCCCTGGTGTTCCCCTGTACTGGGGCATATGAAGTTTACAAGATCAAGGGGCCTCTCTTCCCAATGATGGACAACTAGGCCATCAAGAAAATTAATTTTAAAAGTAAAAAAAAAGAAAAAAGAAACATTTAGTTTTGCTGTCTGCCAATGTGTCAACATGATTTTATGACAGAAATGTGGAGACTGCCTTGGGTTCCCTAGGAGAAAACAGTTTGAAACTTGTATAACTACGATAAAAACAGCGAACTCGGCTGCAATTGTGATGTTTTAGGTTTCCCTTTGGATCCTAAAGCCAGGCTCTGCATATTTATATTGCAGGATCCAAATCAGAGATGAGACAGCTAAAATGAAAGGCCTGGCCTTCTCACGAGACTCATATTCTATCTCCAGAGAAGATGGGCACTTTAGAAGCCAATCTGTGTAGTGTAATTTATCCCAGCCACCCAGCAGACATAAGGATTACTTTGGGGTCCTTTCATTTTCTGTGGTGTTTCATTTTATAAGCCACCCAGTATTTCTCACTTCTCACAGCTGCACTGGATATCTACTACAAAATTCTTTCCCCAGGGGGCTGTGCACGCTGCCTGCCGGCTTCCAGGCTTGTCACCGCAGGGTCTGTGCAACAATTGACCTATTTTCTTGAATCCACCTGAAGACTTAGCTGAGAAGTTTAGGCGCTGTAAAGGTAAGAATTCAAGAAAGTAAAATCCTTAAATATTTCATGAGCGATCCCCACTCAGAAACACCCTACTCAGAAACACCCTACTCAGAAACAGAACCTTCCAGAATATACCAAAGAAATAATTCAATTCCAATAATATAAAAAAAATCAGTTTTCACTGTTAAAATTGTATTAAGATATCCTTGCCATGCTTTCTAAGATGGCTGTGTTTTGTTTTTGTGAAGGAGGAAGTTTGGGGTGGGAGATGGCTCAGAGGACGGCAAACCGTCATCATAGAGGCATGATTACCTGAGTTCAATTCCAAGAATCTATAATGCAAGGAGAGAATCAAATCTGAAAGTTGTGCTTTGACATCTAAATGAACATCATAACACTGCCATACACAAACAGACAGATACATACAAACACACGCACATGTATACCAACTCATTCACAAATGTACAGATACATAAACACATGTGCACATGTACACCGCACTCATTCACAAATATGCAGACACATTAACATGTGCTCACATATATGCACACACATGCACATAAACACACTCACATAGACACACAAATACCACAGTCACTTATATATACACACCCATATAGAAGCATATACACACATATGCACATATACAAACCAAAAGTAATGAATATATTTTAAAAATACTTTCATACTTAAAAATGAAATTATGTTGGATTAAAACAGCATATTAATTTTTTTTACTATTATTTAACATGAACTGCCAGACTTTTACCCCAAATACTCACGGCTATAGCATTTCTGTTTTGTCTGAGTTTGCTTCATCACTGACCACACCCTATGTGAAGCATACATGTGACCTGTACATGGTTCTAAAATAACACAGGCAAGACTATCCGTGATTAGCTGAAGCCACTTATGAGTACACTCAAAGTATAGAATCCATAGGGGTAATGCTACCCTCGCGTGATACAGGCTGGCATCAGTGCATTACTCTACAGTCAGCTTAGGTATATCTATGACCTCAGCAAGGAGGCAACTCAGTTTGGCTAAGATCAAATAACAGTACGTGATATGAAAATCACTCACGGTTACCTGGAGAAGCTTTCATTTCCACTGAACTTCCTGCCAAGCCAATGTTTCAAAGAAACCACAGGGAGGGTTTTCTTTATCTTTGCCAATCATTCTGCTTACTTAGTGAATAGCATACCTCGTCCTAACCAAGCACTTCCTAAAAGATACCTCAAATTCTGCAGCATCTCTCAGGAAGACTAGCAGATGTCTCACCTGATACTCTTTGTGGAGGCTTTTCATCATTGACCTGCAAGTTTAAGTCTCCATTTTACTTCTGTGCTCACTCTTTCATTTCATCTTGAGTTCAGAGTGGAGCTGTGATACCCTGGAATTGTATTTTACAATGTAAATGGACTCATTAAGATTAAAAAGTATTGTTGTTCCACCTATATATGCCTCAGTATAGGGGAACACCAGGGCCAAGAAGTGGGAGTGGGTGGGTAGGGTAGTGGGGGGAGGGTGTGGGGGACTTTTGGTATAGCATTGGAAATGTAAATGAAGAAAATACTTAATTTAAAAAACAGATTAAAAAGTGTGTGAGGTGAGGTGGGATGGGGGGAATGTATCCTGATATACTCCAAACACTTAACACTCTTCCAAGGTACCTACTTGCTCTCCAGCTCCAAGAAGCATAAATAGGTGCTTCAACATAATGGGCTTTATCCACCATTTTCCATTTAATTAATGGTTCTTAGTCAATACTGGTTAACAGACAATATGAAGATAAGAAAAGGGGTGCTGCCGGTCTGAACCTAGGAGAAGTTGGAGAAGGCAGAGGCACCGATATCAATGAAAGTTTGGACCATCTAGTGATTGCCATATCCAGAGATCCATCCCATGATCAGCTTCCAAACGCTGACACCATTGCATACACTAGCAAGATTTTGTTGAAAGGACCCAGATATAGCTGTCTCTTGTGAGACTATGCCAGGGCCTAGCAAACACAGAAGTGGATGCTCATAGTCAGCTATTGAATGGACCACAGGGCCCCCAATTGAGGAACTAGAGAAAGCACCCAAGGAACTAAAGGGAACTGCAACCCTATAGGTGGAACAACAATATGAACTAAGCAGTACCCCGGAGCTCTTGTCTCTAGCTGCATATGTATCAAAAGATGGCCTAGTCGGCCATCACTTGAAAGAGAGGTCCATTGGACTTGCAAACTTTATATGCCCCAGTACAGGGAAACGCCAGGGCCAAAAAGGGGGAGTGGGTGGGTAGGGGAGTGGGGTGGGTGGGTATGGGGGGACTTTTGGTATAGCATTGGAAATGTAAATGAGCTAAATACCTAATAAAAAATGGAAAAAAATATAATGGAAACATGAAATGAGGTGTATTTACACTACTCAGTAGAATTGTTTCATTGAAAATTAATAAGCCACGGAATTAGCTTTTGTATGGATTGACATCAAAAATAGGAAATAATATGATTACAAAGCAAAAAAAAACATATTCAATATTCTATGAAGTTTCAAATAATAAAAAATGCTTAAGATCAAACTTGGCAAAGAGCTAGATGTAATATATATATATATATATACTTATATGTATACGTATATATATATATCATATATTTATATACTAATATATATATATGAAGGTAGCTTTGAAAAAATAAAGAGCTTGTCGTAGTTTCCTAAGACAGGTGTGAAAGAATACCAGAGACGGAGAGACTCCAGAAGGAGAAATGCATTTTCTGAGACAGCAAGCTCCTGTACCTCATCTCTTCTGGGCTTGTAGATGCTACTTTGTCTCTGGGTCTTCATGTGGTCTTTCTTCTGTGTATGCACACTCACAAATATCCTCCTTATAAACAGGCCAACTATGGCTGATTAGTGCACTCACTAATGGCTTTACACTGAGATAAATGTAAAGATCTTTGCTCCTACTGCAGTCACCCTGAGAATGGGGGAAGGGATGAGATGTTAACATAAACACTTAGGAAGACATTAAGGAACATTCCCCTTAGGGTAAACTGGGGAGAGAGAAGGGGCATGTGGCAAGTTTAGCCTGGAACCTGAACTAAAGTGATGTTAAGCCACTTTCCTATATCTTTTAATCATGAAGATTTCTAAGCAACAAAATTATTTCTGTCCCCAACCGTGACTCCCCTTTGAAAGGAAGTGTCAGTATAGGAAAATGTTGAGAACTCTAGAAGCCAGTTCTCTGTGGATGCAGCATTCCAGAAAGGCTCCTGACTTGCTGTAACTCTCTACATTCTGTTATAGACTGTCTTTCAGTGTGTCCCACACTAGTCTTGTAAAATGCTCTGCAATGAGAAGCTTTCTGTGGCCAGAACCACTGAGGGAGTGTTGATCATTGACAAAGCTCTGTGGAAGTCTCCAGGCATAAATGTCAGCATCCATTTTGCGTAATTTGCATTCCCAATGTGATGTGACCACAAACCCCTTTATTCTCAGTGTTTATTGATATCTTTACAGAATACACAAATGGATGGTCTGAAAACCCATTCTTGGCAGTATTATGAAATTACACTCTGAAATTATAAAATCCAACCCCAGAGTTAAGATTTTAAATGTGAGATTATTGGCTATTGAAACATGAAGGAAACACCCAACAACAAGGATCCAGTGGAAAGGCACCAACATGCAAAGCCAGTGACAGTGACAATGACAATGAAGACAGAGACAGTGACAACAGCAGCTATATTTTCTTACCCTACAGGGACAGGATAACCCATGTCCTGGCTTTTGGAACTTGTAAATAAATTCTATTATTTAACATGGGGAAAGGAAGTTTGTGAATGGAGTTGAATTTGCTAATTATCAAGCAAGACCATCAGAATAGTATCCAGGTGGATCCTAAGTAGTCAGAGCCCTCATGAGCTGGAAAAGGTGACAGAAAAATAATCTGACACACAGTCTGAGAAGGACTGGATTGGTTCCTGGTGTCCTGGAAAAAGAAAACAGACCAGAAAACACAGAGGACTGAGAGCCTCTCAAAAGCTGGGCAAGATCCTGCACTCAGCCTCTCAAGGGAACACAATGTTTCCAACCACTCGATTTTAGCCCAGACAACTTCAGACTCCTGACCCCAAGACTCCAAACCCCCAACAGGCTACAGGAGATATGCTTCCTTAAGCCACTACTATTTTGCCTTTTTTTTTTTTTTTCAATGAGAATGAAAAAGAACTAAAATAAAACCTCACTAACTAACGACTTTCCAGGGTTAAGTTGTATGCTTACTAGAAACAATGCACTAACTAAATAAGGGTATTTGGCATTCACTTTACATCCTGTCTGTTTCAAACAGTTATCAGCCTACTTTGATTATGTAAGAGGCACCAAACCATTCTAGTTAACAAATAAAATGCACAGGTCAGAGAGCACTGCATAAGTCATGTGAGATACATCATTTATTGATTATAGATCATTTTCTGGGATAAATGTAAGATGACAGCCTAGATTACATAGAAAAACCTTGCCTCAACCAGTACTGTGTAAGTTGGTTGCTACCCTGAGCCCAACAAGAACCATTCATTTCATGGCTACAAATGGCCATGAACCCACTTGATCTAGGCACTGTTGTAGGTACAATGATGGAGACCAAATGGGTCACTGTTCATGTATAGCTTATGTTCCAGTGGAAGAACCAGAAAAATAGATGATGCTTGCCTCTTATGCTAAGGTGGAATATTTGTTTTCTCAGGCTACTATAACCAGCTACCTCAAATTGGGCAGCATTAGCGAGAGTCTGCCTTATAGTACATCCTGATGGTTCTGAAACCTAGAAATGTGAATTCAAGTGACAGCAAAGTTGCTTCTCCCTGAGGGATATAAGCAAGAATCTATTCCAGCTTCCCCCAGGCTCCTGTTAGCCTCAGCTTGCAGATTGCTTTCTTCCCATGTTAGTTCCCTTTGTGTCTATCTCTATAACCAAATTGACCTTATGTGTAAGGATATTCGACACACTGGATAAAAGCTCACTCATCTTAAGTTGATCATTTGCTAAAGCCATATTTCAAAATAAAAGTATATTTGTAGGCACTGGGAATTATGACTGTAAAATATTAGGACAGACATGTTGGCAAATGTCTATAATCAGCTCTCAGGAACCTGAGTCAGAAGGAAAGTGATGTCAGCATCTCAGCCACATAGTAAGACCTTGTCTCTGAAAGAGAGAAAGAAAATGGGAGCACAAGTTTACTGTTGGCAAAATAGATAGAAAACTCTGCAGTCAACTGTAAGAAAGGGCCAACTGGCAGCACATAAAATTACTTGCAGTTGGAATCAACAGTAATGATGAAGGATGAAAAAATAGTGGAATTTGACCCAGGATGCTTCAGAGAAATATTCCCCAAAACTTACTGCTTCAACCTGCCTTGGTTTCCCAGTAGATGAATTGAGAAATTGCCTCTTCAGTGTCTCAATTCTATGTGGGGTGTGGAGCTGGAAAACATGTCTTAATCATTGTTTTCCTAGGTTAAACAACCCTCCATTTTATCACAAGAGATGTACATTCCAGCTTAATTCAATTTCATTCACTTCCCTCTTGTCCTCTTATTCAGATTTTTTTCTGAAAATATACATATCAAAGGAAAATTTTCAAAAGGCAGATTAGCATTCCCTCATAAGAGGCTGTTCCAAAAACATTCTGAGAAGGCTCAGTGCTGCCAGAGTCACTCCAAAGGCTAAGCAGCCCATGGGGGGATTAATTAAAAAAGGGTGTGCTCTGTGAGCTCCAAAGAAGGGAAAGCCTGACTTTCCATTATAGCTCTGTGCTCTGTTGTCCCTGTAACCTTTGTAGAAACTGCCAACGTGTCAGTGCAGTCCACAGGCTTCAGGAAGAGGGAAGAGAATATTTAACAGGAATAGGTCAAAGACTTTGATATTTCATAATAACTTCTGGGGCGGGGGAGTCACTTAATTCCAATGCTGGAAACTTTTAAAAGGTTAATATTCAGAGGGTGGAGGATCCCATGTTCATACAACCTCCAACATCACCATAATCCCATTTACATGCAATGGCACACACTTGCATGCACACCCAAAGAGCCAGAGAGTATCATGAAAAGACATGCTACCTACATTCCTAGATATTCTTGGTCATATCCAGAAAACAACATGACCTCCTTTTATTAGCTCATCTTTCTCCTTCATTAAAATCCTATATCTAAACTTCAAGTGCTGAGAAACTGATTTATGAGTTTATCTCCCATGCACCTTTCCTTAAACAGAAATAAAATCTCACTTATGGCTCAATCAACACCTGATCTTGTTATTTAGATTCATAATTCCAAGAATAAAAAACAAAAACAAATGATGGTTTTCATCCAAACCATACAAGGACTTTGACCTAAGGACTTTTAGGGAAATACTACAAACAGAAAACCTATTCATGATGAGCAACCTGATGGTACTACAAAGTTTCCAGCTCAGCTTCTCCCCTTAAAATAGTACTTGTAGATAAGGGCCATGCAATGCTATCAACTGTTTAGGATGAAACTTATATTTGAACCAGTAGCCTCAATAGGTCTCCTCAAAGAATATACAAATTGTTGCTAAATTTAGAACTTGGGTAGATGGAGAAACAGACAAAAACAGAGGCTTTGTTCAAGTCAGTTTCTTCACCTGCATTAAGCAGTAATCTTACTGCATCTCAGTAGAACACTGTCCCCTAAATCACAAAGGACATATGCTCCACCCACTCATTCTCCATGTTACCTGAATGAAAGTTACAGAGGATCAGGGTTGCCCATATCCTCTTTTTATTGATTAGAAAAATTAAGGCTTGGAAGTACACACCACAGTAATCATCACACGTGAGAGCTGGGATTTTCAGATCAGCCAACAGGATCAGAAACAAAACTCAAAATACTTTCTAAATTATCCGATACTCCAGTACAGGAAGCCCACTTACAGAATAGACTTCATAGAGGTGGATATCTCATAAGGACTCTAAAGCTTCATATTCTGAACACGTTCCTTCTCAAACACTCAAGAAGTAGTACAAGGACGTCATTGGAAGGGGATCTCTAACATACCCACCATAAATGAATGTCACTTACCTCACTGATCTTACTGTCACCTCAATTTGTCAATTATTATGTCACTGGGCATCTCCCCATGGTCCAGGATGGTTGTCCATCTTGTCTCACCTCCATTTTTGTAAAGCTTCAGAATGCAAGGACTATGCATCTGCCCCCTTGATAAGCATGAAGAGTGATATATATATATCCAGTGATATAGCAAATAGGGCCTCCGATAGATCTCACTCCTTCTTGTACTCTGAATGTCATAGGGGTTCATTTGTTAGATTAATGAATGTTAATTTTTGCTAGTAAAGCCTATATTTCATTCTGATTTCTTTAGCTCTCACCTAATTTTTGTTGCCCAAGCAAAAGTACCACCTTCATTGTACTGCTTGAGAGACAAATCATCATGATCCGCTTTCAGTCTAAGATTCATTTATATCTCATCAGCTGGCTGCTGGTACCAGCTTCTCTAGGCATTGATGGTCATCCTAGTGTTGAGAAGACACATGCAGTCTGCTATGTAGGAGAGAAGAGAATCTCCAGGCCCAGTGCAAGCATTGAAGAAGACTTTGTGCCCTGAACCAATGAGGTGGGGAATGCAGAGAGGAGTCAATGCAAGATACTGGAAGGCCTGAACACCTGTGAATAACTCAGCCAATTAGGTATCAGAGGGAAGGAGATGCACTTAGGACTTCAGGCACACCTACCATTTTTTTTTCTTCCCCTAAGCTATCGCCTAATTTTCTATGGTCTTTGTGATGGTTTGTGTATGATTGGCCCAGGAAGTGGCACTAATTAGGAGGTGTGGCCTTGTAGGATTTGGTGTGATGTAAGACCAAAAGAGCCTTACATCCAGGATGTCCCACTCACAGAAACATGGGGACAGAGATCAATGCAATAAGCAAGAGGTTTATTGATTCGGCAAGTCTGGGCCGTCCTGCAATGGGGACAGAGGCGAACCAGAATCTCCAAAGCACACACTTTTTATACAGTTTAAGGGTAGGCCTTGATAACAACATGAGTTGGTTTAAGCCCATTGTTGGCTCAAGCTGACCTTTTCATTGACATTGTGGGTGTGAGCTTAAGACTCTCACTCTAGCTGCCTGGAAGTTGAAGATGTAACACTCTCAGCTTGCCTGCACCATGCCTGCCTGGATACTTCCATGCTTGCCTTGATGATAATGAACTGCACCTCTGAAATTGTAAGCCAACTCCAATTAAATATTGTCTTCAGGTGAAGATGTAACACTCTCAGCTTGCCTGCACCATGCCTGCCTGGATGTTGTCATGCTTGCCTTGATAATGGACTGCACCTCTGAAATTGTAAGCCAACCCCCAATTAAATATTGTCCTTATAATGTTGCCTTGGACATGGTGTCTGTTCACAGCAGTAAAACCTTGACAAGTCTTGCAAAAAAACTATTCAGCTTTTGCTACTGAGTCTCTAATACTCTTATTACAAAGTGAGTTCACCAAATTCTCCCATTTGCCGTGACTTCTTTCTAAAAGTTTAACTACACTTATTGATTGGGGAGTAGGGGGTACATCATGGAGGAAAGCCAAGGTACACGTGTGGAGGTCAGAAGACAAACTCTGGAAATCAGTTTGCTTCTTCCACCAAGTGGATTCTATGGGTTGGACTGGGTCGCCAGGCACATCTATTTGACAAGACATTTGTCAGACCCCTGACACATCTTCTGAAGGAAGCTACAAGGAGCTGTCAAAGTTCCACAGACTCTATTTTTGTTAACCCTGAGATTATTAAGGAGAAGAGCCCTGGGTTTTGTAGACTGTCTCCTTGTTCAGTGAGTTGTGTAGGTGTTATCTTCAGCATTAGGACCTTACTGACCGTTTGTAGAAAGCAAACAGTAGCTTTGGCATCAGGGGCTTCCTGTGTGGTCCCATTGGCCAACGATGCAAATAGATATGCCCCATATCTGCCACTGGAAGTTTCACTTTGTGGTGAGAGAGGTATAGCTGGGGCTTTGTCTCCCCTTTATGTGGTGAATTCCACTCAGGTTTCCTTCATGTGTGGAAGCTTCTACAGTAGTATGAATGTCTGTTTCCATACTACCCCTCAGAGGCCCTTTAGGTTTGGTTGTCCCTCCTGATGGTCTCTGTCTTAGTCCCCTCTTCCTTAACCCTTTATCTTTAATCCTCCCAGTCCAGTCACTCCCTCTTTGTCTCTCCATAACTATATTTCCTCTACCTTAGGAGTTTCTTCCCCCTCCCTCAGTGCCTTACTCTATACCTAATGTCTGTGGTTTTTGAGAGAGTAGCATGCCTATCAAAGGCTTAACATCTGATATCCAAATAAAAGAGATACATACCATGTTTGTCTTAGGAGGCAAGGATTATATGAATCAGGATAATTTTTTTCTTGCTCTGCTGAATATTCAAACCTAATACATTTTTTAAAGATTCATTTTTTTTTATATGAGTACACTTTAACTGTCTTCAGACATACCAGAAGAGGGCAACAGATCCCACTGGAGATGGTTATGAGCTACCATGTCATTACTGGGAATTGAACTCAGGACATCTGAAAGAGCAGTCAGTGCTCTTAACTGCTGAGCCTTCTTCATTCCAGCCCTGAATCTAATGATTTTAGAGGGGATGCCACAGGACTTTCACTTAGAATTCCATTCATCACTTCTGATTCTTTCTCTCAGCTTCATGCTGGAGTAAACAAGAAGTAAAACCATGGAGTCTAATTTTTCTGCTGAAGATAAGTTCCACTTTTATCACAGAGCACTCTGCTAGACAAAGGCTTCTGGACATCAAAATGAAAATATCATTTTCCACTGTAAGATGGTTTTAGACTTTGGGTAAACAACACCTTCCATGTAATTCAGATGCTTGGGGTGTGCTTTTAAATTCGGCTTCCTGCACTTTCATGGTTCCCTTTACCTATTCTTATTTTAACAGTTGATTGTGTATATATATATATATATATATATATAATATATATATATATATGCTTTATTTATCTTCATACTGTACACAACTAACCCTCACCACTAAGGTTGCAAGGTACTGAAGGCTATTTATCCCTATTTTATGGTTAAATAAAACTAAGAAACAGAAGAGCAGAGAAGAGTAAGCTGGCATGCTGCAAAGCCTGGCACACCACATTAGGGAAATCAAACTCAAGATTCATCAGACCCAGCCCTCCTGTGGAGTGCTGGTCACCATGGTCTCAGCCTTTCCTGATTAAGACAGGCCTTGCAATCAATGTGATGTTCGATGTTCTCCATGGCCTTTGCAAAAGCTGGCATTTCTCCTGCAAAGGTCAGCTGGTGCTCTGCACTTCTTGTGGCATACACTGTTCCCTTCTGCAAAAGGAACCTTGCAGAGCAGACAATTTCAGCTGCTTCTTAGGACCACCTGGAGTTCTGAATCCCCAGCTCCCTAAAGTAGATTCACAAACAAGCTCTTCATTTTTTGTCCTCATCCCACAAGTCCTTTATTCAACATCCAGTTGCCTGTTAGGCTTAGCCTTCCTTTCAAAACAAACAGGGCTCATTTCTGTTCTGAGGAGTTAATCCCTATTAAGCCACTAGCAAACACTGGCAGGAGATGTGACTGGGAGTTCCCACTGGAAATTTATGCGGATGGAAACGGAAGGCAAAAAGCAAATGAGTATGTGAATGGTAGGACCACAAGGACCTAGATTTCAGGACATTCCTCACAATTGGCTTCTTGACTTCAACCCATGCTACCCTCTGACCTCAGCTGCTCCATACCAAATGCAAGGTATGTGGATATCTGAGCCTTTCCAGCCTGGAAAATGAAAGTCTCCACAACACAACTTCATTTTACAAATATCTCATTGGATAGAAGTTTTCTCCAGAGCTGGGGAATGTCTCCACGGGAAAAGCTCTTGCCAGGCAACTGCAAAGCCCTGAGTTGCAGGCCTCAGAAGCCACATGAAAGCTGGGCAATCCTGGGGTAATCCTGGCACTCCAGCTGTGACATGGAAAGGAGAATCTCCGGAAAATAATCAGAAATTATTCAAACAACAGGAACAGTGTTTTAAACAACAAATTAATAAAGAGACACTGTCTTAATTAAGTAAAGGTGGAAGAATATTGACACTCAAGGTTGACTTCTGCAGTCCACATGTACACCATGGCCTGTGTGAACCTGTGTATGCACACACACATAGACACACACACACACACACACACACACACACGCACGCACGCACAAACACATATTGTTACTGAGTGTGGAAGGCACATGACTCTGCAAGGAGATAACAGGACCCAGCGGATTCAGTTACCCATTTCATTTCTTTTATCTATATGGAAGGATTTGGCATTGCTCAACTCCACCTATAAAACTGAGATTTCCTGGAGACCTGAGATGCCCAGGAGACCAGCAAACTGCACTAAGACAAAGAAACACAGTTAAGAGGTCTGACAAAAGGGTCTGCACACACCCCTAAATATATACCCAATGATAATGACTTTAAAAGTAAAAAAGGAGAAGGAGGAGAAGAAGAAGAAGAAGAAGAAGAAGAAGAAGAAGAAGAAGAAGAAGAAGAAGAAGAAGAAGAAGAAGAAGGAGAAGGAGAAGGAGAAGGAGAAGGAGAAGGAGAAGGAGAAGGAGAAGGAGAAGGAGAAGGAGAAGGAGAAGGAGAAGGAGAAGGAGAAGGAGAAGGAGAAGGAGAAGGAGAAGGAGAAGGAGAAGGAGAAGGAGAAGGAGAAGGAGAAGGAGAAGAAGAAGAAGAAGAAGAAGAAGAAGAAGAAGAAGAAGAAGAAGAAGAGAAGAAGAAGAAGAAGAAGAAGAAGAAGAAGAAGAAGAAGAAGAAGAAGAAGAAGAAGAAGAAGAAGAAGAAGAAGAAGAAGAAGAAGAAGAAGAAAAGTAAAAGAGAAGGAAACCCTTTTACTGTGCATGTGGCTGGGCCTGAAGTGGGTGATATCATGGACATAATCCTATATGAAAAGCAGAGGTTAAATATAAACCTTGTCTGTCTATCTGTTTCCATGAAATGTGGCTCTGCAGAAAAGACAAGAAAACAGAATTTAATAGAATGATGGTGTTAGAGGGGAAAAAAAAGACTTCAGATATGTTTATGAAAAGAACTTTCAGAGAAGAGGTGAGCTACTTCAGAGGCAGGATAATTGACTATCGGTGTTCTTCAGGGTACCAGGATGTCCCATTCTGGGAATAGGCTAGTCTAGAAACTGGTTTTTCTTTGAAGAAACAATCACATAGCAGGGAACACTGTTGAATGGAGAAATAGGCCCCAGGTAGCAGTGTCCCGTCAGCCCAGGATTCAATATTGATTTGCACATGGTGACTTTTCTAATGGCTAAAGAAAAGGAAATGTATATTTAGGAGTGTCTAGGGTGGTTTCATTGCATAAATATAGTCAAAGAGTGATTATTAGATCAATAATTATGATAAATGGAAACAGTGGTGACATAGTGTTTTAACATTCCAATTATTTTCAAAATCACTTATATTCTTCCACTGAGATAATAAAAAAGAGCATTAGCGAGATGGCAAAGCTTTGCTAGTCGTTTCTAAAAGTTAATTATAACTCTGCCATCTCCTGTTTTTTTTTTCCAACATATTACTACAATTTATTTGGTAAGAAAAAGAATATTAGTTTTACTTTTGATTATACAACCAGGAAAGTAAAGGTCATAAGTAAATACACTTTTTCTGCTTTAATCAGTGCTAACCTGTGGAGATACTTACTGGCAGTGTATGCCTTGCCCCCCTTTTATGACAGTCTCTTCTTTTTCTTTTCTTCCCTATAGGCTAAGAACCAGCTTTAAGTGTATATTCTTGTCTCAGAAAGCAAACCTCCAGCTCTATTCTGATCACCCTGAGATTTTCAGCCTGTTATGTCTGTGACAATGACGCACGTAAAGACTGTGTACTATCACAGTAGTCTCCTCTGGAATGTGGGAGAGAGCATAGGGGAAGAAAAATCTGGTTGGAGATGTATGAGAGACAAGAAGACTCTTTAGAAACTCCTTTTAACAGAATGAAACAAAGAAAGAGAGAGAAAGTCAGAATCAAGTCCTGTTACCATTACCTATAAATTACAATCAATACTTGACCATTTTCACTGTTCCCCACCCGAGTTGCCTGGTCAACCCCCTATTCATTCTCTCTAGCATTAATATCAAGGCATTCCTCCAACTTTGTCAGTGCTAGCTTCTAGTAAATATCTTGTCCTTCTCTGTCAGGTTCTTCAGTTCCTTTCTTACCTGCGGGTGTACTTTCCTGTCTCTGTCACTTATATCTCATTCTTTATACCCAGGGACTGATAGACTAAGGCCCACTGACCCCATCCTACACAGAGATAACAATTTATAAGATGAGAATGGCATATCTGTCCAACTTGTATCTACTTTCTCTTAACCACTGTAAAGGTTCCTGAAAGGTCATATACAAGCTTCTAAACATTCTAGAATTCTTGTCTACAAGAAAACTCTGCTTTCAAATAAAGTTTAACACCAAGCACACCAGCTACTTGAATCCTGGTGTATTGACCAGTTTCCTATTTTTAGGAAAGTGACTGGTTCCCAGCTTCAGAGGTTTTACTTCATGGCAACTTGGCCTTGTGGCCCTTGGGCAGGCAAGTGGTGAGGCATGGTCATTGCAGAGAGGAAAGAGTATAACCAATGAACTCTCTTATCATGCTCAGAAGCAAACAAAGAGAGGGTGTGGGCATGATGTCTCAAGATCACCTTTTAAAGACTTGATCTCAATTGCCTAATGTCCTCTAACTAGGGCCTTCATCTTTTTCAAAATTAAAAGTAAATATTTATACTTAGGTATTAAAAATAATAAGTGTAGAAGATAGTCCTACTATAAAATAATTTAAATGCAGAATAATAAGCTATTTGTGAATGAAAATCATATGTAGTGCCCTAATACAAAGGTTAATAGTGCACTCAAGGAAAATTTAAAAACATATCTAGATTCACTTCAGAAGTCATCACTTGAACTCACTGTATGTGCATGTGTCTACTACATATGTACATATAAAAATTTTGTGTATTTATATGTATGCTCATGGATGTGTATGCATATGTATGAGTGTACATCTAGATACATATATTTTCCTCAGTAACTCCTCATCTAATTTTGGAGGCAGGGTGGTTAATATAACCTAGAAGTCACTGATTGGCTGTCTGGGTAGGCCCTTCTTCTCAAAGGTGCTATCAACTTCCAACAGAGCCACAAGCAAGCACTCAAACCTCCAACACATGGGGCTTGAACAGGCCCTGAGTGTCAACCAAAGAAGCCAGCAAAACTGAATTATTATTTATCTGGATATTTATAGGAAATATTATTTCTTTATTCTAGAAAATCTGAGGTTTTAAAATTCAATGTCTAAACAGGAACTACATGAGACTTCTAATCAAAGACATCCTCTCAGACAAGATTATCCCTCAGGTATTTTTTAATATATAATCACTTCAGACAAAGACCATCGGGGACTGAAGATTGAAAACAAAACCTACTGTTTACACACATACGCAAGACTAAGTCCTCACCAAATGTGAATGGAATTAGGGCTGAGGCTGGTCTCATACTCCCACATTCTGGTGACCAACTAGAGTCAAGAATTCTACATATGAGCCTATCTGTCTTAAATATTATAAAGTTTTATTTGTTGTCATTAGAGAAGATCACATACTTTGTAAAAGTTTAAGGTAATATATAACTCTAAGTATACAGAACTAAGAGATATGACTCCCCTGTGTATCTGTGCACTGTGAATGTTAATTGACCTGCATTAGGGAAAAAATTCCAGTAGAGTTTAAATTTACATTTTCTGTAGATGATCTAGCATAGAAGTTTCTTTCAGTAATACATGTATCCTCATGTATTCCAGCACAGATATTTTATAACAATCATAGCCTAGCCAGCTCTACACAGGGAGAAGTGGGATTTGGCACGTTTACAGAAGCCTGTGAATCATTTATTTGTCTAGTATTTTCACTTTCCATTTAATTTTTGATAATTAAATGGTGCATACATACACACATGCATTCATACATGCATGCATATACACATAATATATATGAACATAATACATTCATGCATACATACATAATGCATTCATACATATATACATAATGCATGCATACACACATACATACATACATACATACATACATACATACATACATACATACACTGTATTTTTATCACATTCATCCACCACTCTTCCAACAGTTCTTCATGGATACTCCCACACCTTCCTTCCAGCTTCATGTTCTTTTTCTTTTTGTTTTGCTTTTTAAAGCACACTGAGTCCATGTAGTGATCCTTCCTAGGCATGGATATGGGGCCATATATAGGAGCATAGTCAACCTACAAGGAGCCAAAACCATAAAATATGGGAAACAAAACAAAACAAAATACATCATCAATAACAAAACAACAACAACAAAAATCCACTTCTTCCTCTCCTAGCAGAGATCAACTTCTGGTCTAGGTGTGAATGTTTCTGCATTGCTCTTCCATCCACACTGGAATGTTGACAGTCTTCATATTGTGTAGGTCCTGTAGAGGCAACCACAGCTTTCAGGCACTCATGAGTATTGCTACTCTCAATTTTCTTTTCTTGTCCATTTTTTTTTCAAAATTGGATATTTTCTTTATTTACATTTCAAATGTTATCCCCTTTCCCACTTCCCCCCTCCCAGAAACCCCCTATCACATCCTCCCCCTGCTTCTATGAGGGTATTCCCTCACCCACCCACAAACTCCAATCTCCCCACCCTCGATTCCCCTACACTGGGGCATCTATTTGGCCTTCACAGGACCAAGGACCTCTCCTCCCATTGATGCATGACAAGGTCCTCCTCTGCTATATTTGCTACTGTTAATTTTTGAGGATGTCGTTTTATCCCACTACTCAAGCACCTCTGGCTCATACAAACTTTCCATGCATTCTTTTGATATGATCCCTGAGCCTTGGGAGGAGGGAGTATAATATCAATGTCCTCTTTATGACTGAGAACTCTACAGACACATGTTCTCTATACATGCCCAGTTCTGAGTAGCCACATTAATCATCAACAGGAGATGCACTATAGATGCAGGAGATGCATCTCTAATGAGGATTGAGAGGTACATTGATTTTTCAGGTGTATAGCTCTACAAAAGATTCCATAAAGAACATCGGCAAAACAGTCAAAGAAAATGCAAAATGCAAAAATATCCTAACTCAAAACATCCAGGAAATCCAGGAAACAATGAGAAGACCAAAAATAAGGATAATAGGATTAGATGAGAATGAAGATTTTCAACTTAAAGGACCAGCAAATATCTTCAACAAAATTATAGATGAAAATTTCCCAAACCTAAAGAAAAAGATGCACATGAACACACAAGAAGCCTACAGAACTCCAAATAGAATGGACCAGAAAAGAATTCCTCCTGACACATTATAATTAGAAAAACAAATACACTAAATAAAGATAGAATATTAAAAGCAGTAAGGGAAAAAGGTCAAGTAACATATAAAGGCAGGCCAATCAGAATTACACCAGACTTTTCACCAGAGACTATGAAAGCCAGAAGATCCTGGACAGATGTTATACAGACACTAAGAGACCACAAATGCCAGCCCAGGCTACTATACCCAGCCAAACTTTCAATTGCCATAGATGGAGAAATGAAAGTATTCCACCACAAAAACAAATTCACAAATTATCTTTCCACGAATCCAGCACTTCAAAGAATAATAATAGAAAAAAAAATACAAGGACGGAAACCATGCCCTAGAAAAAGCAAGAAAATAACCCTTCAACAAACCGAAAAGAAGACAACCACAAGAACAGAATGCCAACTCTAACAACAAAAATAATAGGAAGCAACAATTACTTTTCCTTAATATCTCTTAATATAAATGGACTCAATTCCCCAATAAAAAGACATAGACTAACAGACTGGCTACACAAACAGGACCCAACATTTTTCTGCTTACAGGAAACCCATCCCAGCAAAAAAGACAGGCACTAACTCAGAATGAAAGGCTGGAAAACAATTTTCCAAGCAAATGGTCTGAAGAAACAAGAAGGAGTACCCATTCTAATATCGAATAAATTCGACTTCCAACCTAAGGTTATCAAAAAAGACAAGCAGGGACACTTAATACTCATCAAAGGTAAAATCCTCCAAGAGCAACTCTCAATTCTGATTATCTATGCTCCAAATGCAAGGGCAGCCACATTCATTAAAGAAACTTTAGTAAAGCTCAAAGGTACACATTGCAAATCACGCAATAATAGTGGGAGACTTCAACACACCACTTTCATCAATGGACAGATCTTGAAAACAGAAACTAAACAGGGAGACAGTTAAACTAACAGAAGTTATGAAGCAAGTGGATTTAACAGATATCTACAAAACAATTTATCCTAAAACAAAAGGATATACTTTCTTCTCAGCACCCCATGGTACCTTCTCACAAAACAGGCCTCAACAGATACAAAAATATTGAAATTGTCCCATGCATCCTGTCAGATCACCATGGACTAAGGCTGATCTTCAATAACAACATAAATAATAGAAAGCCAACATTCATGTGGAAACTGAACAACACTCTTCTCAATGATACCTTGGTCAAGAAATGAATAAAGAAAGAAATTAAAGACTTTTTAGAGTTTAATGAAAATGAAGCCACAACATACGCAAACTTATGGGACACAATGAAAGCATTTCTAAGAGGAAAACTCATAGCTCTGAGTGCCTGCAAAAAGAAACTAGAGAGAGCACACACTAGCAGCTTGACAACACACCTAAAGTCTCTAGAACAAAAGGAAGCGAATTCAGCCAAGAGGAGTAGACAGCAGGAAACAATCAAACTCAGGGGCAACATCAACCAAGTGGAAACAAGAAGAACTATTCAAAGACTCACCCAAATGAGGAGCTGGTTCTTTCAGAAAATCAACAAGATTGATAAACCCTTAGCCAGACTCACTCGAGGGCACAGGGACAGCATCCTAAGTAACAAAATCAGAAATGAAAAGGGAGACATAACAACAGATCCTGAAGAAATCCAAAAGACCATCACATCCTTCTACACAAGGCTATAGTCAACAAAACTGGAAGACCTGGATGAAATGGACAAATTTCTAGACAGATACTAGGTACCAAAGTTAAATCAGGATCAGATTAATGACCTAAACAGTCCTATATCCCCTAAAGAAATAGAAGCAGACATTACTAGCCTTTCAAGCAAAAAACAAGCCCAGAACCAGATGGGTTTAGTATAGAGTTCTATCAGACCTTCAAAGAAGATCTAATTCCAGTTCTGCACAAAGTATTCCACAAAATAGAAGCAGAAGGTACTCTACCCAATTCATTCAAGGAAGCAACAATTACTCTGATACCTAAACCACAGAAAGACCCAACAAAGATAGAGAACTTCAGACCAATTTCCCTTATGAATATCGATGCAAAAATTCTCAATAAAATTCTCGCTAACCAAATCCAAGAACACATCAAAACAATCATCCATCCTGACCATGTAGGTTTCATTCCAGGGATGCAGGGATGGTTTAATATACAGAAATCCATCAACGTAATCCACTATATAAACAAACTCAAAGACAAAAACCACATGATCATTTCGTTAGATGCGGAGAAAGCATTTGACAAAATCCAATACCAATTCATGATAATAGTCTTGGAAAGATTAGGAATTCAAGGTGCATACCTAAACATGATAAAAGCAATCTACAGCAAAGAAGCAGCCAACATCAAAGTAAATGGTGAGAAGCTGGAAGCATTCCCACTAAAATCAGGGGCTAGACAAGGCTGCCCACTTTCTCCCTACCTATTCAACATTGTACTTGAAGTCCTAGCCAGAGCAATTCAACAACAAAAGGAGATTAAGGGGACACAAATTGGAAAGGAAGAAGTCAAAATATCATGTTTTGCAGATGATATGATAGTATATATAAGTGACCCTAAAAATTCCACTAGAGAACTCCTAAACCTGATAAACAGCTTCAGTGAAGTAGCTGGATATAAAATTAACTCAAGCAAGTCAATGGCCTTTCTCTACACAAAGGATAAACAGGCTGAGTAAGAAACTAGGGGAACAACACCCTTCTCAATAGTCACAATTAACATAAAATACCTTGGCATGACTCTAACTAAGGAAGTGAAAGATCTGTATTATAACAACTTCAAGTCTCTGAAGAAAGAAATTAAAAAAGATCTCGGAAGATGGAAAGATCTCCCATACTCATGCATTGGCAGGATCCATATAGTAAAAATGGCTATCTTGCCAAAAGCAATCTACAGATTCAGTGCAATCCCCATCAAAATTCCAACTCAATTCTTCAACGAATTAGAAAGGGCAATCTGCAAATTCATCTGGAATAACAAAAACCTAGGATAGCAAAAACTCTTCTCAAGGATAAAAGAACCTCTAGTGGAATCACCATGCCTGACCTAAAGCTTTACTACAGAGCAATTGTAATAGAAACTGAATGGTACTAGTATAGTGACAGACAAGTAACAATGGAATAGAATTGAAGACCCAGAAACCCACCTATGGCCACTTGATCATTGACAAGGGAGCTAAAACCAGCCAGTGGAAAAAAGACAGCATTTTCAACAAATGCTGCTGGCACAACTGGCGGTTAACATGTAGAAGAATGTGAACTGATCCATTCTTATCTCCTTTTACTAAGGTCAAATCCTCATAAAACCAGAGACAGTGAAGCTTATAGAGGAGAAAGTGGGGAAAAGTCTCGAAGATATGGGCACAGGGGGAAAATTCCTGAATAGAAAAGCAATGGCTTGTGCTGTAAGATCGAGAATCGACAAATGGGACCTCATAAAATTGCAAAGCTTCTGTAAGGTAAAAGACACTGTCAATAAGACAAAAAGGCCATCAACAGATTGGGAAAGGATATTTACCTATTCTAAATCAGATAGGGGACTAATATCCAATATATATAAAGAACTCAAGAAGGTGGACTCCAGAAAATCAAATAACCCCGTTATAAATGGGGCTCAGAGCTAAACAAAGAATTCTCACCTGAGGAATACTGAATGGCTGAGAAGCACCTGAAAAAATGTTCAGCATCCTTAATCATCAGGGAAATGCAAGCAAAGCAACCCTGAGATTCCACCTCACACCAGTCAGAATGGCTAAGATCAAAAATTCAGTTGACAGCAGATGCTGGTGAGGATGTGGCAAAAGAGGAACACTCCTCCATTGTTGGTGGGATTGCAAGCTTGTACAACCACTCTGGAATCAGTCTGGTGGTTCCTCAGAAAATTAGACATAGTACTACTGGAGGATCCTGCAATACCTCTCCTGGGCATATATCCAGAAGATGTTCCAACCGGTAAGAAGGACACATGCTCCACTATGTTCATAGCAGCCTTACTTATAATAGCCAGAAGCTGGAAAGAACCCAGATGCCCCTCAACAGAGGAATGGATACAGAAAATGTGGTACATTTATACAATGGAATACTACTCAGCTATTAAAAAGAATGAATTTATGAAATTCCTAGGCAAATAGATGGACCTGGAGGGCATCATCCTAAGTGAGGTAACCCAATCACAAAAGAACTCACATGATATGTACTCAGTGATAAGTGGATAGTAGCCCAGAAACTTAGAATAACCAAGATATAAGATACAATTTGCGAAACACAAGAAACTCAAGAAGAACGAAGACCAACATTTGGACACTTTGCCCCTTCTTAGAATTGGTAGCAAAACACCCATGGAAGGAGTTACAGAGACAAAGTTTGGAGCTGAGACAAAAGGATGGACCATCTAGCGACTGCCATATCAGGGGATCCATCCCCTAATCAGCCTCCAAATGCTGACACCATTGCATACACTAGCAAGATTTTGCTGAAAGGACCCTGATATAGCTGTCTCTTGTGAGACAATGCTGGGGCCTAGCAAACACAGAAGTGGATGCTCACAGTCAGATATTGGATGGATCACAGGTCCCCCAATGGCGAAGCTAGAGAAAGTAGCCAAGGAGCTAAAGGGATCTGCAACCCTATAGGTGGAACAACAATATGAACTAACCAGTACCCCCCAGAGGGGGACTTTTGGGATAACACTGGAAATGTAAATGACGAAAATACCTAATAAAAAATAAAATATCTGTAATTAGAAGGTAGTCTGATACTATGCCCATGAAGCAAAATAACATTAGAAGGTTTTTCCTAGGGCCTATAAGCTGCCCTGTCATATTCTTGGCTGGATTTTCAGTAGCAGGCATAAGACTCCTCCTATGGACTGAGCATAAATTCCACCAGAATGTGATTGGTCAGCTTCACACCATTTGTGCAACTATGGAATCAAGGAACAGACACATCATAACAAGACACTTATTGCTCAGAATTCACATCTGCATACAAGTATTGAACAGTATTCTCCTTTACAAGGCTGAATAATACTTTCAGATACTATGAACATGAGCCAGAAGGGAAGAAACTTCTATGTGAATACTAGCTTGATTTCTCCAAGTCCGGTAACAAAACTGTATGATATCCCCAGCAAAAGAGTCTAATCCACGGGGCTCTAGGGGGCAAACAAGAGCAACAGACATCGCTTTAATTATTTGATTATTGTTACTCTAGGGCTATTGAAGGAAAGTATCCCATAGTTGACTGTTTTCTTTTGTTTTTGTTTGTTTGTTTCCATTTAATTTGGTAATCTGTGCTTACTGAAAGTATTGTCCCCTATGTGGGTCAGCTCTATGGGGATGTTTATGTTTATAAAATAATTTTCCATATGAAATTTTAAACACTTTAACATTTTAAACATTTTAAGGGTAGTTTTCTCTTCTCCAAATTTCATCTTCTCTACCCCTTTGTTACCTATTATTTCCATGACTACTGCTTGAAGAATTATAGTTGGAAACATTAGAATATATTTGACTCCAGAGAGAAGTTCTGGCCATATAGAAAATGCTCTTAATTTAATAGCATGGTCAGGGCTTAGGAAAGAGATAGTTTTATTTAAGCTTAAACATAATTGTTTACATTGTAGAAATCAATACTCATCAGAACTTATAATTTAGTTTTCAGTCCTGAAGATCCACAGTAAAAATTTTTGTCAAAATTGAAGACATTTGTTACTTACTCCTTCTCCTCCTCCTCCTCCTCCTCCTCCTCTTCTTCTTCCTCTTCTTCCTCTTCTTCTTCTTCTTCTTCTTCTTCTTCTTCTTCTTCTTCTTCTTCTTCTTCTTCCTTCACTCTATTTTCCAATTCATCTTTTATACAGTTTTGTTGGAGATAAGTCATCATGATTAAGGAAGTGACCCAGTGAAAGCCTCCTGGACCCTGGGAAAGCAAGGAAGCCAATTTCTGCTCTGTTCAAGAATCTGGAAGGCTCAGAACATAGAAAGATTTATTAATGATGGTCCTTTAACAAAAACTGAAAGCTTCCCACAGAGTTGCTGCTATACATCTGCTCTGACAGTACAGAAAGACTAAGGAATGTAGACTTCAATGTCTGAAAGCCAAGGCACAGCAATATATGCACTTGTTGGTCCAGGCTGCCTGGTGCCACCATGCAGTCTTTTCCCTTTAATCACTTCCTGACATGTCACTTGTCTTTGGAAACACCCAAACTGACACACCCAGAAATGACTTTGCTAATCCTAATCATCTTTCAATACAGTCAAAGTAACAATTAAGATTCTTCATAGATTCTCGTACCTTTCATTCAACAGATTTTCAACAAGGATGTGTGCACACTGTGCACATAAATAGAACTGCTAATTGTGTGCCAGCAGAGACATTCCGTTCACATAGCATGCTGTAATTGAGCTTATGGTCCATTAGAAAGCCAGAAATAAAAACATATTAATAGAAAAATACCTACTTAGGTTTTTCATATGTTACAAAAGGACAAATAGAGGATCTGAAAAAGCAATTATCAAAAATTAACCAATTTTTTGGCAGAAAATACAGACAGGTCAAAGAAGACTTCTTTAAGAAAATAGCATTAAGCAGGAAAATAGGAAAGCTGCATAGATATTAGCAGGGTCAAGAAAGAGTCTTTGCACTGATCCTAAGGAGGGAAAAGAGTCCTGAATATCTGCAAGAATACCACTGTGATTAGATAAGCATAGGTGAAGTGGAAATGGTGTTAGACAAGGTTGGGACACGTTCAGGGAGAGCCCAGAGATGTCCTCCACTTGGGCTGTGGTACTTGTTTTATAAGAAGTACTTATAAAAGTAAAAAGGTATAAAAATAAGATGACAATTTTAAAAAATTAATGAGGAAAATAAAATAATCTTCTTAGGAAAGGGATCCCCATGTACTAAGGAGTTTCAAAGCGACTGCCTCCTACAACCAAATTAATTAGATTTTATGTATCTCATTTTCCAAAGATCTTCCTACACTCATGGCTTCTGGCAAATACTCCCATAAACCTAAGAACACCTGATTTTGCCCTATTTATCAGTCAGAGTCAGATATTTATATGCCTCTATGGGATTCATGTTTTGATATTTGTATTTTTTCATGCCATTTGGTTACCAGTGTGAGAATTCTGCCAATTTCTGGGTATATCTATCCCAATTACAAATTCTGGAACTTGGGAGATGACTATAGGATGTGTTCAGGGACTTACTGGACCTACTCTGAGTTGGACATCAGTCAAAACTCCATTAATCACCTGTCCTCCATAAGCCCCTACTTTAACTGGAGGGCCACAATGTTTCTTGGCATCTCCTGGGATCGGTGTCAATTCAGAACCAGTATCCAATAGACCCTGGAAAGTGATTATTTCCTTTCTCCCAGTGTACGGTTGCCCTTGTAAAAGGCTGTAGGTCCCTCTGGGGAAGAAATGGAGAAAGGCTAACAGGAAAACTTTTTAGGTGTCCTATCAAGATCTTCCTCAGGGGGAACCTGGCCACCCCTTCATTCAAGGAGTTCTGGATCTGCAAACTGGCTCAAGTTTGGAAATTGATTCACTGGCCAAGACTGCCTTTTGCCACAATCCAATGTAGCCTTTCTTTAATTTGTTTGAGAATTTTTGTGCTTATATGGGGCAAACAGATATGCAGTAGGCTTCCTATCTATTTCGTGCCTGGAAACACCATGACTAATTAGCCAGTACCAAAAGTCCAAATGAGTCATGCCATTATAAATTTCACCTCTCCTGTACTGACCATTATGGAGTATGTCATTATAAACATTATTTTGTATATGCTGTCCATTATAATAACTACGATCACTGAAAACCAGGAGAAAACTCTTCAACTATGCCCATTATTGGATTCTGAAACACAACAATGCCATTGATATGTGCCCAGAGACTTGAAATCGTTGTTGGCATTGACAACGCAGTCTAGAAATATCTGTTTATTTTCTTATTTTTCTGTGTTGCTGGATTGTATTCCTCCTGAAGTCCTGAAAAGCAGAAATTCTAAGTTAGATTCTGGGTCAGCGGTAAATGGTTGCTTGTTGTGAAACTATAAAGAGTTTTGTCAATTTTGAAAACATTTTCCTAATTCTCTTAGCAGGAAGCAAACTTTCTACTTTGTACAATTCAATTTACATAACAAACGCATCTATTCCTTTTGGTTAGGGTTTTATTGACATTTCCTAGCTTCACATACATAATGATCAGGAAATGGAGGGCAAAAAACTCAATTGTAGACCTTGAACAGACATTATGTAATACCTAGGTTTGTATCTTTCTTAGCTATCTCCATCTCGTGTGTGTGTGTGTGTGTGTGTGTGTGTGTGTGTGTGTGTGTGTGTGTGTGTGTTAACAACAGGTGAATTCCTATCCTAGTTTTTTCCTTTCTTAAAATTCTTTTTTCTTACAAGAATCTCAGAGGAACTTTCAAACAAGTTATGTTCATCTGTTCGATGTAAGGAAGAGAGCTATGAAGTGTTCATTATTATAACAGCTTCATAGGATTTGATCCTAAGGACATTAATGCAGAAGCGATTCTGAGCTTTTCAGTCACTGAACAGATCTACAGCCTCATGAAGAACTGAGATCCTATTTTCCTCCCAGACTGTGCACTGGAAAGCAGTCTGTGTTTGTATAAAATGTGACCATGTTCAGCAGATGACTGGGTCACGTCAGGTAGGTTCTGATAATAATCCACATTTTAATGAACTTGGTTATATAAAAACCTAATCAAGACAGTGAAATTTATCAGTTCTTTTTCTCAGTATAATTTGAAGGTTATGTACAAAGTGTATTTGGGGAACTACTTCAGCATTCTACCAACCATAAAACTCTTAAGACTCTTCTAAAAAATGAGAAATTCAGATTCTCATACATGTATAAATATGTGTATCAGGTTAGATTCTTTTTACCCCTGTTAATATTTTAAAGTTCATTCCTCCATCTCAAAAAATAATCTTCATACTAGAAATGGATTTGAAATGCAGGATTTGTGGCTGTGAACACAATGATTCCATAAATATAAACCATAAACTCTCCTAGGGCAAAAAGATTCATGAGTGTGAAATCGCAAATGATAATTTCATTTCTTATGCAAGCAGTACTCTCCTTCCATGCCAGATTTCCTTCTTGCCTGTGCAGTTTTCTTATAAGGATTATGGTAGGTGCAACATTCAGCTGGAAGTATACAAGTCTGAATGTTTTTGAGTTTAACAAATATTCACAAACAGAGACCCAATTATCTTTTTTCAAGAAAATAAATACTTTGGAGTTGTAAAGAGCAGTCTACTGAGGGTCATGTCTGTGCATTGTAAAAAATAGAACCCATTGCTTCTAATAAAACAGCTATTTTTGACAGAATGATAAAGGTGGGTAACTTTTTAAAAACTGCCAATTAGTATATTAAAACAGATTTAGACAATACATTTACACATTTGTCTTAGTCACGGTTCCTATTCCTGTACAAACATCATGACCAAGAAGCCAGTTTGGGAGTAAAGGGTTTATTCAGCTAACACTTTTCACATTAGTGTTCATCACCAAAGAAAGTCAGGCAGGACTGGAACTCAAGCAGGTCAGGAAGCAGGAGCTGATGCAGAGGCCATAGAGAGATGCTACTTACTGGCTTGCTCAGCTTGCTTTCTTATAGAACCCAAGACTGCCAGCCCAGGGATGGCACCACCCACAATGGGCTGTGTCCTCCCACTTGATCACCAACTGAGAAAATGTCCCACAAGTGGTTCTCATGGAGGCACTTTCCCAACTGAAGTTCCTTTCTCTATGATAACTCCAGCCTGTGTCAAATTGACACACAAAAGCAGCCAGTACAACATTTATGTTTATTTTTGAAATGAGTCAAATTTAAGGTCAGTGTTTAAAAAGTCTTATTTTTTAAACTTCTTTTAATTAGGTATTTTCTTCATTTACATTTCCAATGCTATCCCAAAAGTCCCCCATACCGCCCCCCCACTCCCCTACCTACCCACTCCCACTTCTTGACCCTGGTGTTCCTCTGTACTGAGGCATATAAAGTTTGCAAGACCAATGGGCCTCTCTTTCCAAAAACCAGAAACAGTGAAACTTATAGAGGAGAAAGTGGGGGAAAGCCTCAAAGATATGGGCACAGGGGAAAATTTCCTGAATAGAACAGCAATGGCTTGTGCTGTAAGATAGAGAATCGACAAATAGGACCTCGTAAAATTGCAAAGCTTCTGTAAGGCAAAAGACACCATCAATAAGACAAAAAGGCTACCAACAGATTGGGAAAGGATCTTTACCTATTCTAAATCAGATAGGGGACTAATATCCAATATATATAAAGAACTCAAGAAGGTAGACTCCAGAAAATCAAATAACCTCATTAAAAATGGGGCTCAGAGCTAAACAAAGAATTCTCACCTGAGGAATACTGAATGGCTGAGAAGCACCTGAAAAAATGTTCAGCATCCTTAATCATCAGGGAAATGCAAATCAAAACAACCCTGAGATTCTACCTCACACCAGTCAGAATGGCTAAGATCAAAAATTCAGGTGACAGCAGATGCTGGCGAGGATGTGAAGAAAGAGGAACACTCCTCCATTGTTGGTGGGATTGCAAGCTTGTACAACCACTCTGGAAATCAGTCTGGCGGTTCCTCAAAAAGTTTTATTCTTATGCCACTGAAATCATGGCAATTTTATGTTGTACAATACAATCTCGATTATAATTGTGGTTTGGCCTCAAATGCTTTTTATTAATTTTATTGTTTCAAGATTTAGTTTTATCCAACATACTCTAGGTATATAAGGGTAGTTTTGCTAGCTTAATTAAAGCATTTCTGGCTTATTAACGATAAGCCAGTATAAGGCTAATTATAATAGTAATAATCATACACACACACACACGTGTGTGTATATACATATATATATATATATATATATATATATATAATCAATCTATTCTTTTGCCCGTAAAAACTCCTCCCAGAGAGCCAGTGAGATAGACGGACAGCTTAGCAGGTATAGGTGCCTTCCACACTGCTAGTACTCCAGCTTTTGCAAGCCTAGAAAATGAGTAGGAAGTAAACTCAGGGTAGGCTAAAACAGGTTTCCGCATTCACCCATTTGCTTTTAAACTGTGGTCATTTATCTCTCTGGCTTTCTACTCCCTTTTCTGTACAGTGAAGTAGTTGAACACAGATATCTGTCGGGCCTTGTTTGGCCAGATACTGAGGGCGAGTGAGGAAGCCTGAGCCTTTGCTGAAGTTTAGAGACCTGTCTTGCTCACATCCATACTAGAGTGACTCACCACAACCTGCTTAAGCCTGTCTTTGCCTAGCTACCACTGATGTAGAATAACTTTATTGGCTCTGTCAGTCGCCCCATAACCTCCATCACCCTTACCTACCACCTACCAAAAATCTCACCAAAAATCCCCACCTTCTTCTTCAACCCTATATAAACAAAAGACTGATAGAATAAAATGAGTTCCTGCTTTGACTGACTCCAGGCTAGGTGTGTTTGTTTTGGGTCTTGACATTCACCAATCCACTCAGCCCCAGAGAAACTCTAAACTGGGTTCTCTCCCCTCGCCTGAACCTGCAGATATCCTATGAGAGGGCAAAGAAATGTCCCATTAAATGATTTGTTTCTTTCTTCTATTTAGGTTGTTTCTGTTATTATATACTTGTAAATGTAGAAAGTTGATAAACAAAAATCATATTTTGAAATGAATTCATTAATATTAAAAGTAGCTGATAAAAACAGGTTCTAAGTTACAACCATTTAGTTCAATTGTATATCACAATTTGGCCATGAAATGAACATGGTTTTCAGTTTTCTCTTCAAGATAGGATCTGAAATTAAAACCTTCCATTGTGGGATGGATACTCTTTGAGACACAGATGTTACAACATAGATAAGCAACAAGATGTTTTAGTGGGAGGTAAAACATTCAATCCTGTAGTAAACCTCATTGAGATCAGGAAATAACACAAAGTCTTCAGGAAGTTCCTGAAATTAAGCAGATTCAATACCCTCCTCCCTACCTAAGCAAATATAAGTGGTAAGAACTGCTGAGAGATACCCTCAGAAACCAGAGCCACCTAGAAGAGGATCAGATCAGCTGAGCTTCCTGGAAAAAGTAAATACCTACCAAATTCACTGGAAGAGTATCCAACCAACTGAGATACAAAGAGAGGATATCTCCAACCTACTAAGCTGCCTACAAGTTGTGCAGTAGGCTCCAATTTCCCAGCTTTCTTGAGCTGCCATTCATTCTATGGTGTTGTATGACTTTTGGTGATGTGACTATCTTTGTGTCATTTCTGTTCAATACTGCCAGTAACCCCAATAAAATTCATTGATTCTCCAAGTTGAATTGGTCTGTCATTGGTTTCTTGTCTGAAATTAGTAAACTTTTTTCATGTCAACTCAGGAACACTGTCTCAAAACTTAAACCTCACCCACAGTGTATAAACCTTTTCTTTGAATAAATGTGTTCTGTAACAAGCTTTAGGGCACGTGAATTATACAACCTGACATCGTTATGCCCATATTTGTAGCAAATCAGAAACTGAATGACAATATATTGCTTCCTAAAACAATTTGCAAATATTGGATAATCAGCTAAAAAGAAAATCCCAATGTGGCCTCAGGGGGATCCATTTCTACTAAACTGCTACCTTCTGACATGGATGCTAGTTAGAGACCACAAGTCAAGTGCATGTTCCATTGGAAAATAGAAATGCTTTGTAGCCCACCAACATTGAAGGCTGCCAATGGTCCAGTGAATTTAGTTCTATACTAATTAGGGTGATACACCTGCTGCTGACTCCATGTACAGTGTGAACCATCAGTTAGAAATCACATCTGTACCTTGAAATTTGAGTTACTTAGAAAAAGGGTGGTAGTAGTTAAATAAATTATCATTTATTTAGGTGGAATAAATCTATTAGTATATTTTCTTGCTGTGCTTGTAACTATAGTACCAGCCTGGGCTGTTAAATGGCACTAGATCAGAAGATAAAATCCTCTAGAGTTCTGCTAAGAAATGAGATAATGTTCTGGCAAGGATCCAGACAAAGATTCTTTGCATAATCTGAGATAGGTGAAGCACTGGCTATGAAAGTCAAGTCTTCACTTCTTAAGAAGATGCATGGAATATTGTAGAAGTTGGGCTCCATCCTACCCATCTCTATAATATTGAAAAATTCCCTGGTTCCTAAAGTGTACTCAGTACAGTTTTGCTGATTTGGTATTATAAATAGTGTTATGAATGGAGTAAGAGTAATATAAAACATGAAGGATAAAATTGGGTGGATGACAAGAGGGCATGATAGCAGGGCAACTAAGTGGACAACCCTAAGGCTTTATTTTTAATCCATAATGAAGTCTACTACTATAGAAGCTTCCTAAAATTACACACATTTAAAAGGAGTTTAAATAGAGAAGATCTATAACAGGCTAACTGTATATCAAATGTTGCCATATAAAAACATCAGTACCTGGAATGGGTTACTTTCATTGGAGTTGTTTGTCAATGGGATCCCATGAACACTCAGACACCACAGATTATTGCTATTGTTCTTGGTTACCATGAAGAACTTGACAGTAAGATTCTACTGCTGAAGATACCATTACTCAAACCATAAACGTGGAGAAATTAAGTGACCTAGAACTTTCATCTGGGTAGCTTTCACAAGGCTGAAATAATGCTATGCATCCTATCAGAGCTGAAAAGTGGTAGTCAGTAATATATCCAGCTGTGAACTCTCTAAGCTACAGTAATGACTGATATGACAAGATATGCCCATTGCTTCAATAGTGGCTTAAATGTTATGGGAGTAACCAACCACTTTCTGATTGGATTCCAAGCAGAATTAAGCAGTGGCTTAAGTGTTATGGGAGTAACCAACCACTTTCTGATTGGATTCCACAGGACAAAATCCATATGTGGTATCATTAACATGGCAAACAGCCTGTGGCCATGATAGGCTTTAGAAGAGAACCTACCTGTATTATTCTCCAAGTTGTCACGTTATTATAACAAGTCTAATAACTTATTGCTATACCCATAGATTAGTACCCCCGTAATTCTCATCATAGAAGCTTCTTCTTGTGGTACTTGTCAATTAACAGAGATTCCCAAACTTGTCATTCTGCAGAGAACAATAGACTACAAAGTGCTCAGTTCTAAATAAGACACCTACATCCCTGTCTTCTTCACCAGATAAAGACATCATCATGGAAGATTAAATGGAAAAAGTGTAAGAGCCCTAAGTGTCAGATGAATTTCAGGAAACCATGTTGACAAGACATGTGAAGGCAGTTGCTAAAATAAGGGGTCTGTGATAGCATGCATGACATGTGAGAAGCCCCAAGTTATAGAAAAATATCATCCTGAAGGGAGGGACAACAACATGAAATAACCCATAGCAGGGGACCTATTGGTGTTCCACACATAAAACTAATTTGGCAATATAATTGGACTCCATGGAGAGAGAGAGAGAGAGAGAGAGAGAGAGAGAGAGAGAGAGAGAGAGAGAGAGAGAGAGAGATCATATATTTGTATGTATTTGGGTGTGTAGAGAGATGGGGTAGATACGGGAGAAACTGAAGAAAGAAGCTGAATTTGAAAACGTACATAAATGAGCTTATCAAGGATTTAATAAAAATTTTATTTTATTAAAAAGAGATACCAAGGGCTGATATAGGTATGTAAATGGAATGAAAAAAAATAAATTTACTAAAAAAATGTTTTAAAAGAGAGGCCTGAGTTATAACCAGAGATTTGTGAAGGCTTATGGGATTTCTACCTGTCTCTTAGGGTCCTAAGGGCAGAGCTGGTGTGATGATTCAGCGTGTAAAGGCACCTGCCACTAAGCACGAGGATCTGAGTTCTATCCGCAGGACCCACATCGAGGAAGGAAAGAACTAACTCCCATAAGTAGTCTCCTGATTTTCACATATGTGCCATGGGATGATGGATGTGCTTACAGACATACACATAAAGAAATATATGTTTAATACATAGTACAGATAGAACAGGGCTTTCTAATCTCACTAATAACTCGTCTGATGTGGTTGTTACACCTCATGCTTTTGTTAAAAACTAAGTTAAACCAAGATGATGAAAATAATTTTCATTAAAATGTTCAGTGTGGTCAGGTTTTATTTATTTATTTTTGCAAGTTTTATACATGTGATAATCATATATACCCCCATTTCCCCCTCTAAGTCTTATATTCTCCCCAACACATCCCATTACCAGGTGCATATCATTTTTAAATAACCCATTAAAATTCCTTTAATGAAGATCTGATGACAGTTTATCCAATTATCAGCTCCTCACAATCTGAATCACTTGGGAAAGATGCTCCAATGAGGGTTATCTGGATTAGGTTGGCTTGTGGGAGAGTCTGGGGCATTTGTCTTTGTTGCTGAGAAATTTTCAGGGCCAGGGGACCTGGGGAAAGCAAGCTGAGCGCTAGGGGGCATTCACTAACTCATTGCCCTCTGCGCTTGCACTCATCTTTGGTCTTCTTCAAACGCATGATCAGAAAGATGAGAAAAGTGAACAATATGAATGTCCATTCCAAATAGCTTAAATATAGAGGTAAAGTCCGAACTGACTTCACTTCTTGCCACCTTGACTTTCCATCATAACGAACTATAGTTTGAAATTGTGAGCCAACTTCTTTTGTTATAATTAATTATTTTATTTATTCACATTCCAAATGTTGCCCCCCTTCTTGGTCCCCACTCCCAGATTTCTTTGTCCCCACTCTGCTCCCTTTGCCTCTAAGATGGTGCTCACCCACCACCCTCCCCGGGCATGCCTCTTCTGTGAGTCATCAAGTCTCTACAGGATTAGTCGCATCCTCTCCGACTAAGGCCAGACAAGGCAATCCTCTGCTACATATATGCTGGGGGGGGGGGGGGCATGGACCACAGGAGCCCATGTCTGCTCTTTGGTTAATGGCTTCGTCTCTGGAAGGTACCAGGGGTTCAGGTTAGTTGACATTTTTGGTCTTTCTATGAAGTTGCCATTCCCTTCAGCCCCTTCATTCCTTACACTCATTCTTCCATGGAGTCCCAACCTCAGTCCAAATCTTTTCTTTGTGCAGTTGGTTTAGTCATGGTGTTCACTCACAACAGTGGGAAATAAAATTAAGGCACTCGGGTTTCCTAAACATTAAAAACAACAGAATCTCTAGAGCATTAGCCAAAATCACCTCTCCCCAAACTGCACACATCTTTGTAAACTGAGTAAACTCCCAAATGTCTATCTCTCAATCCCCCACCCCCTCTCTGAGACATGAGTACCAACCTGTTGTCTTCCACTGGAAATGATGAGAAACCCAACTAGAAATAATCTAGTGATCCAATAAAATAGCATCTAGTTATTCTTTTTTTTTTAGACAAAAATAACATTTTATTAGATATTTTCTTTATATACATTTCAAATGCTGTCCTGAAAGTTCCCTATACCCTCCCTCCACCCTGCTCCCATACCCACCCACTCCTGCTTCTTGGCCCTAGCATTCCCCTGTATTGGGGCATATAAAGTTTGCAATACAAAGGGGCCTCTCTTCCCAGTGATGGCCGACTAGGCCATCTTCTGCTACATATGCAGCAAGAGACACAAGCTCTGGGGGGGGGGGGGTACTGGTTAGCTCATATTGTTGTTCCACCCCTTCAGCTCCTTGGGTGCTTTCTCTAGCTTCTCCACTGAGGGCCCTGTGTTCCATCTTATAGATGACTATGAGCATCCACTTCTGTATTTGCTAGTCACTGGCATAGCTTCATACAAGACAGATTTAACAGGAAAATCTTTCTGGCATTGTGCAATAGTGTCTGGGTTTGGTGGCTGATTATGGGATGGATCCTCGGGAGGTGTAGTCTCTGGATAGTCCATCCTTTCATCTTAGCTCCAAACTTTGTTTCTGTAACTCCTTTCATGGGTATTTTGTTCCCTATTCTAAGAAGGAATAAAGTATATACCCATTGGTCTTCCCTC
This sequence comes from Mus musculus, assembly GCF_000001635.26. NCBI lineage: Eukaryota > Metazoa > Chordata > Mammalia > Rodentia > Muridae > Mus > Mus musculus. Next base: position 28,617,581 of record NC_000081.6, on the reverse strand, counting down.
TTCTTGATTTTCTTGTGTTTTATGTTTCTGGGCTAATATCCACTTATCGGTGTGTGCATATCTAATGACTTCTTTTGTGATTTGGGTTACCTCACTAAGGATGATATCCTCCAAATACATCCAATTTTCCAAGAATTTCATAAATCCATTGTTTTTAATTGCTGATTGTACTCCACTGTGTAAATGTACCACATTTTCTGTATCCATTCCTCTGTTGAGGAGCATCTGGGTTCTTTCCAGTTTCTGGCTATTATAAATAAGGCTGCTATGAACATACTGGAGCATGTGTTCTTATTACCAGTTGGAACTTCTTCTGGGTATATGCCCAAAAAAGGTATTGCTGGATCTTCCGGTAGTATTACATCCAATTTTCTGAAGAAGCTCCAGACTGACTTCCAGAGTGGTGGTACAAGCTTGCAATCCCACCAGCAGTGGAAGAGTGTTCCTTTTTCTCCAAATCCTCGCCAGCATCTGCTGTCACCTGAATTTTTGATCTTAGCCATTCTGACTGGTGTGAGGTGGAATCTCAGGGTTGTTTTGATTTGCATTTCCCTGATGATTAAGGATATTGAACATTTTTTTCAGGTGCTTCTCAGCCATTCAGTATTCCTCAGTCGAGAATTCTTTGTTTAGCTCTGAACCCCATTTTAATGGGGTTATTTGAATTTCTGGAGTCTAGCTTCTTGAGCTCTTTGTATATATTAGATATTAGTCCCCTATCAGATTTAGAATTGGTAAAAATCCTTTCCCAATCTGTTGGTGGCCTTTTTGTCTTATTGACGGTGTCTTTTGCCTTACAGAAGCTTTGCAATTTTATAAGGTACCATTTGTCAATTCTTGATCTTACAGCGCAAGCCATTGCTGTTCTGTTTTGGAATTTTTCCCCTGTACCATATCTTCGGTACAGTGACAGACAGGTAGATCAATGGAATAGAATTGAAGACCCAGAAATGAATCCACACAGCTTAATCTTTGACAAGGGAGCTAAAACCATCCAGAGGGAAAAAAGACAGCATTTTTCAACAAATGGTGCTGGCACAACTGGTGGTTATCATGTAGAAGAATGCAAATTGATCCATTCTTATCTCCTTGTACAAAGCTCAAGTCTAAGTGGATCAAAGACCTCCACATAAGACCAGACAGTGAAATTAATAGAGGAGAAAGTAGGGCAAAGAATCTAGTTATTCTGACAGACATTCCACCTAGTTTTGCCGCTCCCGTTATGGAATAGGTTTTTGTTTTGTTTTGTTGTGTTGTGTTGTGTTTTTTATTTACCCTTTACTCTTATACTCCTTTCAAAGTTAGTATTAAAGCATAACATAATCACGGAGATCTCTAATCCAACTCTGGTATCAATATCTGTCTTCATTGTATGCTCCGAATTGCTGGTAAGATTTTTAAAATTAAATTCCATTGTTAGAAAAGCCACACCTACATTCCATTCTATGTGTGGAGGAAATATTAATGAACAGGATGTCACAGCCAATCGCCTTTCTTTACATCCTGTGAAGTCGAACTGCAATGTCTATCCGATTGAGAACTTTGTTTTAAACTCAGTCTCCCTTGCACCCAGATGGTCATGGGAGTTGCTCTGTGGAATATGGACCTGAGGGCTGTGCATCTGTCTTGGAAAAGGGATTTTCAAATGTTGGCTTCTCTGGCCTTTTTTCTCCTCTGTGACAAATGAATGTACTGGGTTCCAAAACCTTACGGAATGAGCATAAGCTCTGTATCACTGCCAGGTGACAGCTGTCCAGGAAAACTGGCACTGATTTCCTGCATGATAAAAATCAACATCTATTGTGATCCGCCCTCACAGCCTCAGGGATGATCTGCTACAGTAGTTGGCATTCATCTGAACTAATAGATTTTTTTTAACTCTTCTTTCATGCATTACACTCCAACTGCAGTTTCCCCTCCCTCCACTCTTCCAGTCCCTAGCTCTCCTCTCCCCCTGGTCCATTCCTCCTGTTTCTCCTTTAAATAAAAAATAACAGCCATTTCACAGATATCAACTGAACACAGCATAACAAGTTACAATGAGAAGATATGGGCACAGGGGAAATTTTCCTGCATAGAACAGCAATGGCTTGTGCTGTAAGATTGAGAATCGACAAATGGGACCTCATAAAACTGCAAAGCTTCTGTAAGGCAAAAGACACCATCAATAAGACAAAAAGGCTACCAACAGATTGATTTCCAGAGGGGTTGTACCAGCTTGTATTCCTCACCAGCAATGAATGAGTGTTCCTCTTTCTCTACATCCTTACCAGCATCTGCTGTCACCTGAGTTGTTGATCTTAGCCAATTTGACTGGTGTGAAGTGGAATCTCAGTATTCCACAAAATAGAAACAGAGGGAACACTACCAATTCGTTCTAGGAAGCCACACTTACTCTGATACCTAAACCACACAAAGATCCAACAAAGAAAGAGAACTTCAAACCAATTTCCCTTATGAATATCGATACAAAAATACTCAATAAAATTCTTGCAAACTGAATCCAAGAACACATCAAAATGATCATCTGTCATGATCAACTGGGCTTCATCCCAGTGATGCAGGGATGGTTCAATATATGGAAATCCATCAATGAAATCCTCTATATAAACAAACTCAAAGGAAAAAAAATACATGATCACCTCATTTGATGCTGAGAAAGCATTTGACAAAATCCAACACGTCATCATGATAAAAGTCTTGGAAAGATCAAGAATATAAGGCCCATACCTAAATATTTTCTTTTATTTAAGATTTTCATGGTCATGGTGTCTCTTCACAGCAATAAAACCCTAAGACACAGATTGAGGAAATGTGTGCACAAATGAAGATCCCTGGATGATCACTTGGTACCAGTGAAGTACAACATGTGACTTTTAGTATGTGTGTAATTCGTATTTTTCTGCATCTACATTTCAATGACCATTGCAGAAGAGGGAGCAGAAAAATTATAAGAGCAAGAGGATCAGGGAGTTTCCTGTGGGCTTCTGTCTCCTAGTAATGTCCAATACTTCACCCATAAAATCTCACTGGCATGACTGCCCAAACATGGCCTGAAGAGGAAAGCAAAAATAGACATAGTAATACAAGTGGAGAAAAACCCATGATGCCTCAACCCTGCACAGACTGACAGGAAAGAAAGAAATGCTGAGAGGCAGAGAAATAACCTTCCCAGGGAAGAGCACACCAATAGATTATCCAACACCAAATGGTCAGCCTTGAAAACATACACAGAACGTTAAACAGAGTGATCAGGTTGTATTTAGGAATATATATTCAGAAAAATATGCATATATGTACATAACAACAATTAAATGAAAAAGAGGCCATGAATTTGAAGGAAAGTAAGGTGAGGTATATGACATTTGGAAGAAGAAGAAGAAAAGAAGGAGGAGGAGGAGGAGGAGGGGGAGGGGGAGGGGGAGGGGGAGGGGGAGGGGGAGGGGGAGGGGGAGGGGGAGGGGGAGGAGGAGGAGGAGGAGGAGGAGGAGGAGGAGGAGGAGAAGGAGAAGGAGAAGGAGAAGGAGAAGGAGAAGGAGAAGGAGAAGGAGAAGGAGAAGGAGAAGGAGAAGGAGAAGGAGAAAGAAGAAGAAGAAGAAGAAGAAGAAGAAGAAGAAGAAGAAGAAGAAGAAGAAGAAGAAAGAGGAAGAGGAAGGAGAAGGAGGAGAGGAGAAACAAACAAACAAATGAAGTAATTATAATCTCAAAAATAAAAAATAAAAAAGATGAAAAGGAGACATTTTAATTGTGTTTTGAACCCCAGCACAGAGAACCATAGCTTAGCTGGAAAACTGTGTATTATCTTTGGATTCCTTCTTCCCTCAGATTATGCCATGCACAGACATCTTTCCATGTAGATCTCCCTTCTGCTATACCATATCTGGATGTCATTCTAGGCTGGCTTCTTGTCAGTTTTACCCCACACTTTGACCTCCACCATGCCCTAAAATGTGCCTGTTCATAGCATGCTGTGCTTGGCTATTATCATCTCACACATGCCCGGAAGACAGTCATGTAGCGCTGCTGCTTGCCTGGAATTTTAACTTCTTACTTGTGTACTATTTCCAGCATGGTTATTGTATTCGATAATTGAGACAATTGAGGGAAGGAAAATTAAATTTTCCGCCTCGACGGTACAATCTGCATGTTGACATTTGCCCCGCTATGTACATTCAGAACATGCTTGCAACTGCAGAGCACATGAAACTTCTTACACTGACATATATTATCAAGCCACCATCAAGTACCCCCAAAGATCATCTTAGCAGATGGTTCGTAATTACAGAAAAAGTGAGAAATTTGCTTTCCATAGCCCATTTGTGTACACTGAGCAGAACTGGCATTATAGAGTGTATGCTGTGTGGTTGGAGGCTTTTCTTGGAAAAAAAAGAAAAGAAAGAAAGAAAGAAAGAAAGGAAGGAAGGAAGGAAGGAAGGAAGGAAGGAGAGAGAGAAACAAAGAAACAAAGAAACAAAGAAAGAAATAGGAAGAAAGAAAGAAAAAGGAAGATTGAAATAAAAGTGTTCTATCTCAGACCTATTGTAAGTGAGGTCAGTTTCTTAGGCATTTCATTCTATGGAAAGCTATCAGATATCACACTGTCTGGATCCACCTAAGAAATAGAGGCTTAAAGGCTTAAAGACCTCGATGTCATTAAAGTAATTCTATCTGAAAGGATTACATTGAAATTCTAAAATGTTGTTGTTTTGGACGGATAAACAAAAGACAATTGTGCCTTCTAATAAACGCATGGAGAAAAAAATTCTCTATATTCCAAAGAATCTCAAGTTATGGTAGGTGAAATCTAGTGTCTTAAAAGAAATAAAAAGAGATTCTTATGAACATAAACTCAGGAACTGGCCTAATCTTGTAGCAAACTGTATGTGACTAAAGAACCAACTGGAAACCACTGAAATCAAAGAGGAAAAACAATAGGAAAATCACACCAGAAGTGATTATTATCTACAAAACCAATGAAATGACACATTACAGATATTATTCATCCATCAACCAAAACTGAAATTTGGAGCTTAAATTGGTAAGTTGCTTACTGTGCAAATATTGAACATTAGTTCAGAATCCATGTAAAACTAGGCACATCTGTCATCCCAGCATTCCTACAGTCAAATGGGAAGGTGCAAACAAGAGAACCTACAGACACCTGTAGGCCAGACAGACTAGCATATGTAGAAGAAAACAAAAAATCCTGCCATAAACAAAGTGGAAGGCAAGGGTCTAAACCCATAACTTCTATATATGAACATAGTAGAGCCTGCACACCTACCATTATTAATCTATCTATCTATCTATCTATCTATCTATCTATCTATCTATCTATCTATATCTAGAACACATTTTTACGTTGAAATCCCATGTGTATTAGTTTCTTAAAAGAAACTACATGTTTACTTAAAAGAAAATACATGTGTATTAGTTTCTTAAAAGATGCCATTGGAAATTCCCACCCTTTGGTGATATTACTGCCTCACTATTCTGCAGTCTACATGTGGGTAGCCATCATCAGATGATATCCTTAGTGCATCATTATACCATCTTCTGTGTGCTTGGCTCTACGCAGAAACGTCCCTTTCCTCTATGGGCAGAGTTGATGATAGTTAATTAAGGTCCTCTTTACTGACTTCATCTTGTTTTGATTATCTTCAAAGAGCTTATTTTTCAATAAAACTGCATTTAAAGATGCTGGAGGTCAGAAAGACATTTACCATTTAGAAAATAAGGGAACGGCACTGACAGACACTTTAATACCTATAAGTACTATATCATAAAACTAACACTGTGTGTGTGTGTGTGTGTGTGTGATTTTAAGTCTTTAGGTGTCTCATTTTTAGTTTTTGAGATTTTTATCTGTTTTATTTTATGTGTATGTGTACTTACCTAAGTGTATGTTTATATACCACATGCACAAAGTGCCCAAGGAGACTTAAAAAGAAAAACTGTCAGAGCCACAGGGACTGGAGTTCCCCACAGTTATGAGTTGCCATGTAGATGCTAGAAATTTAGTCTAGCTTCCACGAAACAACAGCCAGAGCTCTTAGCTGCTGAGTCCTCTTCCCAGCCCAAAAATGTGGAGCCCAGGCTGGTCTCAAACTCATTACTCTCTCTCTCTCTTGCATCTACTTCTTTAGCACATCCAATTGGTATGCAGGAAAAATTCTAACACCAAGTTAAAATGTAATGAAAATAACTAAAGCAAGCAGCCTTATTTATAATAGCCAGAAACTGGAAAGAACCCAGATGCCCCTCAACAGAGGAATGGATACAGAAAATGTGGTACATCTACACAATGGAGTACTACTCAGCTATTAAAAAGAATGAATTTATGAAATTCCTAGCCAAATGGATGGACCTGGAGAGCATCATCCTGAGTGAGGTAACACAATCACAAAGGAACTCACACAATATGTACTCACTGATAAGTGGATACTAGCCCAAAACCTAGGATACCCACGATATAAGATACAATTTCCTAAACACATGAAACTCAAGAAAAATGAAGACTGAAGTGTGGACACTATGCCCCTCCTTAGAAGTGGGAACAAAACACCCATGGAAGGAGTTACAGAAACAAAGTTTGGAGCTGAGATGAAAGGATGGACCATGTAGAGACTGCCATATCCAGGGATCCACCCCATAATCAGCATCCAAACGCTGACACCATTGCATATACTAGCAAGATTTTATCGAAAGGACCCAGATGTAGCTGTCTCTTGTGAGACTATGCCGGGGCCTAGCAAACACAGAAGTGGATGCTCACAGTCAGCTAATGGATGGATCACAGGGCTCCCAATGGAGGAGCTAGAGAAAGTACCCAAGGAGCTAAAGGGATCTTCAACCCTATAGGTGGAACAACATTATGAACTAACCAGTACCCCTGAGCTCTTGATTCTAGCTGCATATGTATCAAAAGATGGCCTAGTCGGCCATCACTGGAAAGAGAGGCCCATTGGACACGCAGACTTTGTGTGCCCCGGTACAGGGGAACGCCAGGGCCAAAGGGGGGGAGTGGGTGGGTAGGGGAGTGGGGGTGGGTGGGTAAGGGGGACTTTTGGTATAGCATTGGAAATGTAAATGAGCTAAATACCCAATAAAAAATGGAAAAAAAAAAAAAAAAAAAAAAAAAAAAAAAAAGACAATACAAATATATTTTATCTAATAGCTATACACATATATAATGTGGTTGGACATCACTAACGAGAAGCTATAAGTGTCGGAGAAGCGCTGAAGGAAGACCCTATTCTCAAGTAGTATGCAAAAGCCAAGGGAGTTTATTCTACAGAAACAGCCTGAATGCAGGAATCAGTCATTCAGACAAAATAGGGACCCTGGGGAAGTTTGAAGGCTCCTTTGAAGCACAGCAAGGGGAATTTTAGGGATGGTCAGGTCACTTTTAAAATGATTGACTAGGTAACCAGTGGTTATATTAGTGCATTTTTAATTGATTGCTATATTAGTTTTGCCATTCTTGGTCTGGCCTTAGGAGCTGTCTCCATCCTTGCACTGGCAATCTCTCACCTAGATATCAGGGCTGTTGCTGACTAATGGCCTATTGTCTGTGATTTTCCTGAGACGCCTCACCTGCTTCCTTGGGAAACTGAAGCTTAAGGCCTTGCATGGCTGCCTGTTCTAAAACTGAGGTTTCCCATGTACAGTCCAGATTTGCTAGGAGTCATTCAGAAAAGTACATGCATCTTAAAGTGCTTTATTCCCTCAGTTACAGTGTTGCATTTTTCAATTTTGGTTTTTTTATAAGTGAGTTGACAAAACTTAAAGTGTGCCTGCTTTCCTTTGCTCAGCAAATTATTTACTAACTAAACAACTGAGGTGACTACAGGTTTTACTTTGGCTTTTGGATCTGAATGAGTAGAGCTGTTCAAAAGATGTTTCTTCTTTGTTTTAGAATACTCAGTGGTAAATACTGGTGATCCTTAGATCTTAATCAGCGTCTAGTACTGCACCTGTATTTTGTACCTCATCTATACCTTCTATTGGGGTAAAAAAAAAAAAACCCTGAACTCTCCCACTCATAAGGCCAAGGATTAAACAAGTCTTGCGATTCTTACAAGAAAGACAGCACATTCCCACCACGAGCAATGATCTACAGTTTTCCCACACTTCAAGCTCTGCCCGAAGCCTAGACAATATATTTTCCTTAGTTTTGTACCAGAAGAACCTGCCAAACTTAAAACAATTATTTCATGTTGTGCCATTATAATGATTGTTTTAGAAAAACTTGTCTGAATGAACTCAAATCCTTCAGAGTAGCAATTATTTCAACATTTTTATAGGCTGTAAATTGTCAGAGGAAAGTCATAAATCTTTTATTTTCAATGAGTTTGGCAATCGTGACTCTCTCTCTCTCTCTCTTTTTCTCTCTCTCTCTCTCTCTCTCTGTGTGTGTGTGTGTGTGTGTGTGTGTGTAAGAGTAGCTGTAGGGAAAGCAAGAGCGAGGCAGACAACACCCTGGACATAATTCAGATGCCCATAACTTGCACATACCCTGTTCCCTTGCTTGTGCATGGGTGAATCCACAAACGTGAAGAGAGCCTCTTGTGTGACTAAGTGTCTTCCTATCATGAAATTGAAGGGATCTTCACAGATACAGTTAATGCTCTTAACTTAGAAAATAAGGGAACTACTTTAGAAAATATCACTTGACTTTGAGCTAATTACTTGACAAGAAAGTATTATTGATGACCTTACTCACTAAAATGGACTCTTTAAAGGCACTCGACACTTCTGAGTCAGGAAGCACAGAAGAGATTCTCTGCTAGCCTTGAAGGAGCAACTGCTCGTTCTGCTTAGAGGGTCGTGAGGGAATAAGGAGTTAAGAATAGAGAATTTTCCTCTCTATTCTTAAAATGCTAACACATAATTGAAAGTCAGAAAGGGTAGAGGTTAATTCTGATAGCTTCAAGGAAGTGTTAGTTTACCAACAAGCTAGGAGCCTGGAGAACATACTGCCTCCAGACATACTAACTCCATACACATAGATTTTTGATGTGGAAGACTTGGAATTGCACATCAGCAAATATATTGCTGAGACATCTGTCTCCAGATGATTGATAGTATAGATGCATGTTATTTAAAGCCCTTCAGCTTTTGGAATATTTTATGCAACAATGGATAATGAACACAGAAGGTAGTAGAAAAGTCAGAGAGGACAAGGGAGTAAAAACTCAACCAACAAATAAGGCCCACCTTTCTCTTCCATGCTGCCCTTAAATTTCTCATTGTACAGCACACTTAACACAGCTTGAGTCAGGAGGAGCACATTGGGAAACATGAAAACATGCTAGCATCTCACTCTTTTGTCCCCATGGCAATTTTTTACAATGATGAATGTTGCTGTGGCAACATCACAGGACTCTAAATGATTTTTTTTTCTAATTCATTGAAAAAGTCAAATAAGGCATGCAGTGAGCAATGTTTCCACTCCATGAGAGCTCTAGTCACCGGCTGTGATAAATCTGTTTCCATTACCCCACCTGCCACCTGAAAATGTCCCAATAAAAACTTCAAATGAATGGCATTGTTTCAACACAGATTTAATGAAAGAAGGCTTATCTTCCACAGAAGAAATACAATGTCTGTACTATAGCTATCAAATTAAAATCACTGAAAATTATTCTTCATTAAACTACCTTAAAACTCAGCTCTAGTAAAATGCTCTCAATCCTCTTTAGTTAAATATCAATTGCACATCAAGGAAATCCATCTACATATTTTTTGCTTTTAATTATTTCTATCACAAATGTGAAGTTTTATTAGGGAATGTATTCACAGCAAGACTAAAAAATTTGAGCATATCTATAGTTTAGATTGTTTGAAGACTTTAACGTTCCAAAAATTCTATCTCTTTTATTGGAAACAGGATAACAAATGAGTAATCCCTCCAGAGGTTATCTAGTATGTTTCATGTGATGTGCTACATGTAGAATATACAACTAAGCAGAGAGGCCCCTGACATTTCTATATCTTGACTGTCTATAACTAGAAAATCTGTATAAATCCCCAACCCCACAGTATGAGTTACAGTCAGTCCAAGTCAAAAGCTCCGATTTTTAATCTCCTATTAGCATTATATAACTGGGGCTTGATTGTGTAATTTGCAAAATCCAGTTACTAAAGTCTTGACCACAGTAGGGGTGACATGGGTAGGTTTGGTGGGACATGTGCCTAAAATATCCCAGGTGGCCATGATGCTTCCGGCATGAGTGTCCATTCTGAGAACTATTCGCACAATTCTTCCTAGTGGGTGATTTCAGAAGGTGGTAGCCCTTTA